>NW_021939324.1:11725556-12164958 GCF_001715985.3 Manacus vitellinus | reverse complement strand
TGCATGTCAGTGCAGGTCTCCGGAGTGATTAACCTGCCGGCCTCTTAAACGGGGTGGAAGCTCAAATTCTGCTGTTTTCCTAGTTTTTTAAATTATCATTATTATTTTATTGATTCTGCTGGAGTAGTCCTGATGCTCACCTGCCGTCTTTCATAGTTTTGCAGCCTTTAGAAAGTCTGAGATATTTCAGAATGGGATGTACTTTACAGTGTCTACAGTACTTATTCCGTGTGTACATTTTTGAGCTTCTGCAGTGGTAGAATCTCCACAGACTCAAAATAATTATTTCAAAGACTGTAAGTGGTATAAAGGTATTACT
Organism: Manacus vitellinus; assembly: GCF_001715985.3. Taxonomy (NCBI): domain Eukaryota; kingdom Metazoa; phylum Chordata; class Aves; order Passeriformes; family Pipridae; genus Manacus; species Manacus vitellinus. The sequence goes on along the minus strand of NW_021939324.1, from coordinate 12,164,639 downwards.
TCATGATACATCACGGACCTCACTTTCTTGGAGAAAATAGTGTTCTGATGTGGTACTTAACTTGGTTATCTCCATTTGGAGAGCAGCAGCATCCTACTTCAGAGATAACTGCAGTGTGAGTCACAGGTGTGTAGACACCTAGTGGGCAGAAGAGTCAGTCTCCAAGCAAAGTTCCCCGCTTACCTTTCAATTCTCATTATTTCATGTCTTCTTAAGTAGGTTGATCTGCTCTTCTGTCTACGAAGCTCATTCTACAGTGGAAGGGAAGTTTTTGTTAGGCACTATTTCCCTCAGGATTTTTGGAACAAGAGAGATGTCAGTACAAGGAGATATGGTTATTAAATATGTTAATATAAAGATGAAGAACATTTTTGTGTCTTGTATTGTAGGGGTGCCATATCAGTAACACACGCACACCCCTCTGATTGGGCTGGGATTAACAGCAATATGCAGAATAGAAGTTCTTGGGGCAGGTAATGTGCAATTTTATTTCACGCTGCACAGAGCCTTGCAAACTTGGGCACTAGTAATCAATAGTATCAACTGGTGGTCTGTGCTGTGTGTGCCTGCACGTGTGTGCAGGCTTTTTGAAAAGGGAAGTCTAATTCAGGCTCAGATAATTTTGAGTACACAAGTACTCAGTCACCAAAAGAATGCTCCCTTGCGTGGGAGGAAATGCTTGGGTACCAGTGGAGTGGAAGCCAGACATCATTTTTAACAGGGGATGAATGGGAGAGTGGACAGGAAGTTTTCATGTCCCCTTTCTTTTCCACTTAAATTTGCAGGACTGTCTTGCATGTTTCTGTTGAATTTTAAATTTTATAACTATTAAAATGCCCAAGATAAACCATTCTGCTGAGAGACCAGAATTCTGTCTGAACTCAGGAATCTTTCAGCGGGAACAAGCTCTTAGTAAATAAAAAACAAATGAACATTTGATTCTCTTACAATACTTCTTCCCCCTTTTCCTTTCCACCAGCCAAATGGAAATCCAGTAATATGTCATCTCAAATATAACAATGTTTCTTCCCTGAAGTGTTTGGTTTGGTTTTTTAATCTACTTAAGATGGTCTCCAAGCTATTTATTTTAGGACTTGTCACCTTAAGTCAGTTTGAGTTAAAATGCCTGAGTGTAGAGGCCATGTAACTTGGAGTAAAGGGAATTTGTTTATACCAGATCTTAGCAGAGCTTTCTAAGAGGGCTCTTTGGATATGCTACAGTGTTACTGAGCTGCTATGGAAAACCGTTGTTTGTCCCTGTGCTAGATCTATCTGCAAGACTCTTGAAGTCTGAGTCTTAGTTTGTCCCTAAACCTAGTAATAATAGAAAAAGCGATGAACTCAAGAAATTCAGAATGGCTCAACCCTGGGAGTGTCTCCAGGTACATGAACCATAGATCAGTCAGGGGATCAGATGCTGGGGGCCCTGTACCAAGGGCAGTGCTGATGAGTGAGTATGAACAGGTACTGCAACTCTGAGCCCCAAGGAAACTGGATTTAGGAAAACTTTGCTACCATAATTGCATTGAGTTTTTCTAATCAGATGCATGTTTTGAGTATTTGAAATATGCTTTAAAACTGTCATAAGCAGTTTTTATGTTAGTACAACATTTACAGTTCTGTATTTTCAGATGATGCATAGGAGACACAAGTACTCATTTTAAATATATGGCCATAAAGTTGCTATGATACTTTTGATAATAAAAGATCAGAGGAATAGGTCAAGTCAGTTCAATTATGCAGTGTTTAAAAGATTTCACTGACTGCCAAAATGCCCATAGGCAGAGTTAAATAAGTAGTTGTAGCAGAGCACTTGTTGAACCTTTCTTAAAAAGAAAATAAATATTTTAGAATAATTTAAGTAGTCAAAGTGGTAATTTTCTAACAGGTTTTGCTATGTGCATGGTTGGTTTTGATTGGAAACATTTTTATTCGTTCCACCACTTAGATCTAAAGTGTGTAAGTGCATTTTGTTGCCTTGCTACATGAAATGGGAGAAACCCACGCTTTTGGAAAGGCTTATCTGCTATTTAATTGATACATTGACATTTGTACTGTTTCCTCAGTTCTTGTCAGCAGGTTTTTCTCTGGTAGAAGAGGGAAACAAAATGTCAGTGAAACTCCATTCACGTTAATTGCAAAGTCTGTGATGTTTGGTAGCATGAGCTAAGCAGCATAGTTTGGTTTTTCAGAAGTGGCTGCAGAAATTTCTAATTAGAATTTTGATGGGAGCTGGATGCCTAATGCACGTGGATAGATTTGCAAGTTATTAAAATAAATACGTGTGTGCAGGCTTTTTGAAAAGGGAAGTCTAATTCAGGCTCAGATAATTCTTTCCTACAGCGACAACTGGTTGCAAGGGATGATAAGGAAGTTCTTCAAGAATTTAACAAGATTCTTTTTCTGTGTTCTGTCACAAGAGATGTTGAGCAACATGCAGCAGGGACCTGATGAACTGAAGAGGAGCCACATACAAATTAGGGATCAGGTTCATTCACTGGCAAAGGAAGCCCATATGCAATCTTATAAACACTTCTTAGCTTGTCAGCTAGTCATATTGCAAAGGACTTCATGACTGAGACATTAGAAAAAATGGTGTGGAAAAGAGCTGTCAGATGTTCCCTGTTCCAGCCCTGTCTACTGGTGTCTCTTTACAAGGTAAAAGGGAGTGTTTCACCAAAAAAAAAAATCAGCTTTCTGTGCACTCAGTACATAGTACAAAGTCAATATTTTACCTGCTGGTATTACACAGCTCCCTTGGGTATTTTATTCAGATGTAGTTTAGGAGTTTCCGTGCAGCTTTGAGGAGTTAACTCTTTCTGGTTTCCAGTATGGCATTCCAGAGTATGATTGGGCTTGTCTTTTTAAGTATATAAAAATGAGTAACAGTTGAAATAACATTTAGAAAGCTTTCACTGTTCTGTATGTCTTTAAGCAATTGTTTGCCAAGTAGATTAGCTTTTTAGTAATATTTTTTCTTTTTACTTTATGGTTGGGCAACCTTGAGCCAAATGTTCAGGCCTGTGTTCTCTTGCCTTTAGTGTAATTTAAGCATACACTCTGATACTCTACTCCTGGTAGGGCTGCTTAGGTGGTCTGGGCGTGCCTGTTTCAGTTGCTGATTGTTTTTCTAGTATTATACCATAAACTCATTAAAAATAATCTGGAAGATGAAAGAGTGGGGAAGCCCCTCATTTGGAAAAAAAAAAAAAGGAGATATGGTAGTCCTCAAGTAAAAGCATTTTGGACTTTTTGGTTCTTTTACAGATTATGAAAAGACACCTTCTTCCAAAGGATTTTGAAATATATACTTTGGGATGGGGATTGTTGCCTGTCCTTATCCTTGTCATAAACAGGAGGAGAATGAATACCCCAGTGGTCAATGCTAATTACCGTGAGCTCCCTCCCATCCTGGCTGATCTTTTGTGGAAAAGGGCTGTGGTTGTCTGTCTTCAGGCAGATAATATGTAAAATCTTGCTGAGAGGTTAGATATTGCACTACAGGGACAGCTACAGGGCTTAGCCCTCTCATCCTGAGACTTCAGTAGCTGTAAGTGACAGAGAAGGAAGCATGCCTCAGACTGCAGGGGTGCAAATCTGATTTGAGTAATTTGATGTACATCCTTTACAAAAATGCAAACATTACCTGGAGATTTTTTTGTGAGGTCACTTTATTTTATTGTTGCATAGGACTCTTTTGTGGGACACAGTCTTTGCCAGGGTTGCAGTAAGCTTAAGTCATAAGTAAAATCCCACGTTCACAGTCATCAAGAGAATCTGAAGTGGTTTCATCAGTTTTCTCTTCTCTTTCTAGGAAAAGCATGTGTGCTGAGTTTGGTGGCAGAATTTTTAAGGTACGTGGGCAGTCTGTGGCAAATACATCTGAAGAAGGTGTGACTGTCTACAAGAGTCGGCTGAACTTGTGCGTGGAGACACAGAAGTGCCAGCAAGCCCAGGAAAGGAACTAATTGAAAGAATATTGCCACACATAGAAATAGTGGAGCACTTACTTCATCAACAGTCAGTGACTCAGAATAAATACATCAGTAAATACATCAGCAGTGAAATGATAAATCTTGATGCTTCTTGATTCTCTGGTGGATTTTGTTACTTAAGAGACATTTTCATTATCCCATTTAATAAGTCTTGAATTTCTCTGTACATTAAAATATAACTGGACAATCACATTTTGATACCTTTTAATAACACTTTTGAATGTTAAATCGTTTGCCAAGATGAGTGCTGAGGGATATCAATATAGAGCTTTATATGACTACAAAAAAGAGCGAGAAGAAGACATTGACTTGCACTTGGGAGATATATTAACTGTGAATAAAGGTACCTTACTAGCACTTGGATTTAGTGAAGGGGAAGAAGCAAAGCCTGAGGAAATTGGTTGGTTAAATGGCTTTAATGAAACCACAGGGGAGAGGGGAGATTTCCCAGGAACTTATGTAGAGTACATTGGAAGAAAAAAAATATCTCCCCCAACTCCAAAGCCTCGTCCTCCTCGGCCTCTTCCAGTAGCACCGGGTCCTACAAAAGCTGAAGCAGAGAGTGAGCAACAAGGTTAGTACCATTCTGAGAAAATGTGTGTGTCCTCCATGATTTCATATATTTTTGTTTCACAGACTTGTCTGACTGTACATTGATGTGCATTAACACCTGCTGGTCAGCTTTTTTTAGTGCATGGCTCATTTCAGTCAATTAAGAATTGTTTCTACTTAGTAATATATAGCTCACACTCTTTGTAGTTTCATGTGCTTTGTCTCAGGCGCCACAGAAACCAATAACTTACTGTGAGGTACATCTCACAGGTTGGAAAGTATGCTTGTAATTCACCACTGTAAACATTTAAATGGAAAATGAACTGGTTAGCATTTATTTTAGGTTTATAAGAAACTGGTCGAAGTGTTTCCTTTTGTGGTTCATCAAACTCACTATTGAGAAAGTTCTCAGTGATTCCAACAGTATACGTTCTAAATAAAGAATACGTTCCTATCACAGATCTCTTGCTAACAGCAAAAAACGCATTCTTTACCTGTGGCATTGAAGGTAAGAACCCATATTTAAAATTTAACAATGAAATTATAATAAAGAGAAATTCAGATTTTACATTGTTTGGAGGAGTATGGCATGCAGTAGAAAAAATAGCTCTTATATAAGAAAGGAAGATACTTCCTTTAATCTAAATTCCTTTCTAACCTACATCTGCAACAGTATGTTAGGCAGAACTCAGAATTTGGTCAGAAATCTTCTGTTAATAGAAGAAAAAAGTCTTCTCTTTTGTAACTGGCAAAACCGAAGGGTAAAAAAACCAAACAAAACCAACCTTCCTTCAGGCGATTTTGTCTCCTTTACCTGCTAACATTCAGATAGTTGGATTTTACATATCAATGAGTACCCCAAATCTATCTTAGGATAGACTTTGGTCTTTCACTTCTGAGAAGTCTTGAGTGGCTTATATTGCTTCAACTTCTAATATTTCTTAAATTCTCATTGTTTCTAGGTGTAGGAAATATGAGTTGTAGTATTTGATCCTGATTTTCACAGTGCCACCATAGTAATGACTAGTATCATCACCCTGTGCCTCCACAGAAATGTTTGCAGCATCAATTGCAAAGTGGTAGGATCAGTTTATCGACTTCCATCCCACTGTGCATACTCTAAGTTTATAGTCAGCTATGCTGACAATCAGCACAGATAAGAATGGAAATATAGAAAATTGTATGTGGCAATGAAGTCGAAAGCTTGCAGAAGCATTTGTAGGTTGGTGGGGACTTAATAAAGAGTGAAGATGAACTGGTTTATATAGCAATATTCTTAAGCGCTAACACATTGCTTGCAAGTCTGCAGTGCTTATCAGTTAGGATGAAGGTGAGGGCAGATGAGGCTGTAGTGACATTTTAGGTTATACTCTCCCTGTGTCTTAAATCCTTGAACTCTCAACCTCTAGTTATTAGAGTTTCATGGTTTCTCTCTCCTTAGATTGGTTCTGAAGATGGGCTATTTGCTTTTGGAAGAAAAAAAATGTTATTTCTTTGATCATTACTTGTATTGGACATTAATGTGTGCTGATCAGGTTAACACTGACTTTTCTTAAGCCACTTCTGGAGACAGCTGTTGCCATCATATGTAACTGCAGAATAAACATGGCTCTTTGGATAGACACCTCAATGCTGATAGATCATTTTGAGCAGTAGAGAATGGAAAGAAAGTTTCATTCTTTACATGTGCATGCTGTGGTGAAGTAACTGGTATCCCAGGCTTTGATGGGTTTATTGCTTTAAAAAGTGATACTTTGCAACTTCCTTGGTTTCTGTACTCATGTTTGCTTGGTGCTTCTGTGCTGGAAAGTCCTCTTGTTAATCTTGTCGTTTCCAAGCCTGCCCCACGACTGTGCTTGTAACAGATATTTATGGGAATTTTGGCTGCTGGGAGTTACTTTGGGAAATTCTGCTGCAGATTTTAGGGGCTCTGCTTATATGTAGGCTTCTCTGTTTCCTCGGGATGAAGCAGTGCCCCAGCCTTAGTGACTAGATCTCTCCTGTGTGAGGTTTATTGCCTTTAGACAGAGTAATATTTACATAGAATGTGTTTATTTTTAATACCATGGGACTGTGAGAATTGGAAACAAGAAAATGTTCTACTTTAACTGACGATCTTCATCTCAAAGTCTGCACATATAATTCTACCATGCTCCAAAATGTTTAAGAATCAGCTTGCAATCCAACCTTGGTTTTTTTCTTATTGAAAAAAAAAAAAGAGTCAAAGTTCCCATAACTCCTTTTGAATTTAAGATTTTAAACTTCATGTAAGAGTCTAGGCACCTTCATAATCCCCTAAAATCAGGGATTAGACCCCCTGAACAGAATTAGGGTAAACTCTGAAATTTGAACTCCGAGTAGTTCAAGAGCTATTTGGAGTTCAGGTTTAATCACTTTTAAAATAATGTATGCTTTCTTAAAAGAAATAAGGAAAAGTTATGATAAGCAGTCTCTTTACAGATCTTTTTGCTGTAGAGAACTAAGGCAGAGACTGCTTTGAATCCTAGAAACAAATTTGGGAAAGAGTATTATAAAAAACAAAATGAAGATGACATTTTTAAGTTAGCAGAGTGCCACAAAAATTATGGTGAAACCAGAGGTGCTGGCAGAAATACAGTTCAGATGAAGAATAATGTAGCAATTTATGTTTGGCTTCCAGGTGGCTTCACTACTTTTGTGTCTATGATTTGGGGCAGGGAATAGTACAATTAATATTGTCCAGCAGTTAATGTTATGGGCCAAATGTAATTGGCAGTGAGCCAAAAGATTTTTCCCAGGATGATAACTCTCTCTACACCCTTATAGTGTATTTCAAATAAATTAATGTATAGTGTGAAGCTTGCTTGACCAAATGCACTCAAGTTTACATTTTCACTACTTGATGAATTGAAACTGCAGTGGATTAAAATGACAAGTTAATGATGGACTGGAAGCAGACTTCTTAAATGTACCTCATTATTTGTAATCCATATACTTCTTTAATTCTGTATGTACTCCTGTTGTGTATATGTTGAATGAGAGTATCAGAAACTTAACTTGTGATGTCAAAGAAAATATATGCACAATTATAGAAGTTCCTTCAATTTTTTGAAGAAAATACTTCTGTTTTCAGTATTCTTCAATGTTTTTTTCTCCATGCCTTTTTAAACTTGATCAATTGCTCATCAATGTCTGTTGTTTCATATTAGATCTAATTTGCAATATTCAGGCACAATGATGGCAGTATTCACAACTGTGGGGTACTCATACATAAATAATCATAGACGTCTGAACAGACTTTGCAGTCAATGAGGCTAGTAACATGGGCAGAGCTGCTCATCAGGCCTGTGTCTTATGCAATCAGTCTTACTTATAAACAGTAATATTTATATTAGAATATAATATTTCATAAATATTAAAAGCCAATCTGAAAACAAGGAAAACCCCTGCTGGTGGTCTCAAATTACATTAAAACACTCAAGTCAAATCTTTTACCATAATTTTATTTTATTCGTGACCCATTTAAATTTCTAGAATCATTGGTTAAGACAATAATTGGCATTCCCTGACTGAAATTTTAGGACTGTTGCATTTTTTTAAATTGCATATGAAAAGGTATGAAAATAAAGAAGATACAAAAGCCCCAAGAAGTCTCTAGCACCTTTCAGTTTCAGGCCTGGTGTATGTCGGAGCTGTGGCAAGGCAGATTTAATTTCTCTTGTTGGTGTGAGGCTCTAACTGGCCCAACCTGCCTTCTCCCCAGATTTCCTTTCCCGCCAGGCAAAGGTGCCTGGTTGCTGCTGGAGGGATCAAGGCAATTGCAACAGTGGAGACACAGCACAAGGTCATCTTTATTCCTTCCACAAGGCATCTAAGTTTATGAAGTAAAGAAGTAGTAGTAGATGAAGCAGTAAAGATTTTATATGATTTTTCCCCACCCAAAATGCCTTGTGTGGTTTTTTTTGTTTGTTTGTTTTCTTTTTTTTTGTTTTGTTGGGGTTTTTTTATTTGAAGCTGTGTTAGTCTGGTTCCTCTCACTTAGCCTGGTTTTGCTCAGCTCTTTGCAAATGAAAAGGGCATAAGCTGTACAAAGTCCAGATATGTTTTGTGAACTTTGATTCATCTCATCTGATACTGTTGCATACGTTTAGAATTGATTCGTACGGTGTCGTTTCTCTACCTGGTTTGGGAAGGCTGATCTTAAGCAGACTTTGGAGCATGAAGCTTTGATTGATGAACAGAAATACTCTAAGATTTAACTTGGAGTGCTAAATTCTCACTTTGAAATGAAGATCAGATTGCAAAATGGCACACCAGGATTTTTATGAATAATTTGTCAGTTTTGATGTTTTGGAGCTTCCTACAACTTCCTGTGTAACTTAAAAGGGTTGTTTATGTTGACAACCCTTTCAGCTGGTTTTGAGCCTAAAAATAATCTGAAGCCCTTCCTTCTTGTATAAATCTATAAAGTAGATTTATATTTTTTTTAATAGAAAATACCCAAACTTTCTTTCACTTTTCTCCTAGTACAGATACAGATCAGCAAATTAGAAAAAGATAATGTACATAGAAAATTTGGAAACTCTTTCCTTTCAGCAACCAGGTTATGCAATGTCTGAAAAAGATTCAAACCAACGAAGAGCATAAAACCATTTGTGCATGCTTTAACTGAATGTGTTGTAGGATTTGTTCCTTTAATTTTGCTATAAAGCCAGTGGAGCAATTAAATTTGTGAAAATTATTTACATTTGTGTATTGGGGGACATAAGAGTGAGTGGAATGCAGCAGACCTGAAGCCTCTATTGGGAAGAAAACGGTCATCCTCTCTCCTGATTTAGGCAAATGGAAAAAGGAAATTATGGGGTGAAGTGATGAGTCACTGTCTTGTGGCAAATACAAATGGTAAATATGTATGCCATTTAAGCCAGAGTCCTTGGACTCATCCTTTTTTGAAATAGCTTGAGCATAAGTCTTTGCCCTGCTGCAGTTGTCATAACTGCCTTTCAGTCATGAATTTTCTCATTGGTTGATTTAGACTTGCACTGAGAAATGCAAGTCTAAATGAGTCTGAGAAATGGGGCAAGTTCCTGCCATAGACTTGTGGTCATATCTGTAGGCAAATTTCTAGCTGCGAGATGAGTGCATGCATCTGAAAACAGGGTTGTCATCACCTGCTTTAACACTGATGATAACAAAGATTTTTGCAAGCTGCATTAAAGTGAGACAGAGCATTTTTTCAAAGTGATAGTGCCATGATGATAGTAACTAAAAAAGCTTTTGTAAGCAGCACAGGATGCACAGGGATAGGATTGCAAGTACTGCTACAAATTGCTTATGAGCCGTTGACCTGGTTCATGGTTGATGCGTGGCCCCACCTGCTGGTAGAGGAGGAAGGAAGCAAGAGGGAGGAAGGACCTTCAAAACCAGTATCTTCCATGTTGTGTTTTAATCGTCACAGGATAAAAATAAAAGTGAGAGAGAGAGCTCTTGAAAATAATACTTTATTTGACTGATAGATATTTCTGGGACAAATATATCACTAGGGGCACGCAGAACCCCCTTTTGACTCTCAAAGGTGACCTCAGCCTGAGAAGGCTTTTGTGGCTGAAATGCATCTTTTTTCACCAACAGTAGTCTAAAAAAATGGTGCCTTTTGTTACACATTTTGCTTTAAGAAACTGAAAGAATAAGACAGCCCTGTTTTGATGCTATGAGAAATATTTGTCTGTTTTGTATCATGTCAATTTTAATATGCCTTTCTCTAGTTACAACAGTGGCATTATATTGAATGACTTTGCTTACCTTTTTTTAGCCTTCTGTAATAGTGATTTAGTCTTGTTAATGCCTTGTACTGACATGAAAGCTCCCGGGGCAGATATAAAGCATGGCAAAGGTAAAGTAGCTTGCTCCTCTCCGTTGGAATCATCTTGATCTGTTCCTATAGCTGTGATCCAGGAACATCTGAAAAAAACCCTACTAGCAAATAGTTAGCCAATAGTTCTTACTTAGGCTTGCATATGATAACATCAGTTTGTAAGTTTCAGCAATACCTGGTGCTGAGTGTTTGCCAAGAATGGATCATTCAGCACCCCAAACAAATAACTATGCCCACTTAAATAGTTGTGTGATGCCATATGTGTATCCAGATTTTCATGTGTGAAAGAACACAGGTCTGTAACTGCAGCTGGCTGTACACTCTTTCACATCTGCATCTTACTCCAAAGCTGCTTTACATGATGAGCATCCATGAAATCAATCTGAAGGCTAGAATACAAAGAACTGCTTTATTTTCATAGCTAAGAATCACAAGGGGAACTACATGATACTGAAGACATACTTATTTTAACTGGCGAAGGATTTTAAGTCCTGAGAATACTTCTGTGAGAATACGTAGGAGAACTTACAGAGAAGTTTTGGCTTTAATAAAAGTAATAACTGTGGTTAATAGTTGCTAAGTTTTGTTCATGTATGTCTAAAATGCAATCCTATTTTGTGGTGGATTCATTAATAGAAGAGAGCTGTGTTGTGGTTTTTTGTTGTTTTGATTTTGTGTTGGGGTTTTTTGTTTGTTTATTTGGGCATTGCCTGAATTCTTTCTGTTAAGTGTTAGCAGGTGTAACTTTTTGTACTAATTTGACTGCTTTTTGTTCAGTCGTTGTGCAGCAGTCCACGAGAATAGCACCTGAATACCATTCTTTATTTTACATGCTGATCCACTTTATAGTTAGACAGCATAAAAACATATTTAAGCTGACAGCTTTTCAGGTAATAAGGATCTATAACCAAGGTCTTCCAGGCATAGTTTCAAAAACACGCTATTGCCCTGAGCCAGGGAAAGATGTAATTGCATACGCTTTCTGCCCTTTAAAAATATCTTTTAACACTATCTTGTACTTCAACACTACTATGTAAACTATGATATGAATGATGAAAAAGGTGTTTAACAGTTCAGTTAGCTGTCAGACAATTTGCTCATATAATCCACCCGGTCTGTGTGTATATGCTTATCATCATTTTCTTTGTTAGAACGTTTCCCATAAGTGAATGTCTGAGATAATTTCTTCACTGGATATTGTAGATGTTGAGGACAAGAAGTGAAATCCACCTTTGTTAGGTCTGAACATGGCAGTTTTCATCTGTGCTGGTAAATTGCTTGGTGGCATCTGGGATGGGAAGATATTCCTGCAGAAGCTTTTTTTTTTTTTTTTGAGTACTTAGATGGTAGTTAAATCTGCTTTCCTTGAAAGTTTTGATGCTTCATTGTAAAAGAGATACACAATTAAAAAGGTAAAGATACTGGCCAAAAGCCAAACTATTCCACTCAAACACATTAGATTGGTGTAATTCAAGGAGTCTCTACCTTACTCTTTCTCCTCTGTGGGGTTAGATTTATTAGATGCAGCATGCTGGAAATTCCTGCGCTACAGCCTCCTGCTCACTAGCTGGGAAGGAGGAGTAGCACAGCCTGCTATCTGTAGTCTGAGGAGGGAATGCACTTCCCAGGAAGCATGGCTGCACCAGATTTGTATTCTTGTTTACAAATATAACAGTGGAATTTATTTGAGGGTGTTAGGAGAGAAAACGCTAGTGCCATCACCTATTTCTTCCAAGATCTCTTCCTACTTGGACAAGATTGGTAGATAGCAGATAAACACAGAGGATTATTCTTGGCAAAGAAAATTTTGAATGGTACACTGCAAATCCATGCTTCAAAGCATGTTATGGCTTCTCCAGCAGTCTGTCTCAAAGGGAAAGCTTTTAGTTTGTGAGGTTACCTTTTTATTTCCAAGCCCTCTTCATAAGCTGTTTTTGGCTGGAGGTAGATGAAAGCACTTAAATTAGGGAATTAATGAAAGAAACCACTAATTATGCATTGTGGTAGATAAGGCTGCACAGCTGTGTCTGGTTTCATTATCTTTCTATCCAGGAACATTCCAGAAATAAGCGGTTAAAGGGAAAAAATTCACGGTTCTTTTCCTACTTGCACACTTTGTTCAATTCTGTGAGCAAACATTCCAGTTCTCTACTGCTAATTTGCAAGTGTTCATGTGCTGTGTTTGGATGGGGATATGAAAATGTCTGTTGTGTTTATGACCTTACCCTTAAATTGTTTCCTTGCCAAGACACAAGAGCTTGGCACAGGTGAGGACCGAGAGAGGCCATGGCAAAACCCTCCATCGTTCCCCGCTTTTCTCCTAGCTGACTGTCACACACTTGAGAAGCATTTGCCCTGACATGGTCTGCGGAGAGTTGTGAGGTGCCAGGGCACCATGGGGTGCAGCGAGGTATGATCTACTCTCTTAGTCTTCTTGTCTCTGCCGATGCATGGGTCTTCTGTGAGGGGTTGATGCCCTCTGAGAGCTTCTCTGAAAAAGGACACTCGGCTTACCAGGCTTTGTGCCTCATACTGTAATATGGTCTTTCATTTTTGGTTTGATAATATTTGCGCTGCTTAAAATGTAGCCGTTTCCTTGAGAGAAACATAAGCAAATGTCATCCTTTGACATTTTGAAGCAAGTTATTTTGGGTACTTTGGAGTCAAATCTGTACAGATGTTTAAGTATAATTTAGAATATATTCTGGCCAGTCCAAATCTACTACATTGTTCTGCAGCCAGAATAGTGTAGCTAGTCAGTGGCCTAGATAAGCAATTTTCTTGGGAAGAGAAAGATTTAGGGAGGACTTTTATTCCAGTCCAAGCCAATTCAAAGTATAACAAGTTTTTCTGTGATCCTTGCAATCTGACCTAGTCAATAGATAAAATTTTAAGGAACAGATATTCAAAACAGCAAGTAGCAAAAACTTCATCTGTAGTATCTGGAAATAAAGGGCCTCTTTTCACCAAGTGAGGGGTTCTGAAGGGCACAGAGGAATGAATGTTTGAATTGTCTTTGCTGGATTTATGACTTACTACTTGTAGTTGAAAGAATAGCATCAATTCCCCACCATTTTCATGTTTTTCTGGCTTCCTCTTGGGCCAAACTTCATGCTGATAACTCCAAAACCTTTCTGGTAGCCTGTGTAAGCTGCAGCCCCCTACAAGAAATCAGAGACTTTCATAGTCTCATTATTAACAGGACACTTTTTGAGGATTATATTAAATCACTAGTTGAACAATGTTTGCTACAGAGCCACTAGCATAAAATCTTGCTTCTTAGCAAATTGAAAGTCCATTATTAAAACTTGCACTGACAAGGCTAGTAGGCTGTTGGTACTTTCCACAGTGATTGAAGATGCAGGACTGAGTTGCATGTGCAGTTTAGCAGAAAAGGGGAAGACAGTTACTGACTGCTAAACTTTTTCTCCAGATGTTTCCTCTAAGACAAATATGTAGAGTTTTATTATGACACAGTAAGAACACGCCAATAAGATGAGAATGGTTGTTTTGTGTTTTTTTTTCTTCTCATTGTCTGTTTGATCTAAATAGTCAGTCAGTCAAATACTGTGGTAAATTATCTGGTGGTTTAGACGGAACATGCCCACACTTGTTAATGTGAACTGCTCTATTCTAAACAGAGTACTAAAATGCTTTATTCAAAATCCTTTTGGATGCAAAGTAAAAATGAAATTATTTTAAAGTACTGATGTATTGAAATTTTTTTATTTATTTTTTTTTTTTACTTGTAGGATTTGTTCACACGAGAAGCAGAAGGTTACTATTCTGCTTCCCCTTAAAATGGTGGCAAAATCCATTTTGACTTCAGAAGGAACAGGATCAGACCTATAGTTGAGGTTTAGCAGCACTGGGACAAATTCCATAGTTCTTACTCTTACTTCTCTCAGGCAAAATTCCCCATTGTCTTTAGGGTTTGGAGCACAAAACCTAGCCCTGTTCGAAAGAGATTCCAGTGTATCAAATTGCATAGAATATGAATGTGCATGAAATACTGCGCAATAAGCAATGATGTAAAGAGCAGCATTTGACTGTCCTTCCTGAATTTTGAAGATACAGAAGGGAAACACTGTTATGATCATCTTTTCTGAGGTCCTGGGCTAATGCAGAGCATGTAATTTCACTCTGTAATTCCTGTTTCAAGCTTATTACTTCTAGATAAGTTTAAAGCATGTTACTACTTAGTCCAAACTCTTTAATTTAGTACATATTTAATGTACATTACTTTTTATCTCTTTTATGTCCATTATATGGTACGGATTATGAATTTAGTAGTAAAATGTTTTCATTTGGGACACACACACGTATTTAATTGTATTTGGTGATGACAATATAGAGATTATTTTCACCAAGTTATTTTCTTCCATTATATTCAGAATTCTTCACTGATGCATGTGAAAAATTTGCTCTGTGCTGATAGATACTTTAGCAGGGCTGATTTTTTTCCTTAGGGATGCCTTTTTGAGTAACTAGTGTGATGGTAATGGGGATTTCTTATAACTGAGGAAGTGATATAGAGACTGTTTTAATTTTATAATCCCTTATTGTAGCAAACTATTACATTTATAATAAATACAGAATTTTATTACCTTGATGCATATAGACAATGGATTACACACTACAGTAGGAAAACCTTGTAAAGCTTTCAAAACTGCATCTAAAACTCATGTTTATACATGTAAGGTCAACTTCTTTTAGAGTATGCCATCAGATACAGTTTTTAATTACATAGTTGTTTGACCCCTTTTCCCACTTATTCTTTCTTTGTTCATTGTCGAGGTCTTCACCGAACTAAAATTGCTTCTTTCAGCTTGTTTTGTTTGTGGTCTTAAGCCACCTGTTCTTCATAGCTTTCAGGCTTCTCTCTGGAAGCAGGTTTCTTAATGATTCTTCTGTTCTTTCAAATGACATGACTGATAAAAGTTTCACAGAACTTCATAATCACAAATATTAAGTCTTCTTCAGGACACTGTTGTGACCAAAGGTACTATCATGATTCCTGTAAGAATGAGGTAGACTAAACAGACAGGTAAAAAAAATAACTACTGCTTTAATATAGTTTAGGTTAATCTCTTTGTCATAGGAAGATCATGTGGAAAAACACTTCAAAAGGCTGAATCTGGGGAGTAACTCTTAACCTATAAGAACTCTAGCCCTTATATTTCATTGAGATAACTAAAACCGGGAACTAGAACTGCATTAGGTTTGACTCTGTTGGGCTTTATTTGTCGCAAGGAGCAAGTACCGTTTGCTTGCTCCACAGGTGGCTCCAGTTACTGCATACTGGATGCCCAAGACAGTTCATTACAGAACAAATCTTCCTGGCATACCTCTGCCTCCACCAGCTGGAATACAAATGTGAAGATCAAAATAAAAAAAAAATTACTAATATGTGAAAGAACATACTCCTATGAAAACCCCAAACTGCAAAAATCATTTGTAGTGGGCTAGAGAGGTATTTGACAGATTATGTGCAAGTACATACATGTGTCTTTCATTATTTGATTGCCTTAGGAGACTGGTGTTTAAGTTGGCAGATCTACTTATTAAAAGCAAAGCTCTTTGGCTGGCAGAATTACAGAATGACTGAAGGAGAGAGACAAAATGCTGAGAGCAAAAGAGAGAGAACGTGTAATGTGCAGAAAACATGGGGAAGCTATAAAGCCAGCAGGAAAAAGTAGACTTAAATGTGGTACCAGTTTGTTCTATTGGGCTCAATTTGATTGCCATGCAGAAGCAAAAATATGGAGCTCTCTTATTTCAATATAAAGTTAATATTCTGGAAAATACAGTGTTTTTTGTCATGCTAAGTATTATTTGGTTACCTATTTGCAGGTCATCAGAAATCTTTGAGTCTTTGACTCAAATTAAAAAAAAAAAGGCATCTTGCTTCAAAGCTTTACAAAGTACTGTGAGACCATGACATAAGTGGACACTACAATATGCTCTAAAACTTTGTTATGTGTTAAGTTTCTACATTTAATTTCATAAGTAATTTGTAACTATTTTGGGGGAGGGGGGATAAAACAAAAAAACTCAACCCAGGATTTATACATTTGAGTTTAGAACAAAACTATCCTGCAAGGTTTTGTAACCAGCATCCAAGCAAGTCGAGTATATGTGTCTAGAGAAGCCTATACCCATGGCCTTGCACTTTCTCGATGGAGTTGGCTTCCTTTGCAACCTCAGACATCACAGATTAGCTGGTCCTTTGCATTGTTCATTCCTAGCTGAATGCCATTATATAATAACCAGCCCCCCTTCTCTGTCTCCTAAGACTTCTCAGTTTGAGAGCAAGGTTTGAAATGTAGGAAGCTGACTGGTGAAAAGCAGACTGATGTAGTGAAACAAGAAAAAGAGAAGCAGAAGGTCTGGCTCTCCCAAGAGATCAAGACATATACTATTAAAGAAAAAAAAACACCAAAAAAAACCCCAAAATAAAAGGGCATTTCCCTTAAAATAAGACCTAGGCTTTGAGGATTGTTCACACTGATCTCTATAAATTACTTGAGGGGCTATTAGTGGCACACCTACTGCGAAAGACTAGAATCCGTTGGGAGGTGACAGGTTGCTATTCAGCAATTCTGAGTCCTGCAAGAAATAGGTGGTAGCGTAGCAGAGCTCAGGTGAATTACACTAGCTGTCTGCTGCATCTGTCATTTTTGAGGAGCTTTATCTTGTAAAAGTCTCAGTAAAGTTCTCTGAAGATGCCACATCTGAGCTAATTAAATTACAAGTTTTACCAGCTTCATGCAGGCAGTTCATGTGAACTGTGTTTAAAAACAAGGAGTCATATGCCTGTTAGAAAAATCAGGTCAGTTTAAAATTAATGTATTACTCTTTCTCCTGTTCTCGACAGGGAACTGGCTTGTTTTGGAAGTATTCTCCGTCTGGGAGTCAAGTGAGATATCCTTTTTCCTTCTGGCATGGTCCACATTTAAATAAATAAATAAATTCATTTGAAAAGGTAAAATGAAATGAGAAAGAGATGTTCCCTTTTGCTAGGGTCAAATAAAGGTAACTGGTTCTTTCTTGACCAGGGGATTCCTGTGGAGCAAAATCATAATAAAAACCATAAATGTAAGACTTCCTTATTTTTTCTTCTCTCTCCATTTTTTTCTTTTTTTTTTTTTTCCCAGTAGGATAGCTGGAAAACAACCAGGATGTAATTGGCATTTTGACAGAATAGCAGCCAATTCCCAGTCCTTGCTGGCCAGTGTGGAAGAAGACTTACTTCCAGCCAGCAGCCTTTCAGCTTCACAAACCTCCACCCACTTCTTAGTGAGTCATAGCTGGAAGGCCTTTTCACATGTTTGATCACATCTTGTGCAAGTCAAGAATGTATTTTTTACTCCTTTACTGCATCCTGTATTTAACATTCCGACACAACTGAGTGATTGTAGCTTTAAGTTCTGTACGTACGTGGAAATAGAGATAGATGTATAGATAAATAGTGTCACTATATTTGCAGATATGGATGGGTGAGAAGACCAGCTAACTTTCTTGTCAGGAGCAAGATGGTGGAAAAAGTGGTTTGGGTTTTTTATGTGTGTGACCTGTAGAAGCTCAGTACTCTAGCAGCACTTAAATATACAAGAGATTAGTATTTGTTGGCATGCTCATGTATGCACCTAGTACTCCTTTAAGTTCAGAGACAGTATTAATCCTGTTCCCCATGAATTTTCTACAGGGAAGTTGGAAAACATCTACAGCACATTCCACTGTGCTGGAGAAAGACAGTGTAGGACAGCTGTAGGAGCAGAAAGACAGTGTAGGAGCAGAAATAAGGAAAGGAAGGAACAAGTCTTTGTACAGGACATAAAAAGAGCTTCTGCCTCCCTCATTTATTCTCTGAAAGAACTGCTTTTATTTCATCCACCTGAGCTTAAGATCATGAAGAACATGTCAGTTCTTAACCAGATGCATGTTTTTTCTAGTTTGCAAAGACCTTCTGCAGTTTAGACTTTTCACTCTCACTTACAAAATATTGCTTTCACTTATTTCATCCTCCTCTGTCACTCTTTCACAACACACACTGGTTTTCCAGAGGGACACATTTTCCTTTGTTTTAGACTTCAAGGCACTCTAGCACTGTAGGGTTGTATAGAGGTTGCAAAAGGATCTCTTAGATTTGCTTACAATTATGCTTGGGTTTTCTTAGGGAGGCGTTGTCTCTTGCTTTTGGTCTCTTTGCAAGTGAGTACTCCCAGTGCAGACTGAAATTCTGTTCCATACCTCCTTAGCCTGACTTCAGTTAATCTTTGGCTTGCAGATGGTGATGTGAAAACATAGCCAGTTTTTCATCAGCACCATATTTGTTGTTATTTTCAATTTTTTTTATACACCTCTTATAAGCAGGTTTTGCACTGTAAGAATTTCTGCAACACAGTGTGCTAGGCACAAAGGAAGGTCTTTACCAGTTACAGTTAATCAGCCTGTTGAGCCCCTGACTGCTTTGTTAAGGTACATGAAATTCATTCACCACCTTAAGTGCTAAGGTCTAAATTAAAGTTACTTCAGCAGTGGAGTGTGAACAAACAGTGATACATGTACTTCATATTCCATTACATCCTTTCTTGTATAGCATCTATATATGAAATATATTACAATTAGAAAATAACACTGACATTGCTATGCAGAGAAGTCTCAAAAGGAGTATGATGTGGCTCAAAAAATGTTATTACATACAGACTTACAGCTTTCTTCTTCATTGAAATTAAAGAGAATGGTAGGATTAACTCTCTGCACAATCAGTCCAGGATTTTCCTAATAATGTTGTTTCTGTATCTATGTCAAATCTCCCCATGGTTTAATGTCTATATGGATTAACCCAGTTTTACTTTCTTATAAGACTACTTTTCAGCATTGCTGTATTTTGTTGCTGCAGCTATAGCCCTAAGCTTTTTTTTTTTTCTTTAAGAGGAGGAAAAATGTTTGATATGAAATGCATTAGTTTCTTGAATAAAAGTCCTGGTGCTAGAGAGCTGTTACCATTGTTTGCATTTTTTTTCTGGGCGACTGCTATATACTCATTATTTTCAACGTTCAGTGTACTTACAAATGTTTCCCATAATTCCCAAGAGATGAAGGAGCTGTCAGCAGCTTCTGCAGTTCTTTTATGTAAATCTTCTAGATCTAAACAACTTGACTTCTCAAGCACAATAATACATATTATCTTTTTCTTGAAGTAGTGAACAGCCCGTTCTTTTCCTCCAGATTGCTTGCCTGTGGATAGTTTGAGGCAGATTTGTCGGCATTTTTCCGCCCATTAATTTCTCTACAGGAAAAAGGTAGCAAATCAAAGCATTCTTTCAGAGTAGAACAACGTACTACCCTGAATTTTTATGTATTTTGATTATTGAATTAAAGAGGGGGTTTTAAATATGCTATTCAAATGGAGTTATTGTCACAAACCAGCAATGGCCTTGCCTAAGAAATTTTATGGTACCAAAAAAAAGGAAATAGCAATAAGGAACAAGGATCCTTTACAGATGGGACAGGTAATTCTCAACAGTGTTACAGCAATCCCAGTATGTCACAGTGAACATTCATCCAGTAGTCCTATCTTGGTTATAAAGAACAGATGCTTCTGGGGCACCATTTCTAACCATCACTATGTTTATGTGGAAAGGAAATTGAGGTTAGTAATCTTTGTAGGTTACCACCAGACTATTCAGAAGAAAATATATGAAACTGCTTTTTAGGTAACAACAGTTCCAGCTCAGGAACTCACTCTATCTGTGAAGTTTTACCTGATGGAAATCATTGAAATCATGTCACCATGACTCTCCCCTGCCTGTACAGAACCAAAATTTTCAAGTGCCTCTTGAGATGGACCTCAGTATTTCTTCCCTTAAAAGGTAGGCAGCTGCCTCTCTCCTGTGTGTCAAAGGTTTCCAGGAACAACCAAATATATATTTCCTTTCCCACTTGCTGGGAAGACTCAGGAGCAAATTTTGGACTGAAGTATTTTTGCATAAGAAGCTGTGTTGAGGTGATAGAGGAAAATAAACAGGAGAGTATAAACCTACTGAATGACCATGTGTCCTTCTACAGTCTGGATAATGTTTCAGATAATAAATAACTCAGCTCTTCAGCTGAGTTTCGTTCCTTGAGAGCACTGGCCGTTGTGCACTGAAAGGCACAGGACAATTTCATGGGAAAAATGCTGTATCATTATGTAAAAGAGATGAAACCATCAACTGAAATTGCACATGCAGTCTTAGTTCTTTGTGGTCTTAGCTTTTGGGTGCTTGACCTTGTGGTCTTAATGTTCTTATAATGTAATTTCATGTGTCTGTGTAGTATAGCAGACAGCAGGTAGAGGGAACTTTATTGCTGTAGCAAAAATACCATGTAAATGTATTGACTTACATCTAGTCACTTTAAAATAAATTACACTTTTACTAGAGTTTCACCATTGCTTTATTAAAAAAGAATTCTAGAGTGCAGAAGTTAGTAGAAATCATGGCTTTAATATCCTTGGAAAAGATGCGGTAGTTTGTGAGAAGGCAGCTGGCATCAGTTCTAAAGGAATGCTTAGTTAATGTTAAGACCAGTAAGGGAGCTTTTGTTTGTAGAGATCTGTCAAAATTTTGTTTCAATTCCAATGAGGACTTCTACATACTACTATTAAAATCTGGATGTTTAATGGCAAGAATAACACTGAAGCACTGGGAACCTGATAAGTAAGTCAGCAGAGGCAACTGCCAGTGGAATGTGCTGTTTATCCTCATACCAGTGTTATCAATACTACACTTGAATATTCAGTGTTACATGTTTTCCTTCTTGATACCGTGTGCAGTTTCATGTCAAACCACTGCCAGAAGCTGTAATTGTCCGTTAGTGTCTCTGAGGAGAACTGGGCAGAGTAACTCAAATTCTTGCGGAGCTCAGCTCTTTTCTAGCCTTGGAGCAGCAATCCTGAAGGAGGAGGAGGGAATATAACAAGCCTCACTTGATGAAAAAGGCAATGTTTTGCACTGTACTGATCTGTCTACTCGATTGACCCTGTCCTGTTCCTCCCTTTCTGTCATCTCTGTAATCATCTTTTTTGCTTGTGGTGATGCTTGGTACCCTACACCACAGTTTACCTCTCATCTGCTAATATCTCTCTGACTGTAAACTCCTGGCAGGGAACCTGCAGACATCAATAAGACAAGAAAAGCAGGCGTTGGCTTACTAAAATATTTTTTCTGCCCTCAGAATCATACTCTGAGATCCTTGCTGGTTTGTTCTATTTAGAGACATTAACCTGTCCTCCCATTTAAAGTGATGCTCATCAGGAATGTGGGAACACTGCTACTGCTGTGCTTCTGCATGTCACACAGGGCTTGGAGTGATCCCTGAGAGTGAGGGCTAAGAAGGATTTCCTTGCCAGT
The DNA here is from genome assembly GCF_001715985.3 of Manacus vitellinus. Classification (NCBI taxonomy): domain Eukaryota; kingdom Metazoa; phylum Chordata; class Aves; order Passeriformes; family Pipridae; genus Manacus; species Manacus vitellinus. Next base: position 12,142,839 of record NW_021939324.1, on the reverse strand, counting down.
CTGCTACACCTGAGAAAAGCATGCATGGCCTCATGCTGTGCCAGGACTCAGACCATGTGATAGAGGTAAGATACACCTTTCCTGAAAGCCAGCAGTGTTGAAGCCCCAGTGCCAGCCTGCTTGGGGTAGAGCTCCAACGGTGTCTGTGCTGAACCTCCTCTGTGCTCCTCAGCTTATTGAATGCCTTCCTTGACTTAGAAGTAGAAAGATACCTTTACTACATTCCTGCTTATTTCTTATTTTACACTGTTTATCTCACAGCCCCTTGAAAGAACAGTTGAAGAAGCAGGTGGTTTTCCCATCTCTTCCTTGTTTTTTTTGGGAGGTGGGGGTTTCTTTTGCAAAATAGTTTATGCATTATATATACCGTTATAATACAGTGGCATGGCAGAAGGCTGTACTTAGTTAATATATTTTCCTCAGAACAGTTCTGCTCGTGATTTCTAATCATGTTAATAATAGTTTTAAATAGTTGCAGCCATTGAAAGCCTAAATTCAGTTCCGTTTTGAAAAGGAGTAGTGCGAAAGCTCACCTGTAGAGGGAACCAGAATACTGTCTTAACTACAGGCTACTTTTTAGAAATTATCTCTGCTTCAGATGAAGCCAACAAAGGACATATGTTGTCTTAATTATAGCTTCTATTTCTAAGTATGTTCAGTAGCAGATGAAAAAGTGTCTGACAGGTCATAGTTCATAAAGTTACTGAGGTTTAATCTGATAGAATATTATGTATAAAACTTCTTCCCAGTACAGGCATTATTGCTTCTCTTTCAATAAATTATAGAAATAGGACTTTATGAAATATTAAATTAATAAGTGTGAAACATGATTAGCAGCTACTGCTGAAAGTATTAACCTGTTATGAAGGAATATAGTCCTACACTGTTGCTTGGTGGGTTTGCTATGCTGCTTATCTCTGCAAGTAAACTTTCCTCAAGCCAGACACTATCTCTGTGTTCTTTCTCTCCCTGCTTTCATTTTGCTTTGTCTTAGAGGAATTCTTAGTTGATTAAGACAGCAGCTCAAGGACAAGTATTAATTTTTGAGTCAGAGAAGGGTAAAAAGATCCCAGATTTCTTTCAGGAGAATTTGTACATTATAAAGTAAGACTTTCTATTTCAAATCAAAGCTTTGCTCTGCCTAGTCCTGCCACCTCTTGTTTATGAATTATTTTCTTGTACTAATCTATGTTTGCCTGGGCTTTTTTCACCCCTTTTCACTTGGTTGCCCCTTGTTCTTCTCAACCTGAGAGTGCTGCTGGCATAACCATAAAGTTGTGCCATCCCCAATGGGGATGAAGAAACGAATAAGTTCTCCTGGCACCCCAAAACTTCCTGCATAGTAACCATACACATGATACCTTATCAATCAGATTGTTGCTTGTACACATGTGCTGATAACCCTGGAAAGTATCTAGGCAAAATATTTCACTGGTCTCAGTTACAGCATTAATTTATGCAGGTAACTTACGTCTCTTTTCAACATACTATGTGCAGCAGGGATAAAATGAAGTAACATTCAGTTTTTATTCTCACCCTCTTAGATTCAGTGTGTTGGACTATAAATGACTCTATCTTATTATGCATAATTGTCCTTCTGAAAAAATGACTGCCTTATTCTGTAAATTGTCACATATATTATAATGTTTCATACATTTTTCTATAGAAGTCAGTTTGAGATGCCCTTTTTTGAGTTTATAGGCTGTGGTGGGGGAAACAGTTTTCCCCCTGAAGTTATAAAATGGTAAATCCCCAGGAGGTTGTGACCCCCTTGGAAGTTTGAACCAATGAGCGCTTTTGCAAAATATAAACATATCACACTTAGACTGGAAGAGAAAGGTAGTAATTGTAGTTGTTGTTGGAGTGGTGGCCATGTTCTGAGGCCATGAGGAGAAGGGGCAGGAGCCCCTCTGGGGGACTCTGGCCCCCCAACCTCTGGCTGGGGGGCTGCAGGGACTTGGAACAGTGTAAGACTGGGCTAAGTGTCTGTAGCTGAGCTGGGGGATGTTTCTCCACTGTGAGCCGCAGCAAGAGATACTGAAAAGCGACAGCAGAACAGTAGTGGATGGAGAAACTGGCAGAGAGCCAGAAGAGATAAGACCAAGCAGCAACACAGAGAGAACTCCTAGAAGGAGAGAGAGAAAAAAAAAGATAGCCAGCAGTAGAGAAAGCAAGACTAAGCTCTACAGAGACAGAGTTTGGGGTAAGGACTGAAACCAAAAACCCCCAAACCCCTCTGAGACCTCCGAGAGAGAGGAGGAGGATGAACTCTTACTTGAAAGAGTCTTAAAGTGCTACAGCACTGCAGAGAGGAGTTTAAAAGCTCTGAGAAGGAATGTGGAGGGGGTGACCTTGGCCCCCCTTGCCGCTGCTGCCAAGCTAAGCTGGTAGCCTGAGATCAGAGCGCAGAAGCTCTGACAGAACTCTTGAGGCAAAGGCCTTCAACTGGAAGCTGCCCAAGACGTTCTGACTCAGGGATGAATCCCCTGAGGAAGGGACCTTCATGGGATGTCTTACACTCCATGATATGACGTGGTGAAGCAAGTTTTGTCCCTGCTACGCAGCCCACGGAAGAGAAGACCCTCGCTTGGAGACGAGGGGCTGAGGGGCTTGGATACCCCCTCGTGTGTACTGGCAGAGATCCAGCTACAGCTGCTGCATGTAAGAGAGAGACAGAGAGAACCTGCTGCCTTAGAGACTGCTGCTCTGAAAGTAGAAAAGATCTTTTGCTTCTTCCCTCCTGGACTTTTATTTGGAGGGGAGAAGAGATTTGATCCATTGTAAATACTTTTATGTCATGGTAGAGATAGCTAAGATTCTATATAATGTATTGTAGTATTTATTTGTACAGTCATTGTAATATATATATTCCCTTTCCCCCATTTTGAGTCTCTTGTAGTGTCTGGAAAAACATCTCACACTGAGTTGAGATGCGGGAGGGGGCTTGGACTAGGGAATTGGATTTTGGAGCTCTCAAACCATGACATGGGCTATGTTTGTCAGTACCAACCTCACACAGAGGAATCTGGAAACGTTGGCTCTGTGTTTTGGGCAGTACACTGGGACTGACTGGAGTCAAAAAGTCATGCTCTCTTGAGAACTCCTGCTGTTGTCATCCTTTGGAATAAACCCCTTGGATAAGTTCTTGTCACTAGGTATTACTGATGTAGGATCACAGTAGAAATATGGATGCTTTACAAAGATATTGGAAGTCTGGAAGTGTATTGCCAGAGTACTGTTTGTCCATGAGGGTTATATGTTGTAATTGAGATGTCCCAGGAAGGCTGTTTTGTTTTAGTCAGGTGTTTCTCCATTGAAGATGGAGTAAAAAGAGGAATGACAGCAGATGTGATAAACCATTTTTTCAATACAGATTTGTATTTCATTCTGTGGCTAAAATCTTCAGTGTTCTGTTAACAGAACATCTAGATCTAAGTGATTTAGATCTAACAGAACATCTGCATCTAAATGGAGAACTTTGTCCTCCAGTTCATACCCGGTGCCTGCTGACCAGTGGAAGAAGCAGACTGTGCTGGTCACATAAAATTGACGGATCTTAAAATGGCGGTAATTTTCATCCAGCTTTCAGGCTGTACCCCAGTCATGTAAGGGCACCAGCAGGCATAATTTCCCTGTTCCTTTTCATAGCTCTGGGGTCATTCATATTCCAATAAACCTTAAGTCTCACACATTTGTCTGCCTCCATATAAATGGGCTTCTTGTGAACCCGAAGGCTGATAGCGTTGGTGGGCCCAACCATTCTTTTTTCTACTGCTGCAATAGTCTTCACCTGTCTTCATTTCTCCTGGATTTAGTTTTCGCTAGCTGCCAAGGCTTCTGTGGTATTCTGAGTCTGCAATCTGCCTGACTGACTGCATCTCATAAGAGACAAGTAATAGCTGACAGACTTATTAAGCCACTTGTAATGATATGTCAAATTCACTGAAGCTTAAATCTCTTTCATATTTTTCCATGTTGTGTTCTAAAATATTTCTAACAAAACCAATACTGGAAAAGGTAGTTGAGCCCTGAACTGCTCTTCCTCCTGACAGTTTTAGTGGTGCTTTCATCCTCTAGTAGGATTTAACTATAGCCAAACTAAATCACATCAGGTCGGTAGGGTCTAAGGAGAGGTATTCTTCTTTTCCAACTGTCGCAGCTGAATTTACAATGTATTGCAGTCCTTGATTTATCTGAGACACACAGTGACACTAACTTTGTCTTCATTCTCACCTTTTTGTCTTTCATCTTGGCCCAGTGAAAACGTTTTGCTAATGGCAGTTGGGCAGTTCTATACACTGTTCTTTTCATAAATACCAGTAGGTTATCTGAAAATGCATATGCTAAGGCAAGGTTATAGTCCTCAAATCTCAGAGTGAGTTGCTCTCTGGTATTTAATTGTAATACCAGACTTCTGTGTTGGTCTGACTGAACCCAAAGCATAGATCTCTCTTGAAAATTTCTCCATAAGGTTTAGTGTTCTGGGTTTTTTTAATCTTTCATACCGTTCTACTGAAACTTTTTGCAAGAACTTGCTACTTGTTAATAGTATAAAGAAACATACAATGGACCACAGAATGCTTCTCACTAGGAGTTAAGAGTTTTGTGTCAGTAAGACTCTGCTCACTCTCTGACGTGTTGTGAGGCTCATGTGGCCTTTCTTCCCCAGCAGATTAAAGCAGCTGCTGAGGGGGCTGTGTCGGCTGAGGCTTGGCATCTGTACCACCTGCTACCACAGGGCCATGAGAAGCTTCAGGCCATGCCCTCATTTGGGTGGAGGTACCCCCTGGTGCTTTCCACTCTTCCAGCATCTGCACTTGTGTTTCTGCAGGCATGGCTTTTGGTGTGTAACTACTGCAGTCTTCTGAAGCACTGCTGTCTCTGGCCTGGGAGTCATTAGCAGTCAGCACATGGGAGGAATACAGGGGACTGCTCAATAGGATACTATTGCCTTAAAGGTGATGCCTCAGAGCTTACTATGCAGAACTGCCAAACTGCCTTTGTTTCCAATGCATCTTCACTGGAATTCAACACTGTAAACTGGCAACTGCTTGAATTCATCCATTATGGATCCTTATTGACATTAGGATTCTGTTTCAAGGAAAATAGGTGATACTAGTGGAACACTTTTTGAATTCCATTTCCCGTACCTAGGAGAGTACATAACTGCTGAAGTAACTGTATTGCAGTCAAATAAGCTCCTATGTTTTCCAGAATTTTCCGTAGCAAGGATGGGTGTTGAACTTTGTTGGAAACCCTCCACTGTCCACAGCTTGTAATGCATTACACTGATGGTATCACTGGCAAAAGTATTTTAGGTGATTGATCAGCTATAGTTTCTTCACAGTTTACTGGCTAATCTTGTTGGAGTATTGTCACAATTGCTTGACCATGATCCTTACCTTTACATTTTTTCTTCTGCATTAATTAATATGCTTATATTTAATATACGTAATTTCAGTACTGGTCAAACCATTCATGTTTCAACTTATTGCATGGTTTTCAAACAAGTATGTGTGTAAATCCATAATAATTCATGATGTTAGTGGATACAGTTGCATGCATAAAGGGTATATCTGCATGCACATAAGTCAGTTATAAACATCTGAAGACCTGAGCTCTCAAATAGTAGACTTTTATATAGAGCTGTGTTGTCATCAAATGCAATATACATGCAAAAACGTTAATGCCATTTCTGGAGAAATAAGAACATTCATGGAGATCTTAAAGCTAAATTCAAGTGATGTTAGTATATAGTTCCTTCAAATATTTAGAAATTAAACTCCTTTTCATGGTGTGGATTGTACATTTTAAGGGGTTTCATTATATGTATTTTTCCATTTCATTATTCATCTAGCAGTAATGAAAGATTTGGCTCAGAAGCATCTGAAGCCAAATTGTAGCTTTAAATTTCCACTTGTCATTGCCAGATACTAAGTCTAAAGTATATCTTTTTACTGAGAACCCTTCCAAAAGGTGCAGCTGTATGCTGGTTTCATCTTGCATTTTGTAGCTGTGTTGGCAACCATTGAACGTAAGGTATGCTCTCATCTCCCACACATTGCTATTGCCTTAGAGCTATTCAGTCCTGTCTGTATCAAGAAGAAGGAAGAGTTTGCAGATTGGAGAGAACCCTGATTTGTTGTTCATCTCATTGTTTCTCACTGCAACAAGGTAAAAATAGAGCTAGTAGAAAATCCAGCTTTTGTCAAGTGTCACTGGAAGCTTCCTTACTATCTGGAGACCCACTACCAGACCTGGGAAGAAGCATAAAAGCTATATAATAGTTTTCAGAACCATAATACTTTGGAGACCCTGGAATTAAAAAAGAAAAAAGAGCAACAAAAAACCAGGAATTTTGGGGGAAATTATTGCTTTAAATGAAAAATTAATACTGGATTTTAGCAAAGGTATCTACAAAGTACCTTAGATCCTTAGGTGTGGATTCGGTTCTCCAATCCTCTGTGCTGTCCTACAGTGTTCTTCAAAATAAAAGATTATTTTGGAATCAAGTACTAAATTCAGTTTGCATGTGAGCTTTTGTTCAGTTCTCTTTCCCTAAAAGTGACCTGTCTGAAAAGTTTTCCTTTCCCTTTGTACATCTGAATGTGCATGCTGAGTTTTCTTTTGGAACACCCAAGCTAGAATCATAACTTCTTTAAGCATAACTTGTATTCTAGCTCTAGGGGTAAATTCTCGGCCCTACCCCTCTGCCCTCCCCCCACCCCAATTAGGTGTAGTTTTATTCAGTTTAGCCCCTGAGATTTCCTCTCAGCATTTTGAAACTGAAATGCACTGTTTCCAAATTGGGCTGTCTTCCATGTCAATGTTATGAAGTGGCTTTGGTTCTGTGAGTACTGTTAAGTCTATTTTTTTTTCTAACTCGTGTGTTTTGCGAGGCCTTACACCTTTAAATGAACGTAATTTTCTATTCTGTGCAGAAGTGGGAAAATTTAAAGCGAAAGTCAGTATGATGTTGTGCACTAGTTATAGTGGAGGTGCCACAATGAGTAGGAAATCCTAGAACAGGTGGCAGGTTAAGCGATTTTAATTTGTTCGTGCCTACATGCTGATGAAATGAGTGTTTTTCTTCTATGTTGATGAGCATTATGACTGTGTGACTTAGATGTTTTTTTCTGTCACTGAAGGTAACTGCAGGTTTTGTACCTGTCATTGTGTGTCTGTGTGTTATTTGTGTCTTGCTGTAGAGCTTGTACACGTGTATAGTATTAAAAGACAGGTGAATATCACAAGTTTTCGGTCATATATGCAAGTATCTTACAGACTGCTTACTTATGTAATAGATTGTCATTCACTTAAATTTCTTATCATATCTAAAGTTCGGCAATGTCTTTGGGAGATACAGGTTTCCAGTTTTGGAAAGGAATATGATAAAGGGAGGAAGAGACATCAGAAATTCTCTGAACTTCTAAAATGCATATTTTAGGGTAGCAGAGAAGTATTGGAAACCTGTCTTTTTAAGCAATGGGATGTTTGCTTGGCATACACATATTCTGTAGACATATTACGGATTTCGCATAAATATAAAGGGAAATGCATAGCTTCCCAAAGCCTTTCACTTTAATTAAGAGTATTATTGATCAATGAACACTGCACAACAGAGATATTCAGTAATAGGTTGTGATACAAACCTAGTTTATAAGCTAAAATTCTGCTTAAAGTTTAGATGAAAAGCATGGAGCATCAGGTAGGTTGCAGGAAAAGTCACTTTATGTTTAGCTAACCTATGTAGGGTCTACACCACCCCATTTCTTATTTCCCATGGAGACTAAGTGTTTTCTGTATTGTCTTGTCTTCACCTTGCAAGGTGCTTCTTCCCGTGAACTGCACTCTCATAGCATACCCTTTGATATGACTGATCTTCCATTTATTCTTTCAATAAATTTACCCACATCATAAGATCGATTTATAGTTTGAGGTTGAAAGGAACTACTTGATCTGAAAATTACAAATCAGATGGTCTGTAATTCATTATGCCTGAGCAGAGGCTGCTTGGAGGGCAGCATTTTTCATTTGGGCCCATCTTGTGTCTGATGAAGCAGATGTTAAGCTAATAGAGGTGTTCCAGGTGGAAAGTGACTTAAAGATGGAAAGAATTGAAAAGTCCATGCCTTCCCTGAGTAGCTTGTTCTGCATTAATAACTATACTTGGAGATACAATGGTCAGCTATACCTATATAACGCGCTTTCTTTGAATTCAGCTTTTAATCAGTGTTATATTAAGTCAGAGTTTATTATGTCTGGGGCCCCCTGGTGCTCTAGTGGTTAGGATGCAGCACTCTCACCGCCGTGGCCGGGGTTCGATTCCTGGTCAGGGAACTCCCCCAGGCAGATGGAGCTCGTCAGCCCTGTAAGGCCATCCATCTAAGAGAAGGTCACTCTAAACAAACCTGCGTCCTGAGGACCTCACTACCACTGTCCAAGCTTGCTCAGCCCCGGTAGATGAACCTCAGGATTAAAGGGTGGGCTCAGTTCAGCGCACACTGTGTCTCACCTAAAAAATCCACTGCGCCGGCTCGAAGAGTAAAGACCTTTCCCAAATCTTCACTCGCAAAGACTGACCATACAACTTATTATGTCTACTCATTTGCATTTTTCAGCTCGCTAAGGTGTCACCGAGGAAGGAACCTATCCTCTAAAAAGCTGTGCAGATAATCCTTATACAGTGCTGTCTTTATTGCTTTATATGAGTCTAGTGTCAGGTTTTTCTTTATTTTGCCCATGACTTATGATGTACCTAGCATGTAGTCATGTTACTTGTCCTTTTTTAGTGTGGGTCAGGTATTAGAACTCTTTTGACCTCAGGAATTGCTCTGATTTTCTAGAAGTCATTAAAACATCATCAGGCCAGGGATCTGCTTAGGCAACTCTTTTGGGACTCCTGAATGCTTATTTTCTGGGCATCCTAAGTTAAACTGTTATGGCTAACAGATGTTTTTCTAATGTCTTCACTTATGAGTGGACTAAAAAGTATTCCAACATTGTGGTACCATCATCTTCCTTCTTTTTGCAAGGGACGTGTCTCAGCATCTCAGTGCCCTTCACTTCATTACTACTTACTAAATAATTTTTATATATTGTCTTTCATCTCTCCTCATCTTTCTACACTTCCGAACTTCTGTCCCTTCCATGCAGTTTTTAAATTTGTGTTAGTTTTGGCTGCGGTAGAGTTAATTTTCTTCACAGGAGCTAGCATGGGGCTGTGTTTGGCATGCTGGAAGCAGTGCTGATAGCAGAGGGATGTTTTAGTTATTGCGAAGTGATTTATACAGTGTCAAGGCCTTTTCTTCTTCCCGCCTCGCTCCACCAGCAAGGAGGATGGGGGGAACTGGGAGGGGGCACAACCAGGCCAGCTGACCCGAAATGACCACAGGAACATTCCACACCATATAGCATTGTGCTTAGCAATAAAACTGGGAGAAGAAGGAGTGAAGTATATACAGAGTGATGGCATTTGTCTTCCCATGTCATCATTATACATGATGGAGCCCTGCTTTCTGGAAGTGGCTGAACACCTGCCAGCCCATGGGAAGCAGTGAATTAATTCCTTGTTTTGCTTTGCTTGTGTGTGTGGCTTTGCTTTTCCTGTTAAACTGTCTGAACATCAACCCATTAATTTTCTCACTTTTATCCCTCTGATTCTCTCCTCCATCCAACCAGAGGAAAGCAAGCAAGCAGCTGTGTGAGACTTAGTTGCTGGCTGGGGTTAAACCACAATAAAACTGTTTGCATTTTTATGGAATTATGTATTCCAAAATAGGGTGAATTATCCACCAAAATTTTCTGCTTTCTCATTCTCAGTTGTTGTATTTTTGTTTCTTTTTTTGCTATGTCAAAAATTTTCACATTTTTCTGTTATTTTTTTTTCTTCTTTTATTTAGTTATCCTCATCACTTTGTTCAGTTTCAGTCTTGTAAGAATGGGTGGGGGGCACTATATATGTATGTATACATATCCATGCAGGCATCTATGTGTATGTGTGTTTAAGAATTGCTTTCTGTTTGTCCATGGTGAGTTTAATTGGACAGAGATCGCCATCACTTAGGCAACTGGCATTTTTTACTTCAGTGATTAAGCTTTGTTTATCAATCATAATCCATCAAACTATGCCAGATGTTTCTGGCAGTAGTTTAATATCTTTATGTAAACATTCTTGCTTTCCAAGTGTTAAACAGAACCACTCTAAAACTTTTGAATTATTCTTTTGGCAAAAATTGTGTATTTAGAGATAGATCATCACTCACATCACAGAGCTAGAATATTCCTTTATAGAGTATGGTCTCTGCATGAAGAAACTAGATTGTGTGAAAACTGACTTTGTATAAAATCTGTATGCAGTTTTGTTTGAATCTACAAAATGTCCCTTTCCGATTATACCACTATTTATTCTTAACCAGCCCTTGAAAAGGAGATTCTTGCTATAAGTAAACTACATTGTTCATAGTAAAATGCCTGAAAATTGAAATAAAAAGAAGTTGTTGAACTTTTTACGAGTGTGAAATACTTGTTTCTGCTGCTGTTTCAGGTCTTTGTAAATCTGTTGTACCCACAGGATCTGCAGCTCTCGGACAGTGATGTGTTTAGTTCCCATACTTGGTGCACAGTGTATGTAAATGTTTCAGACCAAAAAATTTTTTTCTTTCTTTCCTTGCATTGTATTTCTGCACAACCACAGACTACAAGCTTTTATTATATTTTCTTTTCCCAGGCAGTACGGTGAGTGGTTCTAGGACTGAGTTAGGTCCCTAAAAGAAAATGCTATAAAAATGCAATTGTCATCATTTTTATTCTATTTTCTGATTACTTATGGAGTCTTCTCTTGTGGCCCTGATATGTGGCATGTTTGCTCTGTTACTACATTAACTGGTTGCATTGCATGTCATGATTTTCATGAACAGTAATTGCATTCACCTGTAGCTTGGCTTATTTTTCTTCTTTTTCTTTTACAGCTTTTTCACTTCCAGATCTTACAGAACAGTTTGCACCCCCTGATGTTGCTCCACAGATTCTTGTCAAGTTAGTAGAGACCATTGAAAAGAAAGGTAGGCTGAAGAACAATCTACCAAGGTTTTTTGTTGCTTATGTGAACCAAGACTGCAGAATTGGATCCAGAGGTGGCATCTCCCCTTTCTAGAGCTGATAATGCATCATATTGCTTAACACCTGAAATAATCTCATTTAAGGTCTCTTGCACTGGTTTCTGCTCAGTAGAGGCTATTTGGACTGTAGGAGCAAAACCAAAGCTTATCTCAAATGACATTTAATAACTCAACTAATATGAGTATTATTAAAAGGTAAGGGAGAAGGGTTTGGTATTGTTTTGTTTTTTCTAACCAGTTGGTTATGGAAACACCTTCATAACATTGAGTTGGATACACAGCCATACAGGGAAACAAGTAATACTTTGCCTGAAAGCAGGGGGCAAAGAAAATAATAAACCATGAAAAAGTTACAAGAACTGGTTTGATGTTGAACCAGCCAGTGTTATTTTTATGGTTTTTTTCTTTCCTCCTTTCCCATGTTGATGTCTCTCCATCCTTTTGAAGCTTTCCTCTTTCTTTTTCTGTGTTCTACCTCTTTTGCCCTATTTCTGTCCTCCTGGCACCTCCTCTGATGTTGACTTCATAGTCCTGGTGGGGTAAGGAGCAGCTTCAGTGAGTCCTGATCATTCAGGGATCTTAAGCCAGGGACAAGAGGAAAAGCAATATTCTGATCAGAATCAGGCTGCTATCCTTGGGGACATAGATTCTCACGTACTGCATACTTATAAGAGAGTGTAAGCCTTTCCTTAATGAGTAGGGGCTTGCTAATATCAATGAGAAAGGCCACTATTTAGCAACCCTTTGCATAAGTAACTACTGCTTTCAGGAAACACCACTGATAGTATTAAATCGTCAGCGCTCTGCATACCAGGATATGATCTCTCTCCTTGTGTCTTCTCTATTTTCACTGAAATATGGAAGTAGTAAACAGTACCTTTCACACAAAACCACTTTATCGGTGTCTTTTATTCAGGTGTTTTATTAGACATATTATGTGACATATACAGATATTTTCTCTCACACCAGTGTGAATCTGTTTCTTAGTCCTGGCCTTCTACAGTTGGCCAGTGGATAGCTGTGTAGAATACATGGGACTGCTGGTATTTCTGATCTTCCTTGGTCAACTTTTTCTGCAGACACAGCAGTGAATGTACAAGGAGCTGTATTGTAGCCTTAAAAAGCAGACACATTCTTAGTGTGGTAGGTGGATGACGGTGGAAGAATGTTGCTAATTTAAACTTCTTGAAGAAAAGAGAAATATATTCTGTCAAGGCAACAGTCACTGAAATATTAATATATCCCATTGATTTTGTTTTGAAGGTCTGGAGTGCTCAACTTTGTATGGAGCACAAGGCTCAAGCAGTTCAGCGGACTTAAGACAAATCTTTGAATGTGGTAAGTACAGGTATCCTTCTTAAAGCACTAGACAGATTTTGTGGTCAGAGCACTCCTTTTATTTTTGCTCCTCCACTCATATGTTCTGGTCCTCAATAATATAGTATTAAGAAGACATATATATAATTAAAATTTTTCTTTTACACTTAATATGAAAGGTATTTTTCACTTTTACAGATTCTTTCTTCATGGCTCCATTGTGTGTTTTTTTTCCAAGAATAATAATCTCTGCTTATTCTTTTGCTTGTTCAAAGACAGATAATCTAGCTGTACAGAGAAAAAAAAAGATGTTTTGGTCAGAGTCAAGATAATGATTCATTGTTCCTGTAAGGCTGCAGGTTATTATTTTGTAAACAAATAACCATTTGTTTACATATAGTTCTATGTGTGCAGTTTTTGGTCCAGTAGGTGGGGTGGCAATAGCAGCACATTACCTACCCTGCTACAGAGTATCAGAGACCATTTGATTAATATTGTAGGCTGAGTTCTCAGGTTTTAGACAGTAAAACACAACTACACCAATAGCACCACTTACCCATTCAAGTTTCCTGAAATATATTTCCTTTTCTTTTTGATACTCTTTAACACTGCTTCAGGCCAGAATATACTGGCTTGGCAGCACCCTGTTGCAGTATGAGAGATCAGTAGCTATTGTAGGAGGAGTGCTTGACTACATCTTGGTGAGCTGGGGTGCAATGTGTGGTGTGAGCTTTCACTTGGTTAAAGGAGCACAAAAATACAAGGGGTGGGAAGTGAAACTGGCTACATGCCTCGTTGCTGAAGGGACAAAGAAAGCATGCTTAAACTGTAATTAGTCTCTTCATTTTTAATAATTGCAAACATTAACAAAATGAATAAGAGATGATACTATGAGTTGTCTGTTCCTTCAAAACAAAAGGGCATCCTGTCCTCTGATGATTGTGGCAGGAGTGAAGAAGTGTATGTGTACAAGCAGGGAGAGGAGACATGCTTATGGTGCTAGCAGCCTCACACTAGCAGCCATATTTTTAGTTTGTAATTGTATTTTTAGTCCAGATAAATCCAGATTTTCTGGGCACCAATATGAATGTATCTCTTCATTTATCTGCATCCTTTCTTAAGTTTCTAAACTGAGGTGTACTTTTTTGAAAGGTTCATCTATCTCCTGAGATCAAAAACTTGTGGTTTACATGTATTCTTACTTAAAATGTAGTTAGCTTTGAGAAACAAAAACAGGACTTCGCCCTTTAGTAACAGTGTCTCTTTCTGACTTTTCTTTAAGAAAGAATCAGAATCTTCCAGGACAAAGCTAGTGCAGTGGGTATCCAGGTACATGGATGCAGACAGATCTCATCTCCTCTGCCTGCTCTCTTTGGATCAGCAGAATGCTAATTCAGAGAGCAAAGTCATCTTTGGTCTCAAAGTTTTGAACTTGTGTTAGTGTGGTGTTCTGCTTACGGTTAAAATGCTCTCCATAATTGACTAACTGTCTGTTAGCATCAACACAGTGCTATCTAGCTCTAAAATCAAAGTTGACTTGCATCTGGCCAGCTTGGCAGATGGAAGAGGTCAGGTCTGTTTATATCATTACACCTAAAGAGTTGCAGAGTAAGTTTATTCTCACTTATGTACTCACTATAATAATTTGGGATATACTTCAAGGAAATGGTCAACACTGAAGAGGCATGATTTAACTTGGCTTATGAAAAAAAAACATTCAGTGAGCAACAAAACTAATAAAAACTATTTCTGAAGAATTTTAGTTGGATTCTCTGACACATAATTGCTCTTGTAGAATTCATTCCCACACTGCAAGTTTTTTATCATCTGAGACATTCATGATGTCTCTTTTCTCATGCAAATTCTTTAGTCTCTGATAAGATTTGAGCTCATACTGCAAGCTTTTCTTTGGGGAAAACAGAAAGGAGGTGGAGTAGCTCTAAGTTTCTCACTACCCCCTTTTGGCTGCCTTATTTCACAGTATTTGTAGATGCACCACATATCTGATTTCCTCTGCCACCCTGTTTACTTTAGTTTAAACTGGCCAAATGGATTCAGGACTTATTTTATGGAGGACCTGGCTAGCATAGAATGTTGATCAGCATTAATGCCTGAAAATTCTTGTACCAAATTTGGATCTTTTTGTAAACACTGAGGACTTTACTGTGCCAGAGTTTCATGTTTCAGGATGAACCCTAATCTGGCTCCTACTAAGTAAGGATTTCTATATTTTCCTATTTTTATTTTTGTTGCTGATATTCCTTTATGTGACACTTCCAAACTTTATCCCAAGTCGTAACTATCCTGGAAGGGTATCAGGTTCTACAAGATAAATCCTAACAGCTGCACAAGTTCTGCACATGTATATTTGTTTTGACTTACTCACATAAATATTTACAGACTTGGAGCCCCAAGTTGTTAATCAAACTTTCAGTCGTAATAGAAGTAGCTACCAGTAGAGAAGTGGCATTTGACCAAACCTTTGATTAATACTTACTTCTTACACAAAATATTTACACATAAAACAGAGACCTGTTAAAAATATTCTGGTGTTCCATTACCCTTCCAACATGCAGCAAGTCATTACTGTTACTCTGAGTTCAGCCCTGAACTGTATGTGACAGAAGGCCACAAACAGCTGCAGAAGCCATTTGGTTCATCATATGCCAAAGGCCTGGACATGGTGTTGAACACTGTATGTTGTTAGTCTCAAAGATATTTCTTAATGTCTTCTATTCTTTCTTATGAGTTGTTCCCCATAAACCAGATGTTAAGTTAGCAATTTTGGCTTGTTATGAAGCCCTAATATGATGAGCTTTGTATATTTTTTTCATTTTCTAGAGTCTAAAAAGTATGTTGCTCTTTTCCTTTAGATGCCTCTTCATTAGATTTAGAGGCATTTGATGTGCATACTTTATCAGATGCTCTCAAGAGGTATATCCTGGACCTGCCAAATCCCATCATTCCGGCTGCTGTTCACAGTGACATGATTTCTGTAGCTCAAGGTATGATTATCGCAGTATTTCTAATGTCAAACAAAAAAGCTTTTATTAGAATTCTGAATATATGGTAGTCCAGCTGTCACTCACAGAACAGGGAAGATTCTGCACAATGTGGCAGCATCTCAGGGAACATGAATACCTTCACCACTTTTGATGAAAGCTGTTTCAGCAGAACTAGATATTATTCTGCATTATTTGGTTACTTATTTGTGTAAACATAATGGAAAATACAAGGAATTACACAGTTCTCTTTGTTTTAGTAAGTAGAAATACTATAGAAGAACTGGGGGAAAAAAATCAAGGACTTATCTGTATGCAGAAAGCTAATTTTTAACTTTTTATCAGTGCTGACAAAGTAAATGTATTAGAGGTCATGGAGTGCTGTGTTACATTGGGAGTTGCAGATTATGAAGTGAGAAATACATGCATTCCTCATCTACAGTGGTCATTTTAAACAAGTATGGCTTTTTGGCTTTCAGGGCCAAGTATTCTGTTATATATTCAGGACAGGATATTGTTACTGGTAACCTTCAAAGTTAGAACAGCACCTGTGAGACTTATCTAGTGCATCTCTGAATTACCCAATCATGTGTAACGCTAAACACAAGACAGACTTCTACCAGTACACTCTGAACATATTGCGGTTTTTACCAAAATGCATATCTATTTCCATTCGACTTTTAAATACTTGTTCTTCACTCTACTCTGAGCATTTTACTTTTTTAAAAGACGAAAGAAATCTTACAGTGCTAATGGACAGAATTATTTTTTTCTGTAAAACTGACGCTTCTAAAGGAGTCTCATATAGTTTCATTTTACTTGAATGTTCCTGTGCTGATTTCAAGAGCCTTTTATCTATTTGCTTGCAGAAGTGCAGAGCTCAGAAGAGTATGCTCAGTTGCTGAAGAAACTCATCAGATCTCCAAATATACCTCCCCAATATTGGCTTACACTCCAGTATTTGCTCAAACATTTCCTCAGAGTTTGTCAAGCCTCCAGCAAAAATCTTTTGAATGCAAGGTCCTTGTCTGAAATTTTCAGCCCTCTGCTTTTCAGATCCCAGATCACAAGGTATGTGGGTCATCTTTATCATATTTTCTACTGCAAATATGGGTTAGTCATATACAAAAGTAAGTTTAATTAAGTAATTTTCTGAACTTATTTCTGACGTGAGGGCATTGTAGTAAATTTTTCCAGTGTTTTTTGAATAACTCTAGAGTAAACTTTTTCATTTCTCCTAATTCTTACTGCCTGATCCATCTCTTGCAGCTCTGATAATACGGAACACCACATAAAAATCGTCGAAGCTTTAATCACAAGTGAATGGAATGAGAGACAGCCCGTACCAGGTAAAAAATATTTTTAAATTAAGTTATATGCCATTGTTTGCTTAAATAATGAAATTCAACTTAAGAACAGTAAATAATTTTTTCTTTCTTAATCAAAATTAATGCAAAGCAAAAGCGTGCAATACAGAACTAAGTAGAAGTTGTTTGTCTATTTTATGTGGTATGCAACGTTTGCTTCATAAGAAATGGTCTTTTTCATTAAAATAATTTTAATAGCCATAGTTTGTACAGCCTTAAGACTTTCATTTCTCTTTCAATAAACAGCGAATAGGAATTTGTAGGTTTTTTAAGACTTGTAAACCAATAAAATGCCTATCCTACAGTGATTGAGGGGTTAATTCTGGAGGTTTTATTGAGCATTCAATTTACTTATGGGCAAATTTTCTTAGAAATACTATACCCCATAGAGATATTGGAAGAAAGTAAATTTCACCATTTATTTACATATATATATATATTTTAATCCAGATACTCAAAAGATTTATTTATTGATATCAATATAAATAATCCAAAAAATATTAAGAGCCCATCCAGGAAAGAAAGATAATACTTGTATTGATTCTGTAAGTTAGCATATGATTTAGTCAACAAACAGTAAAGCCCACCTCTGATTTATGTGAAATCACTGGGTTTGAATCAAATACTTGGTAAAAGCAAGGCATAGTTGCTGACTATGTGCAAAGGAAATTAGTAACGCCAGGAACTTTACATGTTAGCTGAAAGCAATTCATTTCACAGCTTATTTACAAAGGATATCTGAACAGAGGATAGGGTGATGGTGAACAGAACATTGGACAGCCTGTAGCTTTCCTACCTCTCTATTCAAAGTACAAAGTGAAGTTCATGGCAGTAGTATTTGTAGGGCTGCTTAAGGTTTGAAAAGCTAGAGCACAGCAGCAGAAAAATGCTTCATTTCCTGTATTTCAGGTAGGCACATTGTATAATCCCCTTCATCAGCTATTGAAGATTAACTTAAAATAGCTAAAACTTTTGTTCCTACTGCTTTGGTTGAAAGGCTTTTCTAATCTTGCCAGCTCTTGTAGTTAGGAAACTTTCCCTAACATTTAATGTACATCTGTTTTCAGCTAGTTTCCATATATTTGTTTTTGTTACATTTTGTCAAAATAGTTAAGCAGGCATTTCTAGAACTACTGTGTGTTTTTCTTCCTAAGGCTTCATAACTAGGAGAGTCCAAACTTTTAAATGACTATTTATCCTATTTTACTAAGAATCAGCAAATAACTGCTAATTGTTAAAGAATTATTTTCTTTGTCATACATTGTAAGTCTTAAAAAGTAAAATAGATATTAAATCCTCCAATATTCTAATGCTAACAGCATTTTTTATAGTTATACATTTGCAAATGCTTTCGGGTATGTAAATAAACATGTCTAGAGGCACTGATTGGGAGGTTAAAAACATAGGGTCGACAGTTTTTAAGTTTTAAAGTGCAAATTTTATAAGTTGCACTTAAGAGATCCCTTGGTTGCATTTCTGAATTGCTTCACGTGAGGAAAGTATAAAAGTGAAAGGTGCTGACATTAGAACTACTAATGAGGACAAGGAGTCTAGTCATCTTGAGAATATGATTAGGGTGATTGAAGTAATGTCATTGTATCCATCAGATTCATGGTGTGTGACACTACATTAACAATTATAATCAAACATCAGATTGTTTATAATATTACTTCTACATTAATTAATATTTCAGATTGCAGTAATTTATTTTGAGGGTCCACCCTGGATTTTTCACGAGTTCTATTACAAAACCAGAACTCCTTCCCTGTGCATTTCAAAGTCCATCTTGTCTAGTGGACTGTTTTTTTAGTAGAACATTTGCACATCTATTAATATGCTGACAAATAACTCAGGTAAAAAATTTCAGGCTTTGTAGTCTGCGGTTAGCTAGCCTCTGCTGTTAAGCCTGTAAAGGGTTTGCATAATTTTCAAAAGTTGGATCTTCATATAGTGTTCTGTTCTGTTCAAGAACTAGGACATGAGTCCGTTTTCCACACCAAAATCATTCAGACCTGAACATCTGAAGTGGTCTGTTTTTATAGTTCTCATAGAAGACTCTAAGATGTGTTTTTCAGAATTGTCATCTTTAAGATTATTGTTTGTAGTGGCTTGATTTGGCATAAAGATTGCTTAAAAACATTGTAATAAAAAGAAGATTCCAATAAAATATATCTTATTTGTCATACAACTGCTTTGAGAATTACAATTTTTAATAGAATTTTACAAGTGGACAAGTTAAGCAGTTTTAAGCAGAAAGAATTTTACATGTTGAAAATAATGGCATGATAACTAAGTGATAACAGGAAAGCCAGTGCTGCCAGGTTTCTTCTCTTTTTCACAGGCTGGAGTGATGGCTTCCTCCTTTCATACTTTTTTCTGTTAAGATGAGAACATTCTGTCTAAAACAAGCTGTGCATGAAGTTTTAGTGGTATCTTATGCAGTACATAGAGATATTAAATGTAGCGTTGGAGATAATTATCTGAATATTGAGGAGATCTTTGCACAGCTGTGGGGGTTCTTTCTTACTGCATCACCCACTAATTATCCTTCTTGCCTGGGAACAATAGAAAGTAAGCAACTGGACCTTGTATCTTATTGTATCTTAAGATTATTATCTTAAATTGGGTATCTTTAATTGGACATCTTTTAGCTAGAATGATGCTTTGCACGCCATAATTCAAAAAGAGGAAGTTACCCCTACACCATTACTTGATTTATCACAGAACAATTGGATTGGTTTTTTTCCTCTGTCATAGTGTTCATCAGCAAACTCTGCATTTTAGTTTGTGAGTTAGAATAGTGCTTAGTCCTACACAAAACTTGAAGTACTAAAGTTATAATACCTGGTCGTAGAATCGTAGATACTTGCTTAGCAGGCAAAGACAAAGTAATGTTGCAGGAAAAATAAGGCTGGAGAAAACAAGATTGGTTTTCTGATTCATGTCTCATTCTTCAAATTTATCAGTAGGAGAGCCAGAAGATGGTGTTGGTGGGCAAGCAAGGTGATTTCCTATCCCATTTGAACACCCCAACTTGATGTACAGCTGCACAGGCTTTAATTTAAAGAGTAATGCTGATTTTTCAGTGAAGAACAAAGTGCAAGTCTCTAAATATGTTATTCAAAACAGTGCTATTAGAAGAAAGTAGCTTAATTGTGACAGATTTTAGCAAACAGTGCTGGTTATCCTGCAGAAAGCAATCAAGTGTCTTGTCTCACAGAGTCTCATGGATTATACAGACTTGTGAAGGTAAATATTGGAAAATAGGCTATATTAGGCTTAGTTATAGGTATAGAAGACGGGGGGGGTTCAGTTGGTTGTCTGGGATCATACAGGCTCCTGGCTTTTGTGTCTGGAGGAAGCCTGTCCTGGATGCAGATCTCAGGGTTGTCTGTGGGGCCCAGTGGATGCTTGGGGCATCACGGTAATTTTGACACTAGTAGCTGGGAAGGCAGGTCACACAGAGAAAGGTGGGGTGTTGGAAGAGTTGGGAGGTGATTTTTTTATGGGGAGTTCTGGGGGATTGGGATCCTTTTTGGGGTTGGGGGGGGTGTTAGAGAGTGTGGAGGGGCTTTGTGTGAGATTAAGGTCTGTTTTAGGAAGGCAAAGAGTAAGCGGCATGTGGCGAGAGAGCAAGGGGATGTGGGGAGCTGGTAGCATTGCTGGTAAAGAGCAGAGGAAGAGCTACTGCAGAGGCAGGAAAGAGCTGCCTTGTCGTATGGGTGAATCAAAGCCTCTAATAGCCTTTGCACTGACTCAAGCTGAAATGCTTTGTTTGGGCTGTCCATCCCAATTGTTTCTCAGGCTTGTACATAACACTGTAAATAAATGGCTCAAACTGTGAAATATTGCAGCTTTAAGCCTGAAGAGTTTTACTATTCAGAGGATCATAGGTAAGAACTAGTGAGGTAGTAAAACTGCCTCACATGTAACTGTGTTGGTGATGGGGTGAAAGTCATGGCAGTATCACCAAGGTGCAGACGCTTTTGCTTTTAGCTACACAAAATGTTAGCAAGGGTGGGTAGCAAAGCAGCTGGACTGGAGCAGTGTAAAGGCTGATGCAGTTCCTCTTAGAATTGGACTCAAGAGCTTTCCTGGACTGCTGCAGTGGTCAGGCTGAGACCACAGTCCTGTCAGTAGTGTCCTGGGGACATAAACTAATGTGTAGGAGTGCTGTCCTTTGGCAGGACTTTTCTGCATCGTGCCACAGTCTTGGCTGGACTCTCAGCACCACCGAGGGTGGATTGGAGCACGCAGAAGGCAGTGTGTCCCAGGGAAAGCGAATGCCCCGCGGCAGGGAGGGATGTTGTGCGTCCTTGATTCACCCAGCAGAGGGCTCCCCTTCTAAGCTAATAAAAATCAGGCTTTATCCCTCATCTAACGGAAAGTAAAATGCTTGGTTAACCACCGTACTTCGGAATGCTCTGTTGGTTTAAGTTTTGACGCTAGCCTGTGCTTTATGTTTCTTGATACCTGATTGGAAGTATTTGATAAAAGCTACTAGAATTTTTACAGATTGATCCGTGCATGTGCGTGTTTTTGCATGTAAGTATGTGTAACACACATAAAAGCATGTCAAATCTAATCAGTCCTTTTCCTGCTTTAGACATAAAAAAAATGTTATCTTGATAGCACAAGACTGTGAGTGTAACTTCAAGTAATAATCTGCTGCAGATTAAATGTGCACCAGTGAAGGGCACATTTAAAAATACAAGTGTGTGCATCCCAGTATCTTTTTTTGACAAGACACTCGATTCCCTTCTGCAGGATAACTAGGAACTCATTGTCTCTCTGTGGATACCTGTGCTTTTTAAAAAGATTAAAAAATTCAGTGAGCCAGGGTTGGGTTGTCTTTTCTCCTTTCCAAATATGCTTCTGTATTGTGACCCTATAAAACAAGAAGTTTTCTCAACCCCTTCCACAATTTTAACAGTAAAGAGGCATATCAACTACAGTCTGAAGTTGGATTTGTTCAGAAACAGAGGTTTACATCTCCACTTGGACTCTGCTGCTTTAAATTATATTTAGAACTGACAATTGTTCAACTAGGCAAAGGCTAAAACTACAGAAGCAAGGGATTGTTATAGGTGAAGCTGATCAATCAACTGCAAAACATCAAAAGTATACTGCAGATATTTGAGATTTCATTATTAGGTGCAAGTCATGTTTTGCAGCATTAGGAGTATTTCAGTAGGTGAAGTATTAGGAAGGCAAAAATTTCTATGCTATTTGGCCACCATAACAAGCAACAAGAAGATCTGAAACAACACAGCTATTAGAAATTCTCACTGTTTGCAACAAGTGGGAGGAAAATATTAATCCTCTTCTCTCTTTATTTGAATGTGTCTGCTTCTCTTTTCACTTTGAATTTATTTCATCATGGAAGTTTATCTGGCAAAGAAGGCAAAGGGGAGCAAGCTTTTCAGTTGCTGCTCTGTTCCTTTAGCAAGTTTGGTCTCCACTAAACACTAAGGCAAGGAAAATAAATTTGACTTAAAGCTCTCCCTCTTCACTGTTGCTTTCCCAAGAAATGAACAATCCTACCTACTGGAAAACACCATGGATACAGATAGGTGTTTTTTGTAGTAATTTTAGTTTACAGGAAGTAGGTAAAAAGCCTCACAGCATCAGACTAGGGGTCTTGAAGCAGCACCTGTATTTGTGATCCAGCATAAGTGTGTAGGAGGGGATGCTGTACTTGCAAGCAGGCTCTTTTGCTTGCACAGGACTGCTCTGAGAGATGCAGCTCTTTTCAAGGATAATTTTTATCCTCTCTTTTTTTGTTGTTGGCTTTTCTTTTTGGTTTTTTTTTTTTCCAGTTAGCCACTTCCTGTATTTGGCTGTTCATGGTGCTTCTCTCATCTTCAATACTGCATGCAGCAGCCAGCGCTAGAGACTATTTTAAGGCCTCTTACAATGGTCTTCTCATTTACTTAGCTAAAATGAGAAAGTTAGTCCTACATTGGCCACTTGTTAGCTGATGACAACTTTTGCTTTGAATCTGGGTCCCCTCCCCCACCTGAAACCCCTGGCTCAGCAAATATTTGAACCTACCCAAGTTAATCATGAAGCTGAGATCTTTATCTGAGAGAGACGTGCAAGCTACTGAGGGTGGTGGTTTCTTTTTTTTTTTCCTGTAGTGCTGAAGTCAGGTGCACTTTTTAATGATGAGCCAGAGTAAGTGGATACCTTCTGCACAGCACAGAGCATTAAGCAGTTAAGAAGAGAGAGAAGGCTTGGATTTTCTCACTGCATGTTGCAGGTTTTTTAGGGATTTTTATGGAACATTGTTTGGAAAGCAGAGCAATCTCTTTTTCAGAATTTTTTTCTTCATTTCTCCCGAAAACCTTCCTAGTGAAAGGAGGTTTGGGGTTGTTTTTTCTAAGAAAGATTTTTATAAGAGGAAACCAATATTGGATTGTATATTCCGACAGTATTACAAGGGTGATCATTTGCAATGCATAATTTACAAAGTAAGTGATTTTCAGCTTCTGTGTGTGTTTTCTTCATCATGTTGTGGAAGTATCATACTGTAACTGATTACCAGGTAGAGTTTTAATGGTCTTAAGATACATGGATTAAAGTACTTCGGTACCTCTCCAGGTTATATATGGAATGGGGAATAGCCTATCTGCCTCCTGTCTTTTCTTGCCTGCAGGCTAGACTAGTCTGAGCTGAGCACTAACTTGATTATACAAGTTTGTTGAGTCCTAAATTTGGCCACCAGTGAAACCCTAGAGAAATAATTTTTCCTTAAAATCTTTATGCAATGGAATATAATCGTACTGATCCCACATGAGACCTAAATGCAGCAAAGTTCTCTTCATAGGAAGTCTTTGTTGCTTAATTTAAATAATTACCTTGGCAACTCAACTGTCTGGGTAGCAGATGGGCTAAACCTCCAAGTTCAGTGTTTAGACTTGTGTCTGGGATGATTTTGAGTATCCTATTTCATTTTGGAAATGAAATGAATCTTTGGAACATGTCTACCTAAACTGGGAGAGCAGAGTCTGCTTCAGAATGAATTTAAGCTTCTTAATGTACAAAGCAAACTAGCATACATCTTTTTGTATATTCTGGTACTCCAGATACGCTCTTATATATTGAGGCTTGTCTGAAAGGGTTAACCTGCTGAGAGGCACAGACGTGTGGGGTGGGAGGGGGAAGGGAGGCAGGGATTAACATGTGTGAAATATTTGGGAAGGATATAAATTGTATTAATATTTTTTAATTAATATTTCTGATATTTCTGAGATAGAGCACATTGAAATGTGCTCTATTTCAGAAATGTTGCTCCAGAATTTCTTATGATGCAGGCACAGATAGTTGCTACAGCTAGTCTTTGTCATGGTTATTTTTGGTCTCTGATTTTCTCCCCCCATATATTATAGCAAGTATAAAATATTCACGTTACTTTACATAGCATTCTGCTTTGGAGTTAATAGTCTGTTCTGTGCATGTTTCTTCCAAGAGGTGGGAGAGAGTTACAGTCAACTGATGGGGGGAGTTAAGATGGAATATTTCTAAATGGGAGGAGGATACTGATGACGTAAATTCAAGTGATGAAGGAGACACTGACAAGGGACTCTTACTTTTAAAAACAATTAACTTGATAAATATCTCAGTGAGAATAAGGTAGAGAAAGCATGTGAAAAGGCAGACTAAATCTTTTTGTATCCTGACAGACAGCAAAAACACTTTTGAAGATCTTGCTCAGTTTTGACTTTCTTCCGTGTTTTCAGCGAATCTGCGAAGATTAAAATATTTGCTTTTTAGATTTCAAAATCAGTCAATCTAGATTGATTTGAACTGTGTTTTGTTACATAATGATAAGAGAGGAAGACATCTCTATAGTAAGCACGTTTTATGTAATACTATCTACCCTATCAGACCTGTGTGCCCATTAGAATAATATAAATCTGCACAGGTTAAAAACATAATCTGTATTTCATTATGTGGATATATATGTGTCTGTGTGGATGTTTGTCTAAAATGAGTGTGTAATGGACATGCACAAAGTCATGCTCTTTTCCCTTCTGCATCTTTAATATGTACAGTCTAGAATCCTTTTAAAGCTTTTTGAATGGTAAACTTCAGGCATCCAAGCTGGAGAATGCAGTTGAGATGTGACTGACATGCTTCTAAAGGGAGCTGCCCTGTGTGTGTGCGTGTGTGTGTGCAAGAGCTGCGTGCTGCAGCATATCAGCCTTTTGTCATCCTGCGAGGATTGGACTGTACCATGCTGCTAAGTCAGGAAAATGAGCCGGGAACACGGGCACGGAGAGTCCACTCGCTCCTTTTGTGTGTAATACCAGGTTTATATTGCAGTTCTGCTAACTGTAGATTCTTTCCAAAACTGAAATTGTTTTAAGATTAATGTAGAGCAAAATAAGGAAGCAGGAGTGGTTTGGTGACATTATTTTGACATGATTGGCTGAGGATTATGATGTAATAGGTTACAGTGCAGCCCCTTATAGGTTTTAAAATGAATTCCAAGACACCATTACAAAGAAAGCTTGACTCTTTTCTTGTATCTGAGCTTACTCAGTGAAACTCATACAAATGTACAATACTGTTTGGAATATGGAAGAATTGGATGTTGAATATCCTAAGACAGATATAAGTTGTGGCACAGACTTGATGTTTTACATAGAAATGGATCCACCAGGTAAAACTGCAGTCTTATTATAGAAGACTTAATAATTTTGGTCTTTGCAATAGATACTGGAAAATTGCTACTGGATATGTAGGATTTCTTTCTTTGTTATTGACACAAATATTTTTTTTTTCATAAATTAGAATGAAATTGTTGTTTAGTGCATGGTTGTAGTAATTAGAATCTTAACATATACCTGTCTGCTTATTTAATTGAATTTTTAATGAATTGACCTGTTTATAGTTTTTTTAAATTATATCAGAGGTAGTTCTAGTCCTGCTATTATATCATTAAAAAAATTGTATTTCTTTTATTATTATTTTTGCTGTCTCTGTTCCACACTGTGCCTAAAAGGAGATGCTGTAGTATCACTCTTGTTTCCTGAAATACTGATTACAAATCATTGGTTTGGACTGTTTAAGGAAAAACATTTTTAAAATTTAGCAATATTAATTGAATACCTGTTATAACATCATTTTTTTCATATTATATGAAAATATTATGCTATCCTGATATTCATTGCAACTTTAAAAACATTGTCTTTTGAGTCCGGTCATACTATACAGGACAGGAATGATGTACTTACTGAAAGAGCTGAGTTGATTTTTGATGCTGATTCCAATGTAGTCCCCCTTGTTACTAAGTCAGTGCTGCAGTATCTTCTCTGGCACCCACTGGTATACGTATGCAGCTTTGACATTGAGAAAAGGGGAATGTGGTTTTTAATCAGTCCTGCCATTCGAACACAATTTATTCTGTAGAATAATAAGATTAACACAAGAGATATTTAGGTCACAGATGGGTTTCTTAAACTGTTGGTTTGAGGTATTTTTCCTTTTTTTTTTTGCATATCATTGCACAGAATGCTAAGGATCACAAAAACCCAATTCTTTTTGAAATATACAGTATTGCTGTGGGTTTGCATTTTTTATTACTCAGCTTCTAGGTTAGGAAGCAGCAAAATTTGTCTAAGATTATTACATAGGAGGATAAAAATAATTTGGCATGTTTCATTATTTATGTTCACCTGAAGGTAGTGAAAGAAGGTAAAAGCAAAGTTCAGATTTTTTCTTCTCAAATGCTTTCTTCACAGAGGGAGGAGGTGAGTTTAGTGTTATATTTTGCTTAAAATACATTATTACAAGAGTAACATAGTTTTTTGAAACAGTACAACTTTATTTTGAATTATTTTGTTTTCAGTACAGTATCTTGATTCCTCTAATGTCTTTTAAAAACTGTTAGTGATGGACAACTCTGTTTGGTAACCAGTCCTTTTTTTTCCTCATTCACAGAATCATAGAGTTCATGTAGTAACATGTGATTTCAAGGAATATATGGTCATGTTCTCAGTGTGTTATAATCAACTTTTTTCCCCCCTTTCATTTGCAGCACTGCCTCCTAAGCCACCAAAACCTAATACCGTAACTAACAATAGCATGAATAACAACATGTCATTACAAGATGCAGAATGGTACTGGGGAGATATCTCAAGGTAAATCAGCTCAAGACATATATTTCTTATGCTTGGCTTGATGTTCTTACTGTGCTATTCTGTGTATATGTATTATGCTTCAAGTGTAAAAAATTTAGAGTTACAAGAGCCATTTTTAGGATATTTTCCAACACAAACATATTACAGCTGGTTTTATTCCAAACATGACTAAAAAGTTACTGGCAGTCAGTTAGAATGTAGTATGCAAAATGGTTGTTCTATTACTTTAAGATAGCTATATGAAAGACTAGCATGAAAGGGCAACACCAAGAAATAAATATTTTCTTCTTGTCTTTCATCCAAAACCTCAATTGTAGGCACAATAGTTAACAAGTCAGACTAACAAGTGCCATATATTAGCAACATTTTTAACTGTACTATATATAGGTACACTAGGCCAACACTGGCTGCTCAGATTGTACAGGCTTGTATGAACAAGCAGAAAGACCTTTGCATGAATAATAATTTTGTCCAGCAGTGAGATGACAGAGTATGCCATTTTTGTATCCCAGTTTTCTCCAGCAACTTTAAACGAGCTATTGAATAATTGTATTTATTAATATGGAGATCTAGAAGGCTTCTAAAGCCCACCTGTTTTAAACCAGAAAAAATTAGAGCACAGTGAGAGAATAAATGCATGAGAAGTAACTGAAATGATTGGTTACTTTTGCTTTCATTTTAGGGAAGAAGTAAATGAGAAGCTTCGAGACACTGCTGATGGTACCTTTTTGGTACGAGATGCTTCAACCAAGATGCATGGGGACTACACACTTACTCTAAGGTGAGATTAGTTAATACTAGGTCTGTGATATTTGATAGTAAAATGCAATAACTGCATTTAACATACAGCGTGCTTTAGGAAATAGTACTTGAAGTATGCCTAACTTTTCAACATACTGTATTTGCAGGAAAGGAGGAAATAACAAATTAATCAAAATTTTTCATCGAGATGGAAAATATGGTTTTTCTGACCCATTAACTTTCAACTCTGTGGTCGAGCTAATAAACCACTACCGGAATGAATCTCTAGCCCAGTATAATCCTAAACTGGATGTAAAATTACTGTATCCAGTATCTAAGTACCAGCAGGTAATTTAGTCTATTTTCTTTGTGTGTTACTTAAATACTGAGAAATTACTGCAGACTGAGAAGTCATTTATCATTAAGAACTTCAGTTCTGTAAATGCGTGAAAAAATAAATTGGGTGTAAAACCTGATATTTTTGTTTAAAAACAACTCCACACTTTCCATGTAAATTTGAAAATTTAAATACTGTGGATACATTATTAGGAAATAAACATCTTAATAAATATCCCACTCAAGGATAAAATATATAATTTTCAGTGTAAAGCTAAACACTTGCAATACAAATTTTCTTTTTGTCATTAATTTCTCATTTGCATATTATGCATTTAGTATTCTCTGTACTGAAGAAAAAGGAATCACATTTCCATGTAATTATCTAGGTATTTTTAAGTAGTTTTATCTGGAAAATCTCTGCAATATAATTGTTTCATTATGGAATATCTTTCCTTCTGCTCATCATTCCAGGATCAAGTTGTAAAAGAGGATAGCATTGAAGCAGTGGGAAAGAAATTACATGAATATAATACCCAGTTCCAAGAAAAAAGCAGAGAATATGACAGACTCTATGAAGACTACACAAGAACATCTCAGGTGAGTTAGATTTGAAGCAGAGTGGAAGACTTTGTAAATTTTGAAGAATATTATTGTGAATTCATGCTGCCATCTTCCTACTCCTCCCCTTTGCCACCACTGCCAGTGCCCTGATACGGTTGCTCAGAATAGTACAATTACTTGCTTGTGTTTGAACACCCATCACCTGTAAACTTAACTACACTGTGCCCAACTCTGACAACTCCATCCAAAGCAAGTCCATAACTATCTGGATTTACCAGCACTTCTGCATACTGACCTCATCAAGATGAGTTATGGTTTTCAAGGCATGTTTGCAAGGAAGCATTGAAGAATTGAAATAATTGAAGAAAAGTGGAGAACTTCTGGCAACTTGAACTTTAACTTGTATGACTAAAGACTTGGCTATCAACTAGGTATGTAGTGGCAGGATAGGTTAGATGACTTCATGAGACCTGTTCAGGCCAGTATCTTACACCTTTATTTCAGAAAGTCAGCTGTACCTCTAAGGACATTAGTTGGTACAAAGGGCAAAGGGTGCTGCCGTACAGCTCTAAGCATCACAAATAAAATTTATTTATACAAAGCAAAGGTTGTAACTGGTTCTTTTTCTAGCAGTTCCACTTCCTTGATAAACCTCATCATGGTAGCCTTTTGCACAAACCTGTTGTCTCTATGTCATAAGGCTTTGAAGAATGCCTTTTTGGTAAAGGGATATTGAAGTCTTGTTTTACAACATACTGAAGTGTTTCTGTGATAGAAGCCAATAAATTTTCCCCTTTGTCTGATATCAACTGTAATAACAATTACTTTTTTTTTCAGGAAATTCAAATGAAAAGAACAGCTATTGAGGCATTTAATGAAACAATAAAAATATTCGAAGAGCAGTGCCAAACACAAGAAAGATACAGTAAGGAGTACATTGAAAAATTTAAACGGGAAGGAAATGAAAAAGAAATACAGAGGTCAGTATTTGGTTTTGCATATCAAATTGTGTGGTTTTTGAAAAAACAAACTGCGAAGTATAGGTGTGCCTGAAACTGAAGCAAGATGACAAGTTTAAAACTGTAAGCAAAGAAGCCTCAAATAGGGTAGATGTGAACTTGTGAAATATATGGCCACATCTAGAGAAGTAATCTGTTCCCTTAAGTGTCTACACATATAAATAGCAGATTATAAAGTCATGAGTAAGAGATCAGAGTTTAACCTACCGCATTATTCTATCCAGAATTATGCACAACTATGAAAAACTGAAGTCTCGGATAAGTGAAATTGTGGACAGCAGGCGTAGATTAGAAGAAGATTTAAAGAAGCAAGCAGCTGAATATAGAGAGATAGACAAGCGTATGAACAGCATTAAGCCAGACCTCATACAGCTGAGGAAGACAAGAGATCAGTACTTGATGTGAGTATCATGAATTAACAAATTTGGTTTTAAGTTGTTTTTTTTTTAATGGTATCCAACTTTTGTGACTAAAAATTAATTTTATTTACAATTATTGTCCAGGTGGCTGACTCAGAAAGGTGTTCGGCAAAAGAAGCTAAATGAGTGGCTTGGAAATGAAAATGCAGAAGAGTAAGTATTGAAAGATTTAAATATTTCTGGTGTTTCAAATCATCTTACACAGAAGTGAGATAAAGCATATTTAATTCTTGGACCACACAGAGGAAATCTCAAGCCTACTAACAATGCACACTGTTAAGGCATGACAGCCTACATAATGCCAGTATTGGAAAGGATGCTGTCTCGCTCCCTACTCTACATTTTTTCAGGGAAGTGTATAATCAAGTTACTATAGCAAAGCACTGAAATGTAACTTGTGTCTTTATTCTTACCAGCAAAATTAAGTTCATGAAGTGTTAGTATCTTAGAGAGACGTGACATGGATGGATAAATTGTTCAGAAGGCCTCTTAGGTATGAGCAGCCTTTTTCTGAATTTCAACTGTCGTTACCATATTGTTATCTTCTGTAGTGGTACCCACATGAGTATATCACATTACTGTTGGAGATAATAAATTTGTATATGCTGAGGAGTGGGCCTTCTCTGGTTTTGTGATTTATTTAATTTTTCTGGAAAATAGCATGATAGTATTCTGTCATTTCAGGCAATTTAGTATACTATAGCTTCTGACAGGGGCTAGACTGGGAAAAAAGCAAAAAGCAGTTGGGTTTTGTGAATGTAGACCAGATTTTAACAAAAGTGGGACACAGAATAATATCTGAAGTAGTAACAGTGAAGAATGAACAAATAGAAAATCAAAGTTGTCTCAGTAATATTTGTATAAATATTTTCTGCCTATGTAGTTTCTTGTGCATGCCTTTTATACTGCTTGGTTGAATATACAACAAAAGCAGCAGACTGACAATGACTCTTCAGTGGTTTTACATTCTAGCCTTGTCCACATCTATTTTAATTTGGCTTGGTTTATTGAGTCTCTTACTAGAAGTAAGAGACTAGTTATTCTACAAATTGTGCTTCTCTGCTGTGGTAGAAGCAGGAGATAAAAATGACATACACGTTTTACAGCCACGTTGTTTTCTGAATCTTAGCACAATTCAAAGATGATATGATGTAAAATACGTAGGCACCTGTTCCCAGTAGTACTCCTATCACTTAAACAGTAGAAAAAGAATAATGCCACTCCATGGGTTTAGTGTAGCATCAAAATAGTAAGTGAAACTGTTTAAAGAACCTTTTCCTCTTCCCTCACTCTGTGACTCTCCTTGACAGTGATCCTGGTAACTGCTGAAAAATTAAACTTTTGATTACTCTTTTTCTGAAGTTGTAATGCAGAAAAAAACCCCAAACAGCAATATAATGAGCAGGATAAAATACAGGAATTACACTCTCTGTATTGGAAGTAGAGCCACTACTGCATGTGTTTGACTATCATGCAGGTCGAAAGAGTATGAGGGTATAAGGGACTTGAAGAGAGTGTTACATGAAGCAGAAGAACCCTTTTTCTCTGTGAAAATTGAATTCTAGGTGAGATTGCTGATTTTTGTAGACTACTCTG
This sequence comes from Manacus vitellinus, assembly GCF_001715985.3. NCBI lineage: Eukaryota > Metazoa > Chordata > Aves > Passeriformes > Pipridae > Manacus > Manacus vitellinus. The sequence continues at coordinate 12,111,210 of NW_021939324.1, read as the reverse complement.
AGTATCTTCAGAAAGACAGAACCATGGATGAGTGAGAAGTCATTTTTCCTTAAACCAAGGAAAACTGATTAAAAGCCTTTTAAAGAGAGAATAAGTGCATTATCCAAACACAGATTGACTGCAAGCTGATCAGGAGAGGCAGGGCCCACCAGTGCAGGCTGCTGGGCAAGTGGGGAGCTCTGGAGCTGCACAATACCGAAGCGATGTCCACAAAGCTGAATCAGGTGCATCTTCTTTCATGGTGGGCTTTAGCTCAGAGGGTTCTCTGTAACTCTGGAACAGCTATATTCTTGGGAGCTGATTTGGCAGAAAAGGCCCTGTATTATATGCTCTTCTCATAATCTGCTTATAAGAAGAGAGAAAGCACTCTACTGTTGCACCCTTTCCACAAAACCATCTCCCCTATAAATAATTAATCTGTACAACTGCTCAAAGCTTCTCCAAGCAGCAACTGTAGTTGATACATTGCATGATTTTTCATTGCTGACCAAGTGTTCGGATCTTTGGAAATCAAGCTGACTCAGAGGGTATTGATTTTGTTGGGCTTGCTATTTACCAAAACAGCGGACAACGGTAGTAGTAGAGTACTGGAGTGCTCACAGCAGGTTCTGAAAAATAGCAGAACATCTTTTTACATTCTTCTTCATATTTACACGAGTGTTCTTCAAAGAAATAAGAAACAGAGCTTATATTTTAGTTTGATTCAATAGTTTGAACAGTGCAATATTACTTGGTTTACATTCCTAGTTTTACCAGGGAGGCATTGGGCTAACCACTGATTTTTTTTTTCTTTTTTGTAAGTAATATGAAGTAGACACTATTCAATTGGTGGATTTTACTCTGCTATGTGTTTCAAAAATGCATTTTTTTCCAATTTTTGCAGCCAATACTCTATGGTAGAAGATGATGAGGACTTGCCCCATCATGATGAGAGAACATGGAATGTGGGAAATATCAATAGAAGCCAAGCTGAAAATCTGCTGCGTGGAAAGCGAGATGGAACATTCCTTGTTCGAGAAAGCAGCAAGCAAGGCTGCTATGCCTGCTCTGTTGTGTATGTACCCTAATTTGTGAATGATGTAACCAACATTTGAGAGGCCTACCTCGAACTGGGGGCAGATAGACACTTGCATATGCATGATTCCCATTGGACCTTTGGGTTTAGAAAGTCCTAAGGCCATTCTCTTTGCTGCTTCATTTCCTACACAGCTCCAACCTGTACCACTCCCACAGATAAGGCTCACTCAGAAGGGAAACAAAAGCATGGGTGCACTCCTTTCAATGCAGCTGCTAAGTCCTGCCTATCTCCTGCCTCCCTAAGCCAGCATGACATCTGCAAATTTGGACTAAACCCAGGTTTTTACCATTATCTCACCACAGAAGAGAGAAATTCTGTGTACTGACTAGCATCTTAAGATTCATCGCCAATACCTTATTTTCTATCTCAATTTTACTGTACTCACAAATTAAAAACTGTTTTTTTTTTTTCCTTTTTAGGGTGGATGGAGAAGTAAAGCACTGTGTGATAAACAAAACACCTACTGGGTATGGATTTGCAGAGCCATATAACTTGTACAATTCGCTCAAAGAACTGGTGCTACATTACCAACACACATCACTTGTGCAGCACAATGACTCTCTCAATGTCACACTAGCCTACCCAGTATATGCACAGCAGAGGCGATGAACATCTTAATACTGCGGATTGTTTGGTTTTTTCTAGAGAAAAGATTTGACAACATTGAGGCCTCTGGAGAGAAAAGGCTCCTTTCAGCTTTACTCAAGAATTTGCAGTCTCAAAGCTGTTTCAGATAGGACTAGAGATTTCCTTCACAACTGTGGTGGGAGAGATCACAGTAGCAAGCCGTGAATGTATGTTTGCAATCTGAAGTGCTTTTTGGTTTTTTTGTAATTAAGAAAAGAAAAACACGAGAAAAATCCAAACCTGATCTCCCTGCAGGGACATAGAGGCCTTTAAGCATGGTGCTTGTTTACGACCACTTCTGAAGCTTTACCAGCTAGAACATTGGATTATCCAGACACAAGGTATAAGAGGTCTGTATCATTCAGTTATTGGAATTTCGTGGTCACAACATAATTTGGAATGATGTTGCTGCACTCGGCGGATCCAGACACACAGCATTGTGGATTTTTTTGGTTTCTAGTGAATGATATGTAGCAGAAGGAATGGCACTTTCATTTCTAAGGGATACTTTAAAAGGACTTCAGTTACAGTATGTTGTTCAGAGTAATTGTAATAGCAAAGTGCCAGGAAGCGTTTTGTTTAGATAATTAAAAATCCTGTTTTAAGAATATATTTAAGACTGAAGAAAACAGGACTTTCAGTGGCATACAGTGTATAATAGTGTACATAGTATTGGATGACTAACTATCATTGATGGAAACTGTCAATATCAGACTGCTTCTTTTTTCCCTTTTCTGTTTGCTGAAAGCTGAATTCTTAGACCATGCTATGCAATACTGAATTTTCTTTAGGCTGTAGTCTTCTTTCAAGCATATCTACAGGCTTCTTTTTCTTTCTTGTTTCCTTGTCTTCTTTTTTTTGTTATTTCTTTTGCCTGAGTGTATTTTTCCTGATTATTTTTTGTTACTGATTTTCTTGTTTGTTTCATGGGACTTGCTTTTTTTTGAGACTTTTTGTTTGTTTGTTTGTTTGTTTTTTAATGTACAGGAAGCCAGCAAGAGTTGGCTTGAGAATTAAAACTATGAAATATTTTACAATTTTCTTTAGAAAAATAGAATATTGAGCTACTAGCTCGAAGTTTAAAAAGTTCGTAAATTTTTTTGATGAAATATTTGTTGGGCAGTGCCTCATAAGCTTCAAAGCTGCTTTATTCAATAAAAAATATATGAACATTACGAAATATCACTGAGTCCAACAATACTGTTTCAGAGATATCTTTAGAATACGGTACCATACTACATTTGCTTCTCGAAGCATTTTGAACTTTTATCACAATTGTCTTTTGAAAGACAAAAAACAAATAGTGTATCCTTCTTTGATAGTGACTGCAGAAAAAAATGGGGATATTTTACTACTGCAGTGTAGAGTGTAGATAGTTTGGATCTCAGAATGAATCCACCTTTCACAGTAAATAAATGATTTCTTGACCTGTGGCAGAATTTTTGTCAGCATGTAAAGATATTTTCATTTCATATGAAGGAAGTTTCTCTAATCTGTTGCCTAGGGGCTTTTTTGTATTAGTATTATGGGGAAAAAAAAGCTTCCACCTCTACTGAGAATGTTTGGATACAATATAGAGCTAATTAAGACTGGAATATGTCTTTTTTTGAAAATGATTAGGCTATGATACTTACTTTCAGAAGTTTGTAGGCCAAGGCAGTATCAAAGTGAACAGTTCCATAATTTCAGGGCACCAGAGACTTACATAATTATGGTTCAGTTAAAGAAAACACATACATGAATCCTACTAAATCAGATTTATTAGTAATTCTGGGATAATTTACTGTCTGTGGTTTGCAATGGTTACTTATTGTCCTGACCACTGAGGAAATTCACACATTGCAATTGATAAAGTAATGAACTTCAGAGAAATCTTGGAAAAGATTTGACTAAGTGAATATATGACTTTATTCTTCCCCCAAGATTAAAAAAGGCAATACCCATTACCATTAAAGAGAGTTGCACACACAATCAAAAGAGCAAGACCCATGGAATTCTCCCATAGTAGCTCTGCTTTAGAGATACTTGTGTTTTATTTCTAAATATGCAGAGCTTTATAAGCTGTTGGAGGAAATTTGCTGGTCTCCAATGATCTTTATATTATCATTTCAATTTCAAATTGCTACTTCAGTTCTGATGCTGTAAGGCTTTTGATTTTATTTTGATTTTGTGCTCTTTTTTTTTGGTGGGTTGTCTTTGCTTTCCTATAGGTGTATTTTCTTACTGGAATTTATATCAGGAAACACAGTTCAACAAATAGTGATGTTTCATGATAGTCATCACTTAGAAAATTATTCTGAATATTTTTCCCTAATAGAAGTAGAGTCTTCATCCCTTACCTTCCTCATTCCACACTCTCTTCAGGCCTGTAGGACCATGTAAATTTGGTATACCAATAACTGGTTTTTGCTGTGAAAAGCACCAACGATTACTCTAGCATGCCAGTTATACTATTGGGCTTCAAGTTACAGCTTAGTTGAATATACAGTAGTTTAACACTTATAGCAATCCAAGATATTCTTTGGACATATATTAATTTCTGAATGTTAAATATTTTATGAGTAAAATTGTATTTTTTTCTCTGTAGGCAAAATACATGTAGTCCAAATTGATGTTTCACGCAGCTTTTGTCAAGAAATTTTATCATAGTTAAGACGTTTGGATCTAAGTTTCCTCGTATTAAGAAAACCCCTGTTATGTCAGTGGGCCATATCCTTAGCATACCCTGTCCAGTATGGAATACAATTCCATACTGAATGGAAACATAATTCCTGTTTGCTGTGCAACTTCTCTTCGTGTGTGGCTGTAGGAGAAAAAAAACCAGTGTATGAGATTTGGCACTTGCTTTTCTTGCACAAGCAACAGTGAGAAATAAGCACTGTGTTGTAAGGATGAGTGCTTAGGGCTTCTTAAAGAGATGTTCTGCCTACACAGGGTCTATGCAATTTGCAGGGATCAGTTAAGTCTGATGCTGTGGAATGCTGGTGCTAAAAAATAACTCCGGAGCAGTTAATTAGGGGTGAGATAAGGAAAGGGTTTAATGTGCCAAGGCAATAGGTGTTACAAGACTCCGCCCAGCTGTGCCTGAGATGTTACATTTTATATTACCTGTCCAATCCCAGGTGTGTCCACCCCGTAGCCTTTGCTCTGGACCGCCTCCGATCCACCCCCTTAGAATTGAGTCTGGGGGCTTTTTAGGACCACCTACTTCATCAGTCTCATCATCTTCAGAGCACAAAGGGTACATAGTCACCTAATTCCTGACTCCGTTTTGTTATTCAGACCCTGATATGGCCGTTCTCTAAACAGCCTAAGCCTTACCTTGACAAGAGACTAAACATTGCCACTGAATTCAGGGGTAGATTTGATATGGGGAGCATAGAATGGGGTAAGAGGGTTAAGGAATGTGTAAACTACTTGTATTACAGGGAAAGGGAGTGAGGGTTGCTGCTTTTAAAATCTACGTCTACTACTTATAAAACTTATAAGGTTTATAAAAATTAGAAAAATAAAAAACTATTAGGGGCTTAAGGCATCAAGTCCCTCAAATTGGCATGAGTAGGTTTTCTTTGGTACTTATGTATTGTGTGGCCTCTGCATTTCTCTCCCTCCTAAATGCACAAAGCTAAATCCTGCCAAAGGCCCTATTCACTGCAGAGTTGTTTGTCTTTAATGTACCATATCGTTCACTCCAGTTTTGATTTGATCTCAAACAGACTACTATATACGGGAAAAAAAAGCATGGGGATATAACTGAAGAAACACAGTGGTTTTTTTCTGTAGTTCTGTTGATGTGTAGCTTTTTCATTTAATATAATATGTGGAAGGGGTTTGTTTTGTTACCTTTTTTGGGGGAGGGTGGAATTTTTTGTTTTGATTTAAATTCCTGAGGTATGCTGCACTGCAGCATCTCTTTCACAAGGCCTTTGAAAGGTATGAGACATAGCAAAGAGAACCAAAGCTCCCAAGCAAAATAAGTAGTTTCTAATTTACTTAAGTTGAAATTTGAATTTGCAGGTTGGGGATATATATCTGTGCATACAGGTGCACACTTGCTGTGTTAATGTGTGAACAGATCCCAATATAGGTGCACTTTCACCTTTCATTCAGAACATGATCATTTTGCTGAATTCAGTAAGTGATGTCATTAACTTTGTTTAAAGACGCACACATGCACACAAGACCTTTGTGGGTGCAGCATGTTTCCAGATACAGTTAGAAAACTGAGTTTCTGTGTTGTTGGATAGTTTCTTAAAAAAAAAACCAAAAAAAAAAGCGAAAAAAAACCAAACCAAGCTTGTCTGTATGGTTCTGTTATCTAAGAAATTTTGTCAAGCAATCTGTAAAACCAAATCTTCAGCTTTTTTATTTGATGTCAACTGTTCTGTAGTGAGAAATGGCTTTGTCTTGTAATTGGCAATGAAATAATAATGCTTGGGAAAACATTCAGATGCTTCTAATGAGGAAAACTGCCGATTTTCACACAGTGCTTTTGCTATGCATGGTATTAAGTTGGGAAAGTGAATCCTGATACTAGTTTTTTTCAGGATCACTTTAGAAATGGGCAGCTCAAAACACAATGCCTCCCATGGGACAAGGTTCTAAAGTGCAACATTTTATGTAGAATCATGTTGTATTTACTGCAGCTGAGTCTAAACTGTGGAAGTTGGTAATGTTACATTGCACTTGTCCTGATGAGATTGCATTAGCTGCCCAAGATGCTGCTATTTTCTTTTTTATTCTTGTTTTTAAAATTAAAGCTTTGTTCTGTTAAATGTCTTTAAAACATTAAGATTACTTTGTTTTAAAATTGTCTTTCAGGAGGTGCAGGTTAAAGCAGGTTGTAAATTGCCTTTACAAGGCAACTGTGAAAACATGCCTCCTTGAAGTTTTGTTCAAGCTGTAGAGTTGATGGAGCTGTGTCTTGTTTTTGGGTTGCTTTCAAAATTGTAATAAGTCTTCAAGCAGAATAAAGGTTGTTTTGAAACTGCATTTCAGTTGTTGAGACTTCCATAAGGACTCTAATGTCTCTTTACAGCATCCTTGGGTAAATCTTCCTGTCTGTATGTGGCCTTCTTTGAAAATTAGACCCAAATATTATTAGAGGGAATATATATTATATTATATATATTATATATATTATGCTCATATTATTAGAGGGAACTAGGGAAAAAATAGTTTTAGCAGACTCTCAGCCATCCTATATCTTGAACTGAATGGGGTAGTTGGGTAGCTCCAAAATAGTCTCCTGTCAAAACAGTGTCAAAATCACAATTCTGCTCATCTCATACTATTTCAAAAGCAGTACAATACTCATGATCTGCCTTCTACAGTGCATTGTTTGCTTACCCTCACTACTGGTAGATGGTATTTGACTTCTTTAAGTCCATTCATATCTTACCCCAAAAGATGTCCTCCGGGTAAGTCAGCCAACCACTCTGGAAGCAGAAAGAGATTCCTATTCAGATTCTGTCCAAGGTTTCCATTCCAAAATTTGCTCACACTAATCTCTAAATACCTTTGACTGAAGTACTCAGGTAACACGGGCTTGGAATAATTTTTAATAATCACAACATTGTCACTGGCCCTTAGAGATTCTTAAAAGAAACTTAGATTAAGGACTATTATCATATTTTTACCCTGCTTATTAGAGAGCGAGGTTAGATCTCCAATGCATGTATCTGTTGCAGTGTTTCTGTTAGTAAGCTGATTCTTTTGTACAGATGCTTAGTTTATCTTATTCCTGCCCCCTGAACCAATGCTGAGGAGCACAAAGGCTGTGCAGCCATAGAGTCGACATCTAAAAATAAGGTGAACTAGGTGGTGAATTATGCATTGTCCATCATCATCTGTTGGAGAAAAATTAAGACTGATGGATCATAATCTGCAGAAGTCTATGAATTTCTTTCCTGTATCATTGTATGGAAATCACTCTTGGAAGATTGGAAAAGTAGTTTGCAAAAATGTCATTCTATTTTTGCTGTCTGCAGGCAAACACCCCCTCACTTTCCCTCTCTGCTTTCTTGCTAAGCTTTGATGGTCGTACAATCATAGGGAATATGAAAGACTGCTTCAATCTATCTTTGTGCAGCTACAAGTGGGTGTAATACTTTTAAAAGATTATGAATGCTTATCATGGATTTTGGGTTTTTTTCTCCCCAAGTTGCTTGACTCATGCAAAGTCATGTGTGAGTAACTTCACACAATTCCTTTTGTCTGAGCTGTGAATCCTAAGAGGAAAGAGAAAATTTTAAAACTCAATGTCACCTTCTGCATAGATCAACACTGGTACTCCCTGGGCTGCAGATGGGGGCAGCTGGGCACGGGGGCACAGGGGCAAAGAAGCAGCACTGCTGGAGCCCTAGGCCACCTCTCCCTGCCTATAATGGCTTCCCATGGAGGTAGCCCTCCCATCCACCATGGAGAAGAGCCCCTCTTGTTCACATGGAGGACCTTTTGAGATGATTACCACCAGGACACACCTAATATTTACCACAGGGGCCCGATTCCCTCGTTTAGAGGGTGCAAACTGGGGAAATGGCAAACAGTGGGGCCTTGCCAGTATTCCTGAATGAAAAGAAGGCTAAAAATAAGTGAGTTTACTTTCACTGCAGGGCAGCTTGCAGGGAAGTGGGATCAGACATGATTCCAGACAGATGTGGGCTTTGTGAGAGGCACTAGGCCTTTCCTATCTCCTCTGAAAAAACAGAAAGCAGGAACTGTGGGAGCACTGCTGAGGACACAGTTCTGGTGTCTCTTTTTTTTAATCTCTTTGAGGACCTATGTCCTGAAATACATAGACCACCAGAAACAGAAATTCTTCAGCACTTTCTGTAAAAACAGATATTGATTGATCAGCCTCTATTCAAACTTTGGGTAATCTGTGCAGGGACTAGCCTTTTGACCTGTGATCAAGCAATCAGATAACCACAAATATCCTGATAGTTCTTTGAAAAAGCAGGTTTTTGTCCATGGCTGTACCAGGCCTTGTTTCCTGCCAGAGTGGCATTGCAAGGACTCTGCTTGTACTGTTCTGTCCTCTATGAAGAAATTACCTTTGCATAGTAAAAAAGGAGGCGTTTAGGGCTACTGATTTAAATGTGCAAATATTTACATGAGTAAAATTTAACAGGTATCACACAAAAGGATCTAAAACCTGTCATGCTCGGGTCTTTGAACAAAAAAATATTGACAAAACTGGACACGAATATAGTTAATTCAGATGATGATTTCACTGCTGTGTGTTTGATATTCTTGTCTCATTAGAAGACCATAGCCTGCGAAGAAAGATACTGAGTTCATACCTGAGAGCATTTTATCCTCTATAAATTCTCTATAAATGTTTGTTTTCAACATGGTTTACTTTATTTTTCCACAAATCTTGTGCTTGGTATAAAACATTGTTTGATTAATCCTTTTGCTATTTTTTTTTTATGGTGTAACTACTGGAAGTCCTTCAGCAGGGTGGTCCATGGGGTGTTAGCTGAAACAGACATACTGAGAGTCAATGTTTGGTGGTGGCCTTCCCACAGGGAATAGCATGTCTGGACTGTAAGACAGGATGGTCCATCACAGCTGCCTGTCCAGCACTCAAGGCAGTGATTCAGATGGCTTTCACATGCCATCACGTGCCATCACTGCACTCAGGGTCATGAGGCGTAAGCTTTACCTATCTAAAAGGTGGGTATAACAATTCTTTGTAGCTTGTTTATTGTGAGGCTGAATGGAGACCTTAAAGAGCTTGATGTGGAAACATGAGAGGAATGCAAATCAGCAGCTATCAGGACTGGAGCCATACCAGAAAGCAAAGGCGAAAAGGAAAGCTTTGCACCACAGCCTCTAAGCAAGGACCATGCTGGGCCTCCAGTCACCCTCCACCTTCCCTGGGAAATCCATGCAGGATTATTACTCTGTTGAGCAAAAGGCTGCCACTTAAAACAGCACCTGTTTGCAGGTGCAGTTTGCTGCTCTTCCTTGTTTCAGAAAGACAGTGAGTTTGAACATTTTGAAGTGGGATTCATTTAATCTAATTTTAAGCACCTAAAAGAAAGGCTTGTCATCAAAGCCGTCTGCAAAACTCTCTTCACAGAGAGAGCCAGGCAATTCCTCAGGGTGATTCACCCCACCTACCTCAGGTACTATTCTTAGGATGCAGTGAATCACTCTATGGAGTCACTCCTTTGACTGGAGGGAGAGCCCAGGCAAATGGCTTGTGCTAGATGTGCAACTTTAATGTGCCTCAGGTTAGATGAACTCAGTCTCTTCCCTGCTGATAAGCAGTTCAATTTTAATCTCTCCAGTACCAGCTGCAATGTCTTCTGCTCTTAGGCATAATGATAAGGGACAATTAATTTGGGGTTGGAATTAAAATTGGTTTACAGAAATTGAGTCTTTCATAATAATTGTAAAGGTGTCAGAGAGGTTCAAAAAGATGCTGGACCATATCAACCTTGGAGCTGTAATTCTGGACTGCACACAGAGGAATCCATGATACTGCTGTCTTCTCTGCCTGCTCCAGGGACAGGTAGAGAAAACCTGGCTTATCAGTGCCTTCCAACAGCCTATGTGAAGGCTACACACCTGTCTTCTGAGAAATACCTTGGTCTCATGCCAGCCATGTGGCCAGCCAAGAAGGCATGGATGAGGAAGATGCTGCTGTTTTTTCCAAGTGAGGTCAGTTTGTTAGTCACCACATCTGTATTTCCTTTCTTATCCAGGGAAAATTTAGGAAACTTGACTTTCTTTCCTTCCAATTGGTCCATAGCCGAGACACAAAGTGGGGTATTATGATAGTAAAACTAAGAAACTAAGAACTTCTGCCAAATTACCTCCCAGTCACACTGAGCTCTACCTTAGGGCAGGAGAGCTGTGTGGAATTCCTCAGGCATCTATGGAAAACTTAAGAAGGTCCTGTGGTGGTTTTTGGGTACGAGAGTATATGCATACCTGCGTCAGTTAAACTAAATCTTTCCGTGAAGAATGTTCTACTGAGAAGGGTCTGCAGACTGCAAGGGGAGTTTGTTCATCTGATGAAGTGGAAGATCTGGCCTTGAATAGCCTCAGTGGCTAGAGCAAAGGCAGTGTGAGGTCAGACGCAGGAACATTTTGGGCAGAAGATTCAGGAGTCTTGATGTGAAAGAAGAGAAGCTGTTATGCAAACAGCTGTTGCTCAACGGGTAACAGGTAATGTAAACAAAAAAGCCACAGATTGTCAAACCACCCATGAGGGCCAGGATTCCTCAGGATACGTGAATAAGATCCTCAGAATGGGTTCATAGCACTGCACCTTTTTGTGGTAGGCACTGTAGGTTTCTGGACAAAAGGATATTGCTCCTATGTGAAAACAGACTGATTTAGTCAGTGAGTAAATGTGCACAGCCACACTCCTTCAGGACTGTGAATATTATTTCAGAGAGGATGAGAGGACAAACTAATTTAAAAAAGGAAAAGAAAGGCCAAGTGTATACAAACACACACAATTAAATGATGTTGATATTTCAAAATGTCTTGGTCATCATTACCAATAACAATGTTATTAAAACTGAAATCTTACCATGGTCCGTCCATTTCCCACTGTAATCTTGGCAGGCACAGATGACCCAGGTCTTGTCCATTGGTTCTCCAGTGGCAAAAACACCTCTTATCTGGCTAGGCCACATGTGCTTCCAGTAGGGTGCGGCCAGAGTCTGGATCCAAGTTGTCTTGAGTTAGCACAAGTTGCTTGGGTGCCTGCACACTCTTATGACAGCTGTATGTGAGAGCCCCTGGGTAATGCTGGATCCAAACAGCCATTTCAGCAGCAGACAGGAAAGGAAAGGGATTGCTATTAAAGTCTTGATAGAAATTTTTTTCACAAGAATGTCCTTTCTGGTGTCACATACAGAAGAGCACATCCTCTATTAAGGTGGTCAAAGAACCTCCTTTTACTGGGGAAGGTGGTTAGCTGTGACAATTAAATGAACAAGTTTCCCTCCCTTATTTTCTCAACATCTATAGCAATGTGTATGCACATGCTCCCTTCAGCACATCTGTGATGGAGACACCCTGACTGTAATATCTGTGAGCACCACCTAAGGCTGACCTGACATTTCTTAGCTGAATACAATCATTAACGTGGCCCCAGGTCTGAAGGTAAACTAACTAATGGAAAATGTGTTCAGCTTCTTAGCCAGGCTGTGACAATGAATAGTGTTCCTTTCAAAATGCCACACTCCCTACATTTCTAAAACTCATGTGTCCCTTAAAATTGGTATAAAATTTATGAAAAGTTTCTAGAGAAGCGAGAGAAATCCACGTGAGTGCCTCAGTAAAAAGTAACAAGTGAAACACATTGCTGCAGGGATTTTCCAGAAAAGACACCCTGGGCTTGCAAAGCGGGTCTACCACAGCTCTATCAGTGTATCCTTACTGTACAAATTTATGATTTCTGAATCGGATTTCTTGTATTCATCTCCAGCCAAAAAACAAGGACTGTGGTCATTCTGACTGTCCTCAAATCGTAGTGTTCTGGCCACAGACAGGGAAACTAGCTCTAGTAGCCAAAGCTACTCCCACTCATGCACCTGGGTTGTTTTATGTGGCAATGGAGCTGCAAGGGAAGGTGGTGGCTAGCTTATGCCCCGATATGAAATCGGGATGAACCTGAGAAACATGTCTGACCCCAGAAACTCAAAGAAATTGCTTCCCTATCCGGTAATACATATGTAGCTCTTGACTGATGCATGCCCATGCCCAATTCAACGTGTGTATTTTCTTCTTTGCACTGATACCTTCAGATCTCTTTGGCTCACAAAAAGTATTAGCGCATGTTAGGCAGCTGGTTTCTCCTGATTGTTTTTTTAATGTCAGCACAGTCTTGAAGCTGAAACAGTGGACTGCATACTCCCTGTGAGAAAAATACTGGTTAATTGTGAGTTTCACTCGCAGCAGATACTTCACATCTGACATCTCTCTACACTTTCACCCCTAGAGGTTCTGATGCAAGCCTGGCTCTGGAGCTTTGATAACTGGCTCCCACTGAGAGAGGGGAACCATGAGACAAGGGGAAAAAGACTTTCCTTCCAACATTTTCCTAAGCTGCCCCTATTCAGTGGATCAAATTCATGGTAGATCTACTTGAATGCAAGGAGAAGGGTCAAAGCAGAAAAACATTACCAACTGTTCATGACTAGTATTTCTCTTCCTATAGTATTCTAAAACCTTGGATTTACTTATCTTTTCAATTTTGCTCTGCAGATAGTTGAGGACAAAAATTTCCAAGCCAACACCTTCATCAGTTCAAAGTTACTGGTGTATTTGTGCTGATGCATTTGATAATCCAAGGTTATATTCCTGTATCATATAAATGACCCACTCAACAACAAAATGTCATCATTCTCCATCCTTTCCTAGAAATTAATTTAGTCATGCACCTTAAAAGAGACTAGAAACGTAAGGCTCATCATGCACATATTAGAGTTGATCAAGAATTGTTCTGTGAGGGAAATTCTTATTAAAAAACCCTCATTTCATATGAAACCTTTGCAAGGGTTATGAATTCAGCAGAGCTCTTTCAAAGTTCAAAATAAAAAGCAAGACTCCAGTTTCCATCTAATATAAACCTGTTAGCCGACAGTGACCATCTTAGTAGACACTTAGCATAGATGAGACCTAGGAGAGTCTTCAGTGAGCAGAGGCTGAAAACATAAGATACTCTAGCTTTTCCACCAGACTATGGAGTTTGTTTCAACCCACTAGAACTTTTAGTCCATATAAATAAAAATATTAATTGGAATAAATAAAACTGATTATAATGCCTGGTCATTATGATACTCACCAGGGACAGAGGAAAAATGAATTCACATCCCTGCTTCAATGGTGACTCCATGTCTGGAGCATGAAAATTAGGCAGGCATAGGCTGAGACAGGTAATTGTATAGCTACAAAGGTGGTGATATTTTTCTACAAGCAGTTTGAGTTCTTGTGTTTTTACTGAGTAGTACAACTCAAGAAGTGATATCTGCATCAGAATTGGTTTTAGATCAATGTTTACATTTTGAGGCCTGTTTGGTCTTCAGTGTGAGCCAGTCTTTGGATTCCAAAGGATCAAAGTTTAGAAAGTTTTTCTAGACTCCTGAAGAACCACCTCATGCAATTGTAGATATCACAAACCTTCTGCTTTAGACAGATGTGACTTAAAACAGGAAACCAAACCCAGCCAGGTCTAAGTATGACACAGAAACCAGGCTGAACTGGTGTTTTCATGACTGTACTTTATCCACTCAAAAATCAGAAGTATTTTAGAATCTCAGTTTTGGTTTTGTTCTTTCATGCTGAAAAACTTCAGTACTGCTTAGTCTTCTGGCTCAGAAACATGAACATTTGAACACAGAAGTAAAGAAAACAAACAAACAAACAAAAAACCCAACCCCCCAAACCAAACAAACAAACAAAGGCCAATGAATGTGTTAGAATCTTTTATGGCTCCATAAAAACTAACCATAAAGTATAACTAACTATTTGCTGGTTGTAAACTCAGAGTAAGAAAAGACCCCTAGCCCTTGTTTTCAAATGCTTTCCCTCCAGACTACTCCAATCCCAGCTGAAATTGATGTTAGCTAGAAATGAGGAGACTGTGTATACCAAAAATCTCTTTAGCTTCACTGGCTCCATCTAATCCCAGCAGAATTACCTTGACACCCTATAGATAGATCTGACTGCCATTTATGTCCCTGTTTTTGCTGTTAAATTAAAGCAATTAGCACTTCCTACTTGCTAATCTGAAATATTTTAAAATGGTTTCTCCTTTCTTTACCACAGTTTTAGATGTGACTGAACAAAAATCACTGGTCAGGCCTCCTAGCCTTGAAGACATGCATGGTCTGGTAGAGGAAGTCTTCTCCTGTCATTCACATGGGAGGAGTATCAAAGTCCAAAAATTCTGAGTGGGTGGTAGAATTGCACCAAGGATATTAATTTTGAAAAGCTGAGTAGGAGAAAAGTCACATTAACATTTCTATCAGATAATTACTTTTGGAGGGTATTAGAGGAGCACCTGTACAAATGTGTTCAACAAGCAAAATGGTGATCATATCCACTAGGCTATTTATTTGACAGCTTTTTCAATAGTTTATCTAGCTCTGGTGATACTGCTTTTGTAAGTAAGAAAATGTAAATTATTAGTCTCACTTAATTTTGCTGCCACAAGCTCCTGTGGACTGCTTTTTTATTAGTGTCATAGAAACGTTTTCCCCTTCTGTGTTTGACTGATTGCACCCAGTACACCTGAACAGGATTTGCAATTGAAAATAGAACTTGTATTTCCCAATTAGAGAGCCTGACTATTCTTGCAGATGACCAAGTTTCTTGATCATTGAATCTGAACTATAAGCTTGGTTTACATATATTGTTCACACAGGGTGGGTTCCTTTTTTAATGTTCTTCCGCATGTTCATGTCCCTGTCTGAAAAATAAGTGGTGGGAGTGAGAGAGAGAGGGTAAATTGACAGACTGATCAGATGCTTGACTTACTTACTTGGTCATCAGCAATACCATCCTTTCAGGACAGGGCAAACAGTTGCTAATGAGAGCAAATTCATGGGGACCGGTGAAAAGATATTCTTGTGGTGGTCACCTTATTCAGAAGGTTTAACATTTTCTGTTTCTGTTTCTTTGTGGAGAGAGCTGGGGTGGGGTTTGGGGAGGAAGTGTTTTTTTCGTTAGTGATAAGGGCAAGGAGAGGTGTACATTTCCTCTTCTAAAAGTATAACGTACAAAGCTGCTTGCATTGGGTTTTTTTGTGAGTGTGTATTCAGGCACACAGGACAAGAGAATTAGTAAATGTCACTACTGGAGCATCACCTTTCACCATAAGCACAATCAGTCAGAAGCCCCATAGCTGCCTTTTTTTTCTCAGGTTGGCAGTGGAAACTCACACTTCAGTGTTGCCTTATCAAAACTGAATCTGTGGGAAAGCCCTTATATAGCACTCAACCCAAAGAGGATCAGTTCCTAAGATGGTAAGCAACTCAGCTGTTTCAAAAACAGTGAAAATTTTTGACTGCATATGGTTGTGGTCTCCTTCATCTAGAAAAGCAGATGAAAAAGGTAGCAAAATTATCAGGTAGAATGACAAATATGGTTAAAGATGTGGAGTAGCTTCACTGAGAGAGCACATAAGCTAGACTGGGATACTTTAATTTGGAAAAGAGGCTGACTAGGAAGTATGATAGGTACAACCACTTATGAAAGACAGAGAGAAGGCAAACAGAGGAAATTCAGTTACTGCTTCTTAGAACACAGGGTCCAAGGGCATCAAAAAAACTTAACAGGTGGTTAATCTAAAACACATGAATGCAAATAATATGTAGATTAACTGAAATTCTTTGACCTGGGAAACTGTGAATACTGAGGAGTGATTAGACAAATTCATGGCAGTCAAATACATCAGGACTACTGAACAGAAAATTGCTGCGACTACTGGCAGGCAATAAAATCCTTAGATTGCAGGTAAAACTAAAGAAATGATAAGCCACAGAAGCCATTATATGGGTCTAATCAAGGATGTGAAAAAAAGTTATGGTGAAAATTCAGACTCGGATTCCTAATTTTTTAAGGTTTTGAGGGTTAAGGTCATTATAACTTCACCTGCAATACTCAAGTCCACATAGTTATTTAAAGTTCTATATTTAGAAATGTGGGAATTTTTTTTTTTTAGGTCCTGGGGCTCATGACTGATTTAATAAAAGTTCTGCAAAAAATCTGTCAGAATGCCATCTCTGCAAAAAACTCACTTTCAGACTCTGGGGTGTACAGTACCATATCTACACATACTGAAATTATACCAAGTATTTGTTAACATAAACAAATAAGGGGATATTCTTACCTCATTCTTCTGACCCTTTTCTTCAAGGGTAAAGGCAATCTTAATTTCTAGTATTTCTCAGCTTTTGCAGAGGCATTCTAAGAGGCTCAGTTTTAAACTGAGATGGAATGTGTTCACAGCTGAAATCTAAATGGGTAAAAGGGTTCTGCATCCCTGTTGAAGTGTTCTGCTTAAATGTTTCATCTTTAATGCAATCTATACTCTGCCCACAGCAAATGTTCCTCCCAGCTGCTGTTCTTCCCATTAACAGAAAGGGGAAGAATTAAGGTACTGCACTATCCAAACACATTGAAGCCAAGAGTTCATTAGCTGCCATCCAATATGGAGTGGATTATAATAGATTTGGTATTTGCCTGCCCATATATGCAGAACTCATATTGCATGAAGATAACATTCAGTTAGTTAGAAACATTTTCCTGTTAATTTAGTCCTTTAAATTTTCAGTCATTCAAACAGATTTTCCTCCTCCTTTTCATTCTGGAAAACTTCCCAGATAGGTTAAAAATGAGGATTTTTTAATCATTACCCTGTGTTCAGGCGGCCCACCCGCTCGGCTCAGCCCTGGGCCGCGTGCACTCGGCTGGGCCCGCCTGCCCGGCTCCGTACAATCCTAAACATCCACTGATCAGATTATGTGACTAATATATCTGTTCTAGAACAAGCAGCAGTCACATGCATTGAGACCATGTTGCTGAGAACACAGCTACACTGGGCAGGGCACGTCTCCAGGATGAAGGACCACCGCCTCCCTAAGATCCTGCTTTATGGTGAACTTGCCACCGGCTGCCGCAAGAGAGGAGCCCCGAAGTGGAGATACAAGGACTCTCTGAAACAACATCTCAGACTTGGCCATATTGATCAACATAACTGGTCTACTCTGGCCTCCAGTCAGGAGGTCTGGAGACACACTATCTATAACTCTGCTGATACCTTTGAGAACGCAGCAGGATCACCCTTGAGGAGAAAAGGCAACGCAGAAAGAATCGTGCCTTGCAGAATTTACCACCTAAGGAGTCTTTCTACTGTGCCTTTTGCAACCGGACATGCCTATCTTGTATTGGCCTTTTTAGCCACCAGCGCGCTTGTGACAAACGTGGGTAGAGCCCTTCCCAAATCTTCATTCGTGAAGCCCAGCCATGACCCTGTGTTCAGCCTTAAGGGGAAGTTTTGTCTTGGACTGGAAGGAGGTAAACTAAAAGTCCTAGGATCATACCAGATTCAGCCCATTATTCTCTGAGTTATCATAGATTAGTCATTGCATTTCAATCTGATGAATTTCTAAATTTTATTCCCTCCTGCCATTTGTCTCCTTTGTCATTCTTCATTACTTGACTAAGTACGAGTAAAACCTTCTATTTCCAAACACTGGAAATACAAAACCCAACTAATCAAACAAAAACAACACCTCCCCCCAGAAAAATCAACCAAACAAAAATCTTTGAGATTAAGACAGTGACAGTCCAGGCTTTTTAGATAAAGAGTCATAGTAGTACAAAATTTTATCATCCTGAATAATTTTCAAGGCAGATATTGCAGTTCCTCCTATTCAGTGGAATAAAGATATATCTGGCATTCATTCCAGGCAGTAGGTGAAGCTTTCTCAGAGGAGATACTATGTTAGATGAATCTGTCAAACTGTGCTATCCCCAGTCTCACCCAGTAGCCTCACAGCCATTTTACTTCATTTTTGGCCTTGTGTGAGAATAGGAGTTAACTGAGAGTAGTCTATGTCTATCAGACTGGGCTGCTCATGGGAATCCCACTAATGACTCTCATCAGCTTGTCTCCTTTGATCTAGATGACTCTGGGGAAAAACAGACACAATTCACTCAAAATACTTGTGTACTAAAAATGTATTCATCCCTCCCTAGGAATATGAGTGGGTTCTTCTCTTCTTAGATTCTTTCTTTTTTCTTTTGTTCTGCCTTTTCCCGTGCATACATTAGGCAAGCATGAATTCATTTGAGTGTGTATTAAAATACCCAGTCCAAGCTTGTCATTGCAATTGGTTACATATCTTCTTTTTCTCAGTTTCAACAAAACCTTATCTCTCAGCTTTCTACCACAAGATTCTTTGAGGTGGGGAGGAAAGGCATGAGAGAACACTAAATCCGTACAAAATTAAAAGTAAAAAATTAGACACGCACACAGAAAAGGAAAGAAACTTCAGAAAGTTAAAAGAAGCAGTTTCCCCAGGCTCTGTAACTGCCGAGCTTCAACTTTTAGTGTCTGGGAGGAATGACCAAGGACATTGTACTTCTGGAAGAGCATTGTGATATTATAACCACTCACCATATTCAGCAAAACAGTATCATTACCAGACTCCATCAATACCAGTCTCTTTTGTGGGAATTATTCTTCTCTATAGAAATAATTAAACATTTACTGCCCCAAAGCAAGGACAGGCAATTAAGAGGGGTATGATGGCCCAGTAGCTATATCTCTCACTGGGGGATATAGGAGAACAAAATCCTACTCTAGCATCCATTTAATTATTTATATGTCCTAGTAGACATTATTTGTCTATTATAGCACTAACAAGAGTTCTCATTTGACAAAATCTTGTTTCAAGTAGGTATTAGCGTCATGGTGAAAGTACTCCACTATACTGGGGAAAAGATGCTTCTTGATTTCTTAAACTGACTTGGAGACAGAAGTTCATTAGCAATTAACCATTCTAGTGAGCAGAAAACTGATCTCCCTTCCCCTTGGGTTTTTCTCCATCAAACAACAATAATATTATTAATATTTCTTTCACTTTCATGAAAAAAAAGCCAACTCTTGCCTGCCGCTCATATGGCAAAAAATTACACCCCAGCTGATGGGTTACCTTGTCTCATTCGTGTTATAGGTTATAAATCCGAGAGAGGAATTTTTCTTTCCCTGCTTCCCTATAAGAGTTCGAATAGGGAAGGGAGAAGGGAGTTAATTAGCCTTACAAAAGAACTAGCTAGCCAGGCTGCATTCCTCGCCGATGGCCCATCAGAGGCTGGGGGGAGAGGAGAGGAGTTTTGGGAGGGGGTGGCTGGCTCTACTCAGAGGGGAAGGGGACAGACTGTGGAATTCGCTCTCGGGGACGGAGACAGGGATCTGCGTGCGGGCATTTGGAGAGAAGGCCTGGAAGTTTTTTCTTTCTGGCTTTTCGTCCTGGTGAGGCCGGACCACCGGACTCGGTCGGCTCGCACACTGCCTTGTGACTCCAGCCGGGACCTACTGGGTTTTCATCGGAGAGGTCTGTGCTTGCTGGGAGAGAAGGGGAGAGCCTTGGAACACCGTCATCTGGGAACAACAAGAACTGCAGACCCTGCACCTCCAGCGATCCAACAGCTTCCCCTGCAGGCCACGATTAGGACTGCGCTAAAGGACAGAGAAGTATTCAGTCAGACTTTTTTTTTCTAGGATTACTGTCTAGTTTTTTTGTGTTCTGTTACTGGTTTTTGCCAACATACATATATCTTTTAATAAAGGGTTGTTATTTTTTTTTTTTTTTCTCCACAAACAAGTATTTAAGTATTAGTGTAATGAGGCAGGAGGTAAGTTAAATTTTGAGAAAGACTCTTTTGAGTAGTGGAGAAACTTTTGCCTGAATAGTCCTGCCACACCATGTAAATCAGATGTCCAAAACTGATGTGCCCTGGCGGGCACTGCCAGACACTCAGTTTTCCAGCTCTGTTTTCCACCCTTGCATGGGTGAAACTGGGGCCATGCACAAGGGATTAAGACCCCTGCCTCTTCTTCTCCTGCCCCACAGCCCCCTGGCTCTCCATAGTCCCATTTGATATTCTGACAATGAAATTCTCTATGGTAATCATTCTGCAGATTTGTGCAGGGTATCAATTACTTCAGTCAGCAAGAGCCAAGTGTCCATGTGCATGTGGTGGGTACCATCACCATGCAGGTTGTTGTACCACTTCCAGTTGGTTTTCAGTTTTTGGCTGTATTTTATGCAAAAGTCAGGCTATGCTGCAGATGGGGTTTAGGCTTGTAGCAGTCCTCTCCTCTAGAAAATAAAAGTGTTAGCAATTCCAAAATTTTAAAACAAGGTAGTTGCAGTGGGCAGGGGAATCCAACTCAGAATATTCAGAAAACTAAGAGAAACAAGAGAAGATAAACCATGCTTTTATTTGATCTTCTGAGGAGCCTGACCTCTACTTGGTCTGACATAAAGCAGCCCTGATGAATACAAAACACCTGGGTAGTCCCGTCTGAGCTATTTCCAGGACAGAAGAGGGGTGATTAGAGCAGTAAGAAGCCCCCTTCTGCAGTCTTTTTCAAACTATATTGGAGGTCTAGGGGGCACCATCAACCCTATGGTGCAAGGAATAAGGGAATAGAGGTTCATTTTATTCCTCTGTCAGGAAAAACACAGTCATAATCACATAAAATTCTGCACTTTAAACACTTGCCTGGTACAAGAAAGCATCTCTTCAAGAAAGATAAAAAATTGAGAATATGGCACAAGCCACAATGACCTCACAAACCATATTAACTAAGGAATAGACCTAATTCCCTTCTGTGACAAATCTGGAGTTGATGATCTGTTTATGTCCTCTTTTTAAAAACTGCAGCGTGGTTACAGCTTTGGGGTCATGAACTGATCCTCACATGGATGGTAATTTTGCTGCTGTTTCTACATTTAATTTGGCGATTAGCCAAACTTCACATTCTATTTCTCCCTTCCTGCCACCGTGTCCTGGGCCATGGATGCCGATACAGAGCAGCCAACCCCCGTGTCCTTCCCTAAGGCAACAGCACCTGTGGTTTGGGCCAGCTCTACCCATAAACTCCATGTCCCCCCGTGCTGCGGAGACACACTGAATGGAAAGGAGGTTGAGGATGTGGCAGCTTTCCACACTGGAGAGTGACCATTTTCTGCAGGGGTGGGAAGCAATGCTGTTTCCCCAGTGCAGTGTAGCAGGAAACAACCCTCCCTGTGGCTCCTCCAGGCTCCAGCAGCAATGGGGATGAGGTGCTGATGGTACCGGATTTGCAGGAAGTCCACTGGGCGCAGGTGCAGGACGCTGCTGCCGGCCAGCATGACTGGCCTGGCATTCCTTTCAGCCACTGCACTCACAGTGGGTGTCTGGAAACCATCCAAGCAACTCATGTTCTTGCAACTGGGGCTGGTACTGCCTGGGTTTGGCTTTTTGAAGCCCTGTGTTAGTGACACTCTGGCCATAAACCAAGGTGGCATATCATCAGGAATACAGATTATGGTTTAATTTGGAAGTAAGACCTCCTCATCAGAGTGTGAGGGATCTGCACCCTTCCTCCTCAGCCTCCTCTCCTTGCAAGGGGTAGGCTGAGGGCACTCTCCCAGGGCACGAGTGCTGGCCAGCTCGGAGCAAGGACAGCCCCGCTTTCCCTATTAGAGGCACAGATGCTATGCGAGCACCCAAACACAGCCACTGAAGAGGATTACAATGCTCCACACACTATCCAATTGCAAAAGAAGCCGCAGTTAAAGCAGACCCACAGGACAATACAACTAGAGACACCAGCAGGACCTGATGGGAGTGATGAGGTGGCACAGCCAGTCTGTGCAGCTGCAAGATCTGAAGAATGGGGCTGAAGAGCTCAGTTTCTTTTTAGGATCTCAAAAGAAAGCTTCAGTTTAAAGGATGATTGGTGAGATTTGGGTATGTTACCCCATCCCTGGAAGTGTTCAAGTCCAGGTTGGATGTGGCTTTGAGCACCCTGGTCCAGTGGAAGATGTCCCTGCCCACAGTGGAGTAGTTGCAACAGGATGATCTCTAAGACCCCTTCCAACTCCAGCCATTTTATGATTCTATGATTCTAAATCCTTTGAAAAGCTGAGACTTGGTTCTCAGTCTGGGTTTGAAATCAGAAACCCGGAAGCAAACCCCTGCACAAATTGACTTGTTTCAAGCTGCCATGTACTTTAGGACCAGTAGGAAAATGTATTTATTGTACAATATTATTCAAGTAAAACACAAATATCTTGCTGATTAAGCTAGACTATTAGGTCAGATAAGTCTCTTTCATCACAAGTCAGCAACCAAGAAAAGATATCTTTGATCACGGGTCTTTCATTCTTTTTTAGGAGTAGAAAAAATGCAGCTAAGTTAACTTAAGGTGATTGAAAAGCCCAGTACAGTACACAGAAGAAACTTGCAAATATTTTAGTATGTCTCTAACATCCAGTAGCTTTTGTGGGGGCTTTCATATCACTCTCTTGAATGCCACTGGAAAGTTGCTAGAGAAGTTAGATAGTGAAACTGTCTGTATATATATATATATATATGCATATATGTGTATCAGTGGTGGATGTATCTCTTGTAATGCATTTATACCCATATGGTTTCCTGGTTTTGTTTATACCACATTAAGAGCAAAGCAAAGTTTGAAGGTGTACAAACCTTCATTGTAGCCTAGACTCACTCTCCCCAGGCCAAATATGAGCAGCTAACAAGTTTTTGAGCATATTAGCCTACAGCGTAATATAACATAGTCTTAGAACTGCCTGAGTTGCATTGCTTGAGCTAATACGAGCTATGTTTTTTAGCATGTTGAGACAGGTACTCTGAGGAAGCAGGAACAGAGTTCAATATTTTAGGATAAACCTGCTCTGCAGATAGATTTTCTGCCCAACAAAATAATCAGGCCAGATTCTGAATGGTTGTGAATGTTATCGTAACTGCACTATAGGTGTGGTGCAAAAGATACTTACTCTTTGCTCTGCCTAGTAAGGTTTCTAGACCTGAACTTAACCATCTTTTTAGATAACCAGTGAAGAACAATGTTCTTTGTAGTGCTGCAGTGTAGAAAATCATGGAAAACTGTTGTTTCGTAGCTGACATTCATAGGATCATGATGGATGGATGGCGTTTCAATCAGACGCTCCTTGTCGAGCCAAGTCCAGCTCTCTGTTACACAAAGCCAAACTGCTACATTGTCTCGGGACTGCATCTGAACCTACCCAAACTGATGCTGATCAGGGGGATTATAGCCCTTTCAGCCTCTGCCCACCAATAGATTTGCACTTCCCTACTAGCACTGCCCTGGGACCTGATTTGCAGTAAACCTATTGACTAAGTCCTCATAGAGAAGAGGTGCTGAGCACCTCCTGATCCTTTTAACTTCTTGGGATTCAAAGAAATTCATCACCACTGGGAGTTACACAACAGTTGGCAAGCCCTAAAAGAGGAAACACTGGATTGGATATATTTCTTTGTTACATTTCTGTTAAGAGCTGCATACAATGTCAGGCCAAGCAGACGTTTAACATACGATTATGACTCAAAACCACAGCTAGTTTTCAGAAACCCTCCACTACATAGCTGTCAGCTCTCTGCTTCCTCACTGCACTCACAAACTGTCATCCACAATACAGACACTTCCACTTGACATTTCATCTCAAAGAAAGAAAAACTTGTCTCTGTTAGACACTTCAAAGCTCTATGTCCTTGATGTTTCTTCCCATTATATAAGGAATAATGTGGATGAAAAAAGGGATGATGAAAGTTATGACCAATCTGTTCTGTAGGCCTCATTAGGCCTTGAGTGTACTGATCCTCACCACAACATCAAGCTGAAATGCTTAAAATATTTTCTAATTATGGATCATTACTCTAGAACTGTGCAGACAAGATTGTTTTGTACTTTCTCTTCTTCCACCCAGACTCCACCTCGACCCTATGGGAATGACACCATATATCTACACAGAAATGAAAGACTGAGAGACATTTTTAACAATTTTTTAATGCAAGTTCTTATTGATTTTTTATGGAAAAGGACTGTAATCCCACTGTACTTAATTTCCCTATCACTTGGAGCTCTGGAAAAACAGACACAAGATAGTCTGCCTATTCCCCTGAAAATCTGGAGAGAAACAACACTTCCTCATGGGCAGTTTGGAGATTGTTAAATTGCCCCTCTCCAATGTTCGGCAGACTAACAATTAAAATAATAATAATCTTTCCCTTCAGTTTCAGAAACAGCCTCAATAGCAATAAGCAGTAAGCATTGAGCTTTCACTTTATCCCTTAATAAAGCCAATAGTGTAAGTACTGCTTTCTCCCATTGTAGTGGGTTTCTGTGGCTGGGTTTTGGTAGTGGTGGTGGGGCTGCAGGGGTGGCTTCTGTTGGAAGCTGCTAGAAGCTTCCCCTGTCTCATGGAGCCAATGCCAGCCGGCTCCAGGATGGACTTTCTGCCACTGGCCAAGGCCAAGCCAATAAGGAGTGATAGTAATGCCTCTGTGATAACACATTTAAGAAAAGAAGACTGTTGTGCAGAACGAATTCCAGCCAGGGAAGAGCGGAGTGAGAACATAGGAAGAAGGTAGACACTGAGATCAGTACAGAAGGAGGGGTAGAAGGTGCTCCAGGCATTGGAGCTGAGGCCTGGTAGCCCGTGGCACAGACCACGGCAGAGCAGCTGTGCCCCTGCAGCCCATGGAGGAACATCAGGGTGCATAGACCCACCTGCAGCCCATGGAGAAGCCCATGCTGGAGCAGGTGGATGCATGAAGGAGGCTGTGACCCCGTGGGAGGCCCAAGATGGAGCAGGGTCCTGCCAGAGACCTGCAGCCCGTGGACAGGAAAGCCCACACTGGAACAGGTTTTTCCTGAGTAGGACTTGTGTCCCCTGTGGGGAACCCACATCACTACAGCTCATTCATGAAGGACTGCACCCCATGGAGGAGTGACCCACAGGACAGCAGTTTGGGAAGAACTGCTGCTCGAAGGATGGACTCACACCAGAGAGGTCCATCAAGGATTGTCTCCCATGGGAGGGATCCCACGGGAGCAGGGGAAGGGCTCCTCTCTCTGAGCAGTGCAGAAACAACAACTGACCTCAACCCCCATTCCCCTGCACTGCTGGGGGGAAGGAGGGAGAACATGGAAGGAAGGAGGGGGGATAGGAAGGTGTTTTTAGGACTGTTTTATTTCTCACTCTTTGGCTTTTATCCTGTTAGTAGTAAATTTAAGTACTATCCCCACTTTGAATCTGTTTTGCCAGTGAAGGTGATCAGTAAGTGACCTCTCCCAGCTGTTATCTCAACTCATGAATCCTTAGCTGTTTTTTTTTTTCTCTCTCCTCTGTCCAGTTGCAGAGGGAGAGTGAGAAAACAGCTTTAGTGGGTACCTGGTATCTGGCCAGGGTCAACCCACTACACCCATATCACCAACCTGTCTCCATCTATTGCTTTTCCTCTCTGGTCCTCATCCAGCAAGAAAATAATCAGAAGGATTGAACCAAATATAGGAAGAACCAGCTCACTGAGGAAGTGATTTAGGTTTCCGGATTGGGAGCAGAAAAGCTTCCAGAAGTTTTCTTCTACGTACATTTTTGTATGACTATACTTACGTTTTTGCCCACATTCCAATTTTCTCTTTAACACAGCCTACAAATGTGGAGGCTGAACTGCTTTATCTTGTAGCTCTAGCAGATCTGAAAGGCTTAGTTCCTCTATACAGGAATATTTTTTGGGTAGCCCAGTACCATTTCTGATCTGTACTCTTTATTTCGAGTTCTTCAAGACCTCACACCCTTAACTTCTCCTTCTAAGGGTACTTGAAGTTCCTGAGGAGCTCCTTTACCTTCAGTAGACATCAGGCCATGCTGTGCACTTGATGGGAACGTGTACCTTTTGGCCTAACTTCTAAACAGTACTGGGACACCCCCAAAGCTACTTGAAGGAACAGAATGATTTTGAGTCTTCTGGAGTATGAAACTTGGAAATGAGATAGCTGAAATCTGCTAAGATTGAACTAATCTAAAGTCAGAAAGATCATGATTGGTTTATTTAGGAAGACACACATACTTTTATGCTAGGTCTTTCTGTAATAATTTGTATTCATTAACCTCTAGGAAAGTCACACTACTATGAGTTTTCCACTGATTTCTTTGTGGTACAAATCTGCAAGAATGCAGAACAGGATGAATACATTCAACAATTAAAGCTCATAATTAAAACTCTCAGAGACATTTTATGCATATGGTTAACTAAGTGCAATGAACTCTCTTTTGAATACATGTACGTATTTGTAAAAATCGGGTGTAGATTTGTAAGATTATGATCTAATTTATGTACTGTAGTATAAACACTGACACTGATTCAACAAATCTCCTTTAAATAGTTTCACCAGAGTGTAATCAAACAGAATCAAGGCTGCTCCTTAAAAGAACCAAAACAGTTAGAAACCTCTGGGATAGAGTTAGTTGACAGAAGGACTGTCTATGCCATATAGAGTATAACCATATAGCATACTCAGGTGATCCTGCTGTCTTTTCTACCTTGCTGTGCTAGTATCAATGTCTCAATTTGCAGAGAAGGTGAAATGTGAGAGTTCACAGATCAAACCCCTCAGATTTCCAGAACCAGACAGTCAGAATGGGAAGCTCAAACATCAAGCAAAAGAGTAAACGTTCATAAGCACAGACAGTCAACACACACCAGACATCCCAGTTCTGAAATACTCTCTTCCTGTTTAGATTGCATAGAAATACAACTCAGTGCAAAGTAGCACTCCTTTCAGATAAGATAACACTCCTTTGAGGGCAGAGATACTTTGTGAAGAGTTACCTGTTCAGAGGCCAAAAGTTCTTCCCAAGACCTACCAGGGATTTCAATCTTCCAAAACCTGTTTGGAGAGTATAAGTGTTTCATTAGCCCTTGCTTGTTCTGCTGAAGACAAAATGCAACTCAGAAAAAAGACAGTTTTGTCCTCAGCTGAGGATTAGGTCATTATCTGGCACATCCCTGAGCTCTGTAACTGCCCAGGTACATGGGTTTCATCGTTGACTGGCTCATTCCTACACCACAGCACGACTTTACACACCGATCTCAAAACCACTAGTTAGAGCTGAAGTAGTGCCTATACAGCCTGATGGGTGTTACACACGGAGACGCAATAGAGGAATAATCCAGAGAAACATGAGTTTGTCCTGTCACGTGGGTAGCAGCCCCGAGACAGAGCCTCGACCAGCCAAAAAATCGTGACACTGGGGAGTCTCACGAACTCCAAGAAATTAAATGTCTCCTTCTCATGTGCCTTTCCTCATCAGCCAAACAATTTCATTCAGTATATCTAGGAAACTTTCCCCAGAAAGAACCAACTAAAAACTTTGCTTCTTGTTCTGTCACTCCATTAAAGTAGCAGCTGTACACCTCCTAAGTCATGATCTTGGGGCTTTTTTGGTCTCCATCTCCATCCTTTAACTGCAAGTCCTGTAGCAAAGTTTCAGATATAGAATAGGCTACATCATTTAATTGTTGAGCTTTGTCACCCAAACACTTTTACAGTAAATAATTTCACTTGCATAGTAAAAGCTAAAATAAAAGGTTGCATTTATAGCTCATTGCATCACAAACCACAGCAAAAGGCCCCATTAGCAGCCACCTAGCTCAGGGAGAGCTGCAGTCCCAAATGCAAATCAGTTAAGTGAGAAGAACTGGCATCTAATGGTAGATGAAATTATTTGACATTGTCAAGGTCACGATTGCCTGTCTGTTTTTAAAAGATACTGCTATCAAATTTAAAAGATGTAAAAGGTCACGTGTATTATTTTAGGAAATACAAGATTAAGGGGAGAACAAGAGAAGGTGATTTAGCTCTATACTCCTTAGGTTATGGTATTCATAGATTATTCCTCCATTAACTCACAGAACAGACGAGAAAGAACAATATTTTTTTAGTTTTCCCTTACAACTGTCTCACTCTAGTACATAGACCCCACAAACTATAATCCAGGTTCAAGTAACTTGTCATGCTTCTTGTGGGACCAGCAGAGTTTAGAGATCTTTCACTGGAAATGAACCAGCTGTGGGAACAGTTTTCCCTAGACACTTTGAAGCTTGGTTTGAACCATTATCAGACAACAATGCCAATGTCATATTTCAAGTGCAAAACTGCAGCTAGTCTCTTATCAGGGAATTAAAGCAGTTGCAAAAAACAGGGAGCCACCAAGTGAGACTAGAGTGCTTGTCACAAGCAAGGAAACATAATATTATTCCCTTGCATATTCTGCTTTTCAGTGTGAAATGAGAGGTTGAAAACCTCTCTGTAGATATATTTTTTTGAATTAGATAAAAATTTAGGCTGCTTTTCAGTGAGTTTCGTACAACATGCTTTTTGACACAGGATTTTATCTGTGTTCTTTTACTTTCTTTTGTAGGAATGAAGATTCAAAATAGCCCATGCAGTTCATGTTTGCTCTGTTTTGGGGGAAAGTTCAAGTCACGAACAATGGAACAGTGTAGCTGCACCTGTGGATGAATTAGGTCATGGGGGAAATAAAAGGTTATTCCCTTTTCAGAGATGTTTTGTCTTAGGGACAGGCTGACTAGCTGGTTTACAATCCTGTCTGTAGCAATATGGCTTAAACATTTTTCCTTTGACTTTGAGTTTGCTATCATGTTCTATAGCTATCTGGCTGGATCTCTGCTGAGATACTGATTGCTGAAGATGGAGACTGCGGGACTGCCTCAGCACTGCCCATTGCGTTTAGGTGCCAGGCGAGCAGCTGGCATCTAGCAAACCTGTGAGCCCAGCCTAGTCTTCAATGGTACCTTGAATCCATTCCCACTAGTGGTGGAGATCTGGTCTTTATAAAATGATAGCTGTTCTCAGCACAATGCTGATCATAGAGCCTGCATTGATGTGTCTGAGATATGTTGAGTGCTCACAGCTGGGTGGGAACAAGCTGTCAAAGCACATCAGGGAAAACTATCATAGGATACAGTTTAGACACTTTCAAAAGACCCTACTCCAAAGCATGTGGCCCTTCTTTTCACTAGCATCCTTGAATCAGCCACGTAAAAAATAATATTAAAAACATCACAAGTAGAAGAAAACTATTTAAAAACATCTACACACAAACCAAAAAGTGAAGAGAATTTTACCCCTAAAAGAAAGAGGTATCTGAGTTCTACAATGTTGCACTATTGCCATTGATTTTACATGGTAGGTTTTCAGGTATTCTGGTAATGGGTGTCTACAGAAAATCCCGAGCCAAAAATTGTAGATGTATCTCTCAGTGAAGAAATTCTTTGTCCTGAACTCTTTCATTATTTCTCCACATCACAAAACTTCATAGTACGAAATTACCAAACCCATATATATATGTAGTCTTATAAAATGGGCCCAGCTTCTCTTAGAAGCATTGCCTTGAACTAGAAATATCTCAACATGATGTACAATAAGGGGTTATAACAGCAGCTCTTTCCTTTTCCTTCAAAAAATCCAGAGATGCCTTTACACAACAAATACTTCAGTTTCACTCTGGTAAAGCAATCTGCTATGTAATGGCTTCCGTTTTTTTATTATGATAACCAAAAGAGCTGCATGAGGCAAAAGAAGGAATTGTTCTTTGTTTTGTTCTAAACAGATACAAAAAAATCACCATGAAAATCATCCCTTAGTGGCTGATAAAAATAGAACTGCAATTTATGCTCCCAAATACTACCTTTATCTTAAGGAGCATTTTCAGTAATAATGGCTGATTTAGATGGATTCTCAAGGTGCTGGATCATTGCCGATGACATTAATGGTTTAAGGCTCCCTGAATTTTGATTGATTACTGTAATCTGCAGAAACTATTTTAGGACATATATTTATTATTATTAAACCTATAAAATGGTGTCAGGGTCAAAGCAAGCTGCTGATTTGTGTTGTGATGCAAACACTGCACAGGAGAAAATGAAATCTTTTAATAAACGTGAAATTCGGGAGGGAACAGTGTTTCATCTTCTTTGAAGAATCTGGTCAACCAATACAGATTACAGCACCAGGGTGGGTGTATTTAGGCTAAAGTTGCACTGCTAAAATTAACCTTCAACAGCATGCTGATTCCATTAAGTGTTATGCTACCCAGTGATTGAGAAATTTCAAGGTGCTTCACTAAGTTAAACCATGCTTATGGCTCCTTGCTCATTCTCTATCTACATAATCTGATCTGATATTCTTAATTTCACAAAATATTGTGGACCTAAATCCATTTAATATCATGCAATATTTCAAACATGCCTTTATTTGTGAAATTTTCCCCCACAGGACTAGTTGCTAAATAAGAGAAAGACTGAACTACACTCTAACACCATCAAAACATAATAGGAGTGACCATAACTGAATCTAGAGATCACTGGATTTTTCCTAACTCTGTATGTGCTTACAAGCAGAATCAGAGTAGCTGATTTCTTGTAAAAAAGAGGATCAGTATTATAGCACAGTAATTCACAGCACTGAATGGAAGAGATGCAAAAATATCCTTTTTTGCTTTTTCCCTTGTGACTGGATTAAAAAAAATTGTCAGATACAGAACTAGTAGCACAGCCAAGAAGAGAAACACATACTCTCAAAAATGAGGCTGTTTTGCCTTAGCCCAACCCCCATGTTGATGGGTTAATAGGTTTTTTATGCAACTAAATACCCTCAGGAAAAGTTTATTTTCTGCAGTTGACCAGATAGCTACTGAAGCACTGAGAAATGCACAAAACCTGAAAATTCATTTATTCTTATGGTTTTGATCAATTAATGACTTGGATAAGAGACTACCAGTAAGCTTCAAAAATCGTCATGCTTACTTCAGGCCAGCACAGTTTAACTTTGTTTTGTCCTACTATGTACAAAACCAACTTATTATGTTATTGTTTAACACAATCCACCATGATCAACAAGATGCAAAACCAGAAGGAAGAAGCTATCTTCATCCGTATATGCTTCCAAAAGTAATTTGAACAGTAGAAAGACCTAAAGAAATACAGTACGGGAAAATAAGTGAAGTGCTTGGACTTTTAAGTTTCACAGTATACGGTGGGTTTTGTAAATATTTGTAACTTTTATGCTTTCTGTCATTAGACAGTGTTCACTGAAGTTGAGGCATGATATTGGAGGAGATGGAGAGAAAAGGAATAGGAAGGGCAAGATACACAAGGGCTCCTACAACAGCATATAGATATGGAAAAAAGCCAGTGACTGCATAGCATGTAAGCAACCACCTAAAATGTAAGCAGTGACAGCAGATACGATTTAATGAATGGTCACATCAGAAAGCTGCGAGGACTTCCCCTGTTCCTGAAAATATGGCTGCTGCTCAAGAAACCCTAGAAGATTAAACCATGTTTGATAATGAGGGTCACAGATGTGGAGTTGAGAGAGGAAAGGAAGGGAACTCATGTCAGGGTGAGATTTTAAGAGAACCTTTTTTCCTGTGGTCGAGAAGTCACAAGAAATGGGAACCCGTTGAAAATAAGTGCTCCCAACTCCTTTTCACCAAAAAATGTTATACAAAACTGACAGTTTCATGAGTATGTAAACTCTCAAGAGGCTATTTGAAATTAAAAATCTCTTCTAAAACAATCATCTTTATTTGGGCCCTGTATACAAGGTGCTGAATTCCTTCAATATTCTCTAATATCATTGGAGTCAGGCTGAAGCCCCCAGCAGGAGTACCTGAAGATCACAAGCAGTCTATAGCAGTTCAGTCCTGCATCTTTGTCCACATCTGGGAGTCCTGTCCATAAAATTTTCAGTGGAATGGAGAAGTAACACTACGGGAGCTCTCTTCAGTAAGAATACTCCCAGAAAATGTTGTCAGTCCTATGACCACTGCTGAAAATGTTTGTACAGGATGTGCTAGCAGTCTGGAATTGAAGAACTGAGGTAACAGTTCTGGTGGCCTTTCACAGAGACTCTGAGCAAGACTTTGGATAAGCTTGTTCTGCGACAAGTAATGTCTCCACATTCTTTTTCAGAATAAGAAAACTTCGTTCCCCATGTAGATAACATTGCAAAATACTTCTCTAATTAGGATTAATGAGAAGGAATAAACACTCTGGATCAAAACTAAACAGTGGATAATATAAGCAGTTAGTGGTTTTGCCCTTTTCTCACATTCTTCATGGTTTCCATATTTCTGTGTTTGTTTCTCCATGTGCCCAGGTTCCATAGTACTCTTTGGTGGATTTGGGGGCAATAAGAGCCTTTTGTCTATTGTATGCTAGGACCTGAAGATTTTAGAGGTCTTTTCCATCCACAATAATTCTAGGTATTGGCTGAAAGACAACCAATGTGTTGTTCATTTAAAGTTGAGTCCTACATCAGGCAGTCTTTCCAAAACTGAGGTGTCAGTTTTGGGGCCAAGCTACAGGCCAATGACTTGGATGCAACAACGGCTCAGGGACTGAGGGCACACATATAGACACAACAATTGCTGAGGAACTCAGGACACAGACATCCATTAAAATGTGGAAAGAGGTATAGTCAGCTCAAAGGATGAGTGTAGTAACAGATCAGCCAGGTGGACAATCTTAATTTCAAAATTACTGTAGACCAAGATAAGGCTGGAGGACCTGATCCAGCATGTCAGTAACCTGAGTCTGAGGCTGTACCAACTTTTGACTGGATCTTTTATGAGCTGTTTTCAACAGTAGATAGTAAAGGGCTAGAAAATTGGGGGCAAGCCTGAAAACCACATTAAAGAAGCTAGGGAAATTAGAGTGTAAAAAGAGGAACAGAATGATAAAACAATTTTTCTGTAAGAACATTTTAAAATAATTATTTCTGTTTATTCAAGTGGTAGAGTATGAGCACTACAGAAATCTTCGAAATGCCCTACTTGATTTTTGGCCTGATTTTCCAGGGCAATGAAGACTATGTCGTTGGCCTGCTGTCTCTCCAATATATTTTGAATATATTTGTTGATTTCTACCACAT
This sequence comes from Manacus vitellinus, assembly GCF_001715985.3. Lineage (NCBI taxonomy): Eukaryota > Metazoa > Chordata > Aves > Passeriformes > Pipridae > Manacus > Manacus vitellinus. The sequence goes on along the minus strand of NW_021939324.1, from coordinate 12,077,962 downwards.
TTAGAAAAGCAGAGAGTTAGGCTTGAGCTGATTTTGTATTTGGTTTTCTTTTTTTTAGCAGAGCCTCTTGTTATATATAGGAGTGGTCTTCACTCTTTCTTTAAAACAGAAAAAAACACACATATATATATATATCTAAGAGTGTGTATGATTCTCCAGTTATGCGTGTGGAGAGTTATATATATGCATATAAACTATTGAACTTTAAACTATCTTTAAACTGTAACCTACATGTATAATTATAACTACATAACTGTACAACTACATTTATAAATACATACATGCATATTTGCTTTTTTTTATAAATGAACTGAAATATCGGCCAAACCTGATAAATGCTCAAACATTTCAAGAGGCTCCAGGCAGCTGCAGAACTGGATGGAATTTTCTGGAATGTCGTTTCTTCCTTTTCTCTGCTCTCAGGTGCTATGCTGAAGCTTTGCAGACCTTATCTGTGTTTTTCATTCACTACATTACTTCTTAACATGTCATGGGGCCATGATAATTTCTGCATCTGGACAAGAAAAATATTAGCTGATTAAATCCCCCTACTTTGCTGTTAGTTTACCCAACTGCAGTACAGCCAGAAGAAACGGTCTGCTTACATTTGCAAATGATCTTGGTAGCAGAGTATTGAACAGAAGCCAGATCTTCTGAGTCACAACCCAACTAAATTGCTATTTTGGAATTTAGCTCAATGCAAAAACTGTTCAGCATTGCTGATAAGATTCCTGAAGAACATTTGAAAGCAAAAGGTAATATTTGCAAAATTGAAGTGCATTTCCAAGGTTACATTCCCAAACTCACAAGCAGGAAAGACAAAAGCTGCAGTTTTAGGTCTCCAAGTAGATGGATGGGCCCACGCCCATATTCATCATAGTATCTGATAGCTGTGATCTCTGAGTGTGGCATACCTGGGGTACTCCTGGTGCCACTTCCCAACAGTGCCACTTAACACCGCACCACGTCAACCTGGAGGCACAGTACTACTGTGAAGCAGCTAGAACTAAGCTGCTCTTTGGAACAAAGAGGCAGCTCTGAGAACAGCTCCTGAGATCCAAGGATGTGCAGAACTGTCTCTGGAAGTGGCCAGCTTCCTCTTCAACATACCCAAAGGATTTCCAGTAAACAAGCCACACGACTCCCAAAAGAGAGTCAAGAAAAATACCTTCAGCTTTACCAGACCTCACTTCACTGTATGCCCTCTTTGCTGTTTTGGTGTATTAATTTCAGGTCACTGCAAGAAAGTCAGAACTTCGAGAATCTTTTAAGAAAGAGACCTGCCCCTTGTTCCCAAAAATATGTGTAAGGCACAAGTGCAGAGTGACTTAGTGGGCCAAGAGCAGCCTCATTCTGTGGCACAGGACTCACTTCAGGACACCCCTTCCCCACAGAACTAGCCCTGAGCTGGGCACGGCTCACAGTCCCCTAAAACAGAGCAGCTGTTTTCAAGAGGCTCCAGGCAGCTGCAGAACTGGATGGAATTTTCTGGAATGTTGTTTCTCACATTCCCCTAAAACTGTCTAGTTCTGAAAGTAAGCCTTGCATCTGTGCATTAACTAAGAGTAAGGGGGAAGAAACTCCTACAAGAGAACATCAGCCTTCCTCTCTGTGTCTTCCTCCTAAGGCAGCTGAGGGACAAGTGACCGGGAAAGAACTGCTGTGAAACAAGAAGTGTTTAACAGAAATATAGGCACTGACCAAGGAGTGGGGAGACTGGAAAGCACAGTAGCTATAATCAGTCACTCATCTTCATCTCTCCTACATGAAGAATTTCTGGTACCAGACCCGAAGTATTTTGGTAAGCAAATAAAAATCCAGGCACTATTGGTTGTGGGACTTACATTGTCAATTCTGCATTCAATGTGGGCTACAGTAAAAAAAGGAAACCCATGCAGAGGAGAGTTGTGATAATGGAAGGAGGACTAACATGAGCTATGCAGGCTAAAAAGGCCACGTGGAGACCCTTAGGCACAACCTGGATCTGAAGAGACGTTTCTCTTCAGAAAGTGGGTGAGTTGTGCCCTCACAGAGGCACAGGCAGGTCTAGCAGGATGGGGACAGATGACCATGGCAATCAGGCAAAGAGTAGAGCTTTATTCTCCCTCTCTCAGAAGCAAATGACTCTCTCTCAGAAGAAGCAGACTGCTCTGGGTGACTCAGCTTACAGGCAAAAAAAGTGTCCGATTTGCTGTGATCTCACTTTACTGAAAAGTTAGATGGGGCAGAAAGCAGAACTTCCCTAAACGGTTCAAAGAGGAGCTGAATTTTAATGCTGCACATTTTTTTTTTTAACCAACCTTTCTCTAACTGTTTCCTAACATCAGAAAGGTAGGGCTCTCCCAGGACAACAATTCTCTCTCTGTGCGATAGCTGAAGATAAATAAATTAGCCAGTGAGTAAGTCAGTTCCTGCTTTCCTTTGCTGGACTGAAAGGACATCGCCGCTTAACAGCTCTCTACAGTTTAGATCAATCTTGCCAAAACATCTTAGCTTTATGGATAAAGATACATCTGTTTTACTTGATCTAAACTCAGTTTTTTTGAAGTAAAGTTCAAGGAAAATTGAACTGACTCTATTTTGGCCAAAATGAGATACAGACCTCTAATTGTACATGTAAATACTTACCAAGGTTTCTAATAAAGTTTCAGAGCTAGTCATGTGGTTGTTTCAGAGTCACATCTGAATTATTTCTTTGTGTAATGTGATCTGTGGCAAATGCCCTTGGGCAGGAAGCCACTGTAATCAAGGTGACTCGTTTACCTAGTTCCTTTATCAAAATCCCTTACTTAAGTAACCAGTTCTGCATTTGCCTATGAGACCTGTGAAGAAATACAAAATGACTACAAGAATAAACAGACTTTTTAATCATCCAGGTGGAAAGAATAATTCATGGTTAATAACTTATCCAATTAAGTCAGCCTATTTGTCTGCTTCCAGAATATCCATAAGCGATCCATGATTCCCTCTCGTTTACTCTTTGTTTCCATTTTCCTAATGACTATGTTGCAAGAGTGATTGTACTCTGTGACCTGCCTCAGCCTTCAGAGGTTACTGGCCTCAGGGCATTTTTTTCTCTGTTTTCTGACTGAATGATCCATAGGACAGAAAAGAGTCTGAAGTTGCTCTGAAGCAATTGTAACAAAGAATTAAGGCATCTTACGAAATTTTTTTTAAGGTCACACAGGCTTCTTACTCAAAGAGTCTTTCCTGACAGTGAGCTCTTTTCAGTTGCATTAAACCCTGACAGCCCGCATTCCCCTCCTCCTTCTGTATAAGATTGGATGCTTTTCTGGAGGATATATCTCATTTAGGATCGTGTCATTGGGAAATTCCTGACTGATTTAACTTGCAAAATGATGCCCATAGATAAACTGAGCCCAGACAGACCTTTGCAACAGTCAAACCATGAAGACATGTCCCTCATGCACATACAGGACCACCTCAATGCTAGAGTCATAGAAGTGTTTTCCTTCCATTTTCCTAATGTCAGCTTGATCTGTAAAATATTACAGCTGTGTATTACAGATTGCTCTGGAATTTTTTGTCATTACTTCTGTTAGTGACACAAAATAAAAAAGTTTCCATTTTGTCCTCATCTCTCTGTCAAAGAAAGGAGAAAGCTGGGAGCCTTCCATTCCAGGAACCTAAATCCAAAGCCTGCTGCCTCCCATGGATGTGTTGATGCATGCATGAATTTTTGTTGAAGGCAAGTGTACCAGGTCATTAGATCCACAGAGGTATAGAGCTTTAGTAGATACTGGTGCACAGTGCATACTGTTGCCAGCAAGACACAGGAGTGCAGAACCCATCTGGACCTCAGGAGTGACAGGGGGATGCCAGGAGTTGTCTGTATTAGAGGTTGAAGTGAATTTAACAGGGGACAAGTAGGAAAAGCACCCATTGTGACTGGCCCCTTGTATCCTTGACATTAACTGCCTCAGGAGGGGGAACTTCAAATATCCAAAGGGGTCATCATGGCTAGGCTTCGTGAACGAAGATTTGAGAAGAATTCTATCCACACTTGCTACAAGCACGCTGATGGCTAAAAAGGCCAATACAAGGTAGACAAGTCCAGTTGCAAAAGGCACAGCAGAAAGTCTCCTTAAGCGGTATTGGCAAGACACGGTTCTTTCTGTGTTGTCTTTTCTCCTCAAGAATGAATCTGTGTGTGTTCTCAAAAGAAGCAGCAGCGTTATGAATAGTGTGTCTTCATGTCTCCCGACTGGAGGTCAGAGTAGATCAATATGGCCAAAGCTGAGATATTGTTTCAGGGAGTCCTTGTATCTCCTCTTTGGGGATCCTTTCTTGCAGTAGCCAGTGGCAAGTTTGCCATAAAGCACAATATTAGGAAGGTAGTAGTCCTCCATCCTGGAGATGTGCCCTGCCCAAAGCAGCTGTGTTCTCAGCGACATGGCCTCGATATCCAAAGGGATATCAGGGGACTTTTGGTGTAGCTAGTGTAAATACAGAGAAGATCAAACAATTATCTACCCTGCCTGGCCTCTCAGAAGATCCTTTCATATGGGATTGCTGCAAGTTGAAGACCAGCAAGAGCCAATTGCCACCAGAACAGTGCACTGACAGCAATATCTCACCAACTGAGATTCCGCAACTCCCATCCGTGAACTAATTCATCAACTGAAAAAGCAAGGAGTTCTCAGCAAGACCCGCTCACCCTTCAACAGCCCCATATGGCCTGTGTGAAAGTCTAATGGAGCACGGAGGCTGACAGTGGACTACTGTGGCCTGAATGAAGCCACACCGCCTCTGAGAGCTGCTGTACTGGACATGCTGGAATGTCAATGTGAGCTGGAGTCAAAAGCAGACAAGTGGTGACACAATTGATATTGCCAATGCATTTTCCTTAATCCCTCTGGCAACAAAGTGCAGGCCGGAGTTTGCCTGCACATGGAGTGGTGTCCGGTATACCTGAAATCAACCCCGGAGGTGGAAACACCGCCCGATCATCTGTCATGGACTGATCCATACTGCATTAGAATAGTGAGAAGCTCCAGAATACCTGCAATATGTGGATGATATCATTGTGTGGGGCAAGACAGCAGAAGAAGTTTTTGAGAAAGGGAAGAAAATAATCCAAATTCTTCTGAAAGCTGATTTTGCCATAAAATAAAATTAAGGGACCTGCACAGGAGATACAGTTCTTGGGAATAAAATGGCAGGATGGACACCGTTATGTGCCTGTGGCTGTGGCAAACAAAATACCAACTATGTCTCCACCAGCTAACAAGAAGGAAACACAAGCTTTTCTGGGTCTTGTGAGTTTCTGGAGGATGCACATTGCACGTTACAGTCAGCTTGTGAGGGCCTTCTATCGAGCGACCTGGAAGAAGAACCATTTTGAGTGGGGCCTTGAGCAACAACAGGCCTTTGAGCAGGTTAAACAGGAGGTAGCCCGTGCAGTAGCTCTTGGGTCTGTTTGGGTAGGACCAAGTGTGCAAAATATCCCCTACACTGCAGCTGGGGAGCTGGTCTTGCCTGGAGCCTCTGGTAAAGAATATCAGGAAAAACCAGAGGTCAACCATTAGGGTTTTGGAGCCAGGGTTATCGAGGATCAGAAGCCCACTACACTCTATATGCATATACATAGATAGTTAGACAGATTTATTTTTGATGTGTCTAAGGCTTGTTTTAAGGCTATGGTGTTCATTTGTACCTATTCTAATATATTTGTTCTATAGGATTACAAGGCAAAGTTTGGTGCAATCAACAACCAAGCTGAAGAGACTTATCAATCAGAGAATCACAGAATTCAAGTTGGAAGAAACCGCTGGAAGTCATCTAGGCCCACCTTCCTGCCCAACTGGGATCACCTAGAACACTTTATTCAGGATTGTGTCCAGGCAACTTTGAATATCTCCAGGGAAGGAGACTCCACAGCCTCTCTGAGAAGCTTGTTCCAGTGCTCAGTCACTCTCACATCAATGCAACAAAGTTTACTGTGGTATGAATGACAAGAAAAAGGAGATCCACCTCTAGATAACTGCCAGATTTTAGGTTTCCCCTTCCTTAAAATGCACCTGACAGGAAATTGAAGTGAGAACTATTAGTGAGAATGATTACATGCACTTGGCATAACTGTCCTCTGTCCCATTCTATTGCATTTTTTCTGCTCTGTTTCCATGGAAATGGGAGAAAAAAGGTCAGGCAATAAGGAATTGTTTTAAAAGTGCTTGAAAGGCTTTGCTATTCCCTGGTCTATTTTTTTTTTTACTAAGAATGGAGGTAGGAATAAAAGTCAGGTATTCATTTGTTGTTATTTTTTATGGTAATTCATTTGAATTTTTATTCCCAGGATGCCAGGAAAGGCCATTTTACTTCCTTTCACAACCTAGAAAGAAGATTGTTCTTGGGGAAAAGTGATTTTATGGGGTAGACAGTCCTGGGGTTTTATTCCTGAGCATATTAACATAGTCATGTCACATGCTATATGACACTGTTATGCAGTGTCTGAAAGGCCCAGCCTGAAACAAGGACTCTACACCTACCTGGGAAGGGAGCCTAAAAAGTCCATTTGTCCATCAGGAAATGGGTGTACTGTTTACCTCAGGGATGTTTTGAGGCTAACTGCAGTCACACTTGGAAAGCATTTTGAGATGCACCACTGGAAAACACTCTAGATAGAAAGCATTTGCCTTCTTGCTATTACTAAGCAGTAGATAAAGGTATTCAACTGCTCTCTTTTGATGATTTTCTCCTCTTTTATTGTCATTCTGCTAGCTTCCATCTCCATGGAAACAGGGCTAGAAAGGCATTTTGTAGCAATGTTCAAGCTATAGTTGAGAATGACATATGTAGATTTTAGCTGCTAAATGTCTGCAGATCGCTATAAAATGAAGGCACAATAGAAGAGGAATGACAAGAGGGAAAGGATGGGTGAAAGAAGGAGATCCAGAGATTTCAGAGCCAGTGAGCACTCCTCCTGCCTAGGAAAGGTTGTGGACATTTTGTACTTTACTTCCGAACTAATACTTTCATTTTCCGGATCTGTGCTTGGACCTGGCCTCCTTCCTACACCTTAAGTTACAGTTAGGTAATATTTTGTTGCCATGGTGCCTGAAGGCCCCAGGAAACCTGAGGCCCTCCCATGCTGGAACCATATTGTTGTGGTTTAGAAGTGGTACTCCCCAATTCAGTGCCCCCTCGAGACTCTGCAAACCACATGCCCCTCCCCTTCCCCTCTCCGACTGGAGGCACACAAAATCACAGGTTGAGATAAGAACAATTTACTGGAAACAGCAATGAGATAAGGAAACAAACAGTAACAGCAACAATATTAATAATAAAAAGTATAAGAAAAGAAACTATTCACAAATGTCACCAATAATAGACAATAGCAGATGGCTCCCTCCACCGTGCTTTTTTGCCTGGAAGGAACATCTTCTCCCCGGAAGCAAGAGTTCCTTTCCCCTGTCCAAATAATGACATGAAATAATATAGAGTAACCTTTGGGTCCTGGTCATTGACCCTCCCAGCTACTGCAAAAAATTAATGCTGTCTTGGCTAGAACCAGAAAACAAGCAAACCTTGAGCAAGAGACTTTTCCATAGTGGGAGGGAATAAAAAACACAGGAAAAGTGAAACGACTGGCTGTCATCACACACAGAGGCTGGTGACAAAGCCAAACATGGTCTTTATTCAGAGCTCATTGCATAGTTCCTCTCCACTTGCTGATCATTTACTATTCCAGTGCTGATGGAGACATGCCTTTTCCATTTCTTTCTCCAGTGCTCCTTCTGTATTTGTGGTTTCCTTCCAGAAACTGCCTCTCCTGCTTACGTGTTCATTTCAAGTTGCTCTTCTAAAGCCTTTGACTACAGCAGTCTACAGACCACTTCTTCACTATTTCTTTCACCTCTATTACTGCATTCCACACCCAGCCTGGCTCAGGTAGAGCACTGTCTCAACTAAACCCAGTGTTTAACTCAACTAAACCCTCTTCCCACTGTATGCTTAATCCTCACCCCTCTGTCTAAGCTACCTACATTCCTTCAGAGATAAGTTTTGCGCATTAATTTCTTTCTTCTCAGGAACTCCTGTTCAAACCATTACTCCTCTAAAGAGTAGTGAGGCGCTGGAGCAACAGGGCAAATCTCTAATCGCCAACTCCTTATCAGTTATGAATATTTCACATTTTAATTTCTCTGCCTGATAACGCTCAGGCTGCTTCACCTTTCCACTGAATTTGTGATCAGTCACCCTCTTTGCTATCAAAGATGTTATTTGGGTTTTCTTGCTGTCATGTACCTGGTTAAGAGCCACAAGTCTCCTAAGGATATCACTATTTCTGAATGAAATTTCATTATGAAATTATTACATTTTAGTTACTTAATTTTAAAAAACATCTTCTGTCTAAAATGTATGACATTGAAGGAATGAATCTTTCTCAAGTCAAGAGGTGCATCACTTTATTGGCAGCTACTGTTTATTGAGGAAGGTATCCAGTACTGTTTACACTGGTTCACTGAGATAAATCGTCTTTAACTCACCTGCATTGCAGGAAGCAAAGTGCTGCTCCAGGGAAAAAGGATACAGGATGAACAGTCCAAAGACCAGACTCCTGAAAGAAGACTGAGCTAGTCTTTCTGATGATTTGGGAAAGCAGTGTATTTGGGCCAAGCAGAAGGGGGGAATTGTGTTTTGGTGGCTTTAGTGCCTGTGCAACAGGCTTAATCAGGCCCAAGAGATGTGAGCTATGAATTACTAAATCAACACAGATAACTAGAGCCTCTGCTACAAAAGCACAGGAAAGTAGAAAGAGGGATATTCATGTGAAACTACTCTATAGTGAAAGGTATATTAAAGACTGTGTTTATAAAAAAACAAACTCCTTGGTGTTAATCAGGGTGCTTGTACAGATTTTCTGTTTGGATGCTCTCAAGACTTGTATTCTTTTGGGTAAAATCCAAATCTCATTTACAAAGTGTGCCTGTCCCCCCATCCTTTATTTTTTCATTAAACTCTCAGAGTCTGTGTATAACTCTTTTCAGTTACGAATAGGAAGACTTGAAGCACCTTTGTATCCAGCCAAACCAAAAAGCTTGTTGTGTGTACCTACTTGAACAAGCAGGTAACCTTCCTCTGAGTAGTGGGAAAGGGTTGGCATTCATAATGTTGAGTCAGGCAGCATAAAATCTCCTAACAGCAGATAAGCTGAGAACCTCACACATCAATGCATGACACTAAAGAATTAATTTGGTTTATTGCAAAACATTTCTAGTGTGTTAGATTTTTCAAATTTTTTTCCCCTTTTTTTTGTTATTTATTTAGTGCGCGAGGCCTCTTTTAATGATTTGCTGTTTTTCTTTACATACTTTCCAATAAGAAGAGAAACACAGAGACATTTAAGGCACTTTATACTGCATGGAGAATGTATGAATGAAGAGATGTATGATATAGCACTATTCCCACTGTACCTTAGAACTCAACAGAGTAATACTTCTCTGTCTGTTAACTTCTTCTTCCACCTTCAGCCTACCACAAATCCCTTCATTGCTTCACAGATGAAGTGTACATTGTGGGAATGTTGCCCCTTCCTTTGAGCACCTAAAAGCTGATTATAGCTAAATACCAACAAGGACTGCTATCACTGGAGTGTAAGCTGTCCCCTAGCCATTCCTGCAGAAGAAAAGTTTTAAACATGAAAAAGCAAAATAAAACAGAAGGCATGGAAAAGATTATCAGATTCAGATATAATCCAAATGTTCCCCAGATCCTCTAAAATGGATGTGTCAAAGGCAGGGAGTCATTTCAGTTCTGCCTTTGAAGCAGCCAAATTCTTACGCAAATCCACTGTCCCCAGCTCTGCATCTGCTTGTCAGCCCTGAGCGCTTCCCATTCTCTCAGAAATCAGCTTTATACAATGTCAGAGACTGGCAGACACGTATGTCAGGTATCCTTGGCACTGCAGAAGGCCTTTCCATGTGGGAAGCAGCACCAAAGGCACATGAAAGGATATGTTTCCCCTTCTTCCAGATTTCAGCATATTAACAGAGGCCAATATCAGAGAAGTGCTGAAAGAAGTCAGTCATCACGTGTAGTCAAATGAATTCCTGTCACAGCTAATGAAAAATACCTATGAGCAGCATTACTGATAGTTTGTTAGCACTGCCATGAGGAAGGTGGTTCTTCAAAACCAGAGCTTGGCATCTCCAGGGAAAACTTTTCAGACTTGATTGATCCTATAAATTATGCTTGGCTCCAAAGTACTTCTGAGTAATAGGATTATGAAGTAACTAGAGAAATATTTTCTTTTAAATCTTCTGACCACTGGAAAATCTCTGAGACTAAGTCATTGTATTGTAACATATTCAGAAACAGAAGTTAGCATCTACCTATAGTTTGTTAAACAAGATCTGTTCTTGCTGATGGGATTTGGTACGCATTTCCATTCAGAAATCATTCAAGGGATGGGAGAAGAAACTTTTGAAAGAGATCAATTCTAAATAAAACCAAAATAACAGGAAGAGGGTGAACTTTGAGCAAACACCAAAGGGAAGTAATAAAAAATACCTGAATACAAACAGTGCAGAAGAGCAACCAACCTCACAACAGCCTCTGTGCCAGAGAAGTTTGCTCCTGCAGCATCAGGATAGATGATAATTCAGCAGAGTGACTGGTTCAGACTGTTCAGGCTGTTTGCCTGAGCTAAACACTGAGTGTTAGATGAGTGCTAGGTTCATCTGAGGAGCTGTGAGTTTTGAGTTTTTAACGTCTAATGGTAACCCCAAAATGCATTTAACACCCCACATCTGGAAGCAGGCAAACAGAAACAATCCTAGGGCAGCATACAAGAGACTCATTCCACCAGTGCCAACTGCTCTTCACAGTCTCACCATGCAGCAGATGTGCCACAGGGTGGCAAAAAAAAAAGTTCAGGGAAATGTAGATGACTAAATCATTCTACATATACCTCAAAATAGCTGAAACCTGGAGAGAATTTTAGCAAGCAAAGAAGGCTCCTGCATACAGAGACTACAATACAAATGGCATTACATTTGACTGATGAGTTATTTCTCATTTAACCTGGTCTAGTGGGTGGTATTCCTAACCATGGCAGGGGATTTGGAATTAAATGGTCCTTAAGATCTCTTCTGACTCAAACCATCCTACGATTTCATGATTTATTTTGTGCTTCTTTGAAAACCTTTTTGCTTATAGTCTAAAGACTAGAACCTAAAGGAATTTGAGAGAGGGAAGAAAATACTTCCTCCAGGAAAGTTACACTTTCTTGGGATGATTTTCCACAAAATGTTCCAAGGTACAAAGATATAGCATTGTGTTCCTTTTACTGCCTTAGGAGTCCAAGTTTCTTTTTCTGGTGCGCATGTATGAAAAAATGACATTATTTACAATCAAACCATGTCCAGATATTTTTCTTCCTACCCCTCTCAATGAGAAAAGAAAACAAAACATGAAGAGGAGAAGAGAGCATGTCCTGGAAATGAAAGAGCCAGGATCCTCAGAATACAAACTGTCATATCCAAACTAGACTTGATGACCCTTACTGTGGCTCTACTGAAGGGTGACACTGTTCTCTGGGGAGCTTATGTACCATGGAAATGAACATCCCCTCTTTGGTGGAGTGATCCTCTTGTCATCCTCTCATACCATGACCATTTCTGTTCTGAACGTGCTGAACTATTTCTAGAGAATCTGGGAAGCAGTCAATCAATGTTAAATGCATAGAGCCAAAAAGGGTTTCTTGTAGCTCCTCGAACTGTCTTCTGACTCTATAATCTACTCCCACTGAGTACAAGATAAGTGGTCTAATTTTGTTCTCTTAGAAGTAATGGGGAGTTGTTGTGAGTTTCAAAAACTGGAGTTTCTCAACCCTAAATGGCACTGCTCTCTCTCTCTCTGAAATCATAAGCTAGAGGAAGAAAAACAAGAATGAGTAAGAGAGAGAACGCCTAATGTCCAAATGAAAGACAGGGGTTGAGCTTGTAAGGCCCAAACCCATCTTTCTTTGCTGTGAAAATTTGGTATCTATCAACACCTGGATACAAAGAATTTAGCACAGTCCTGGTCAGCTCATCCAAGGAAAACACCGGTGTCCCTGCAACATTCTTCCCTGTCTCTTCTCTGTCTGGGAGGTGATGCTTTCCTCTGGAAAGTGCTCTGGTTGCTGGGGCTATTTCATGTGCTGATACCTCCCTGAACACCAGTCTGCCTCTGTCACCTTCATAGCCCACTCACCCAGCATGCCTACTTCTTATGCTTACAGCACAGTTGCCAATAGAATTAGAAAAACACTGGATCCAGAAAATTATAGGAAGTATTGGCCCAGGAAATAACAGAGAGCCTATTATGAATGCATCACCATCCTGGGTTTGAATCATTCTAGCTTTCTTTCATGCACATCTCTGGTAATACTGTTTTTTTAGTGCAGTGATTTATCTGAAATGTTTCCTACAGTAGATTTCCTGGTTTAAATATTTTAAAATCAATTAAACTTCTTTTTACTTAAAGAACTGGATCCCTGCAGTATTAAAAACTCCTTGCTCTACTCATTTCACTTTATTTCCTTATTTAGATAATGGGTTTGGGACTCTTTTCTGTACTTCCTCCCACTTTCTTTGTTTTAAATCTGACTCAAAGTGAGCACTCTGGGAAAGAAAGATGACAATCTGTGTAGCCTCCTTCTAAGTTTGTCTAAGAACTTGGTTAGTCAAATCTTGGTCTTTGTCAGGAGTTAGCATTCAGTCATTTTGACTTGTGAAAGATTCTGGAAACACATATACAGGGAGTTAGATTTGATCACATTCATTATCCTTTAAGATCACTCACAAAAAGATTTATCAAAAATAGGAAATACATCCACAGACCTTGTGGCATAAGTCCTTAGAGAGTAAGAAGAGGGACAAAAATTGCATGGTTTCAGAAAGGCACAGAGGATTGCAGTGCTGCTGCCAGCACCAAGAAGGACTGAGACTGGCACAATCATTTCATAATGATGGTTCACATTCTGTTAACAATGAAACAGTGTTAACATCAGAAACAGTGGTGTTACAATCTTCCCGTTCTTCATCCCTAGCAACTGTTATCTGAGGGTTCTAGACAGGGAAATGAATCAGATTCTCCTGTAGTTTGTTTCTGACTTTGTGTGACTGAAGGAAAATCATTTGACTTATCTGTGATGCAATTTCCTCATCTGTGGAAATAAGAGCATTCCTGTTCTTGCTGAGAGACTCTGCAAATGCAAGTTTTGTGAAAGGCATTGTAAGAAGCAGAATAGAGAGATGCATTGCATGAATGTGAAGATTCATTTTGTACAATGCAAATACCTTACCACTAACCACATCTTTCAGGTCACTAAGTCTACCCAAACCTTTGGTGTCCATAAATTCTTTCCATAGGCTTATGAGAACAGGGCATGCTTATGGAATTATGAGAGGCAAATTCAATCTCAGTTGAATGTCCCAGATCTGTCTTTTTGTGTCTTTTGCTTGCTCTTTTCACTTGGGGACTTTGTCTTAGGAAAGGGTAAATTGTTCAGCTCCTTTGGGTTGTGTACACTGTTTACACAGAAGAACACACTGACGTCCAAACCCCATCTTTTGTCAGCAGAACTATAAGTACATATGGCTCACAGTTCAGAAATGGCTATAGAGTTAAAAGCTGGGGCTGGGTGCTAGGAGGTTATTTTTGTCAGAGGCAATTATACTTGCAGTTGTGCGTAGTCAGGTAGATAAATTGGAGTTTATGCTTTGTGGCAAAGCACAAAGCTTGTGAGACTAGATTTCAAAAGAATTTTCAATGAATCAGTCACTTTCAGGGGCAATACTGGCAGTTGCTGGATGTGCACATGAGCTGGGAGAATGTCCAACTTTGACATATAAAATAAAGGTAGTCAGTTTGGTATAAAATAAGCACAGGGCAGATTAGCAGCATTTACTGTTTGTGTACTGGGGGCCTGTCTTAACATATTCTCTTGATTAAAGAGAATAGTTCCTCAAACAAATGAAGGCTTATCAAATTCTGCAAATAATCACCCTAAGGCCTTCTGCACGGGAAGACACAGATCAAGGGTGAGATGCAACTTCAGAGACAGTCCTGCCTGTCCCTGTGTGTATCTGGCCCATACAGCAGCAAGTAGGGGATTTGTTCAGCTCCCTTCCACCACCAGCACTGAAGCTTACATCTATTTCTAGTGTCCATGGTGTTCTAACTGCTGAGCAGCAAAGGACAGTTTTAACTCTAATTGTTAGAACTTATTGAATATGAAACAGCAAACCTGAAGGGGAAAGTAGCCACAAATGAGTAGATGAAAGTTTTCATGCAGAAAGGAAATGAATAATTGCCCCCCACATAAAAGCAAATCCAGATATAAATCATACCTATAAGACAAAAGAAGGAAATTACAAAAAAAAAAAAAATACCCCCTGAAACAAACAAACCAAAGTCTTGCTATCCCCTGTAAGTACAGTCAACTCAAAGAACACCTCACAGTGCTGCTCTTCACATCATCACCAATGGTTGCCTTGAGAGAGGCACAAACAAGGTAAGCTGGTAGAAACTGGGACAGTGGCAATGAAAATAAGAGTTGTAGAGTCACTTCAATCTTGAGAAGCTGCATTCTTTCCCCATGTGCTACAAGAGCAGTGATATATTCATTACCTTTAATGGCTTACTCAGCTGACTGAAAGTCCTAAAACATCACTGCTGTTTTTCTATAGGTTATTCTGGCCACTCTAAAGTAGATAATAAGTATTATATGCTGTCTAGCATATACCCTATAACTGTATATAACATACATACATAGCAACATATCATATAGCTTCAGATGTGTTCATCTGAAATGTGGAAACTTCGTGAAAATCCACTGAGAGCTGGGGGTCAGTGTTCCAAGGCACTGAATATCACCAAACATTTCTCACACACTTCTGCAGAGGAAAACCCACCCAGTTCCATACAACCCTGACAGTACTTCATCAGATTTCTCCTCTGCCTTTGTCCTTCTTTCATTCTGTTTTTTGTGATTTTGCCTCACTTTGGTGCTTTAATGACACTGTCTAACCTCTTAGCTCCCTTGTCTTTGCTGTTTGCCTCCATCACACTGCATTTAGTGCTGTTCTCTGGCCACAAGGACATCACAGTCTGACCCTTTGTGCTTATACTTCAGTTCAAGTTTTATTAATTTGAATAAAAGATATTTTGCTTTCCAGTTTATTGATGTTATATATGGTTCTTAGTGCGAGATAAAAAGATGTTTAATGAAAGCTGTGCTGCCTCCTCCCACACAGAGAAAGACGAAGTCTGTAATTGCACATGATACTATATGCTTCCGCTGTCTCTCAGTGACCACAGAGGTAAATCTAAACAGATATATATATTCATAATGATGTAGCCCATCCATACTGAATGTTATTCAAGCAAACCAGGGTCCATCCATGAACTACTTTTTTCTCACCAGCCTTCCTGGAAGAGGTAGTTTTGATCAATATAGCCATGCCCTTCTGCTTCATGTGGAAGTGATAGGCAGCTAAAATGGGTCATCCCTTTACCATTAGGTTCATGGGAATTTTTCTTCCACAGATGCGTCATTATATAATGGCTTTACTGCAGAGTAATGTATGATTACTATTCTTGAGACACTAAAAAAAAATCAGATTATACCACTTTATCCTAAGAAGTTATCAGGTTTTGCTTCAATATGTTGGAAATCTTTTGCATATCGGTAGCCTGGGACACACGTAAACAAAATGTAGATTGTAGCTGACATCAAAAATGGTAAAAGAAATGTGCTCATGAGGGCAGTGAGTCACAGGGGATTTATGAGACAAGCTTATACAGTTTCTTAGGAAGAAATTACTTCCTTAATCTCTTAAATGAGCACAGAAAGATCCTAGAGAGAAGCAAATCCACCTAGGTGAGGGGAAATAGGCTGTAGGTAGACTTTCTACAGGTCCATAAGGGAAGAATGCTCAGGAGATAACTGCTTTTAGTAGGGTCAGGACAGGAGGGATATTGGATGACTTCAGTACCCCTGGAAAAAGCCTAAGGAGGGGTGGCATGTAGGGCTGGAAAGGCAACTGAGCAGGGCAGCAGGACAGAGGTGGGCTCCATATCAAGGCTCTGCTGCCTCCTACACCCACAGGACTGAGATTTTTCTATCAGGATTCGTGCCTGGAACAGGAGTAGGGGTCCACACACTTACAAACAGCTTGTAAGCAATACTGCAGCAATACTTGTAAGCAACACTGTGCCTCACCAGTATGGTGCATACACAAAGGATGTGGAGAGAGAGGGGAAGCTTCTGTGTTACTGTTCCTCATTGCATGAGCTTAAAATTTATGTCCTCAGGTTAGAATTGTGGTTTCTGAGAGCTGGTGGAGAGCTTGTCCTGGCCACAGCTGTAATGCAGTCAGAAAATGGTATCTTTATCCGCACTCAAATCCAAAGTTAATGTAATCAGCAGTGTTACATTCTTAATGTGCAGCTGCATTTGACCCTGTACTCTGCTACTGTCCCTTGCTTTTCTATCAATGTGTGCTTGGAGCTGCACAACTGGAAGAATAGATGTAACTCCTAATCTTATGTTCACCAGACTGCTTTGCAGTACTGCAAGGACCTCTACAGAGGCTTCACTGCCTTAGGCTGCACGTGAGGAGAGTTAATTTATCCAGGAGTTTTTGCGTGAAGGCTGCAATAAGACCACAAGGCAGCCTCAGTTATCACCCTTGAGTTCTCACATTTTGTGAGTCAAAAAACCATTCACTTTTTGAGTTGAAAATGTTCATCTCTGCTTTCTGGACATAAATTATTTTACTGAGCTTTATCCCTTCAATTGCTACTGAGTTATGGCAGAATATAAAAAATACATTTTTTCTTATGTTCTAAAATAACTTCTTGCAGTGCTATTGTCCTGTTGCCTTTTTTTTTTTAGGCTAAACAACATCAAAAAACAGTTGAGCTCTAAGAAATAAAATCTGAAAAGGCCCCAGTTCAGCTCAGGATTGATCCTTCTGTCAGTCCTTGCTCAGGAAAATAATTTAGCATGGACAGCAAGTTGGGTATATGCTCACATCCCCTTCAGGTCAGTGCTAAAGTTACAGTTAAGTATGAGATGAATTGTTGTGTAGGATAGGGATTGTTCACTGAATTTTGAACCAGCTATATTTCTTGCCTGGAAAATTAAATGTCTAAGAGGAGTTGAGGAAAAACATTACAAAACTAGGTTCTCAGGACACAGAAGAGACAGGCTAAGTCTGCAGAGGCACACTTCAACACGAGGGTCAGATATCCAAGACACTGAAAGTAAGACTTGCCCCAAGTTCTCATTGCAGCTCAGCAAGTCCCAGAGCTGCAGAATCTAGCAGAGAAAGAAGGAACATGGCTCCATTGTGTGGCCCAGCACAGCCCACAAAACATTCCCAGAATTCAGGCAGGCCAGGATGGACAGAGAATATTATTAGATGCTGCTTTTCCTTCTGATCCTGCAGTTTTGTTCAACCCATTATGCTGACCAGACTCCATGACAGACCAGAGAGCCAACCATGAGCTGCTCTGACCCTTGAACACTACATATGTCCCACAACCAGTTTAACTGCATCTGTTCCACAATGCTGAAAAATCACAAAACATTCTAACATACCATAATTAAAATTGTCTTCATAGTTCAAATCTAGCACTTCTGCTGCTACTGTGCCCCTTATCTCTAGTTCCTTATTAATACTTACTACTTTTAAATAACAACATTGAACTAGTGTCTGTCTTATTTAATGAAAAAAACAGACTACATTGATACTATCTAGAAACACCAAAATGTCAGATTTTCTATTCGATTTTTTCATGGAAGAAGACTCTTGATAACTTGTAGATACTCTACTGGCTGGGTCTGCTTTTCCAGGAAAATAATTTATTCAGACTTGCTTCACTTCTATACAGGGATTTGGAAATGTTTTTGTCTATTTAATGTGAATTTCCAAATCATACTTCCTCTCAGTCAATAAAATTCTATTTTCAGAATGATGCACTTAATTTGGAATCCACAAGCCATTCCTAACAGGCTAAGCATTGGACCTGACATGAACTCACCAACTAACATGACCTAAGCAAAGGCATCATTAGATTGCCTCCCAAGTTGGCAGAAGGAGGTCACATTGTGAAGTCTGCAGAGCCCAAAAGCAACATGGGCAAAGCTTTCCTGTAAAACAGAGACACATTAACTCAAGGTTCAGAGTACAGAGCAGCTGTATGAATGGAAACCTCTGATTAGGTATTGCAAAAAAAGAAGTTAATGTTTAGCCAGCTTATCTGCTGACAAAACATTGCCAAAGATCTTCCTTAACTTCTGATTTCTAAACACTAGAGAGCATAATTTGGGTATCACAGGGCAATTTCGACTGGATCTTTCTGAGCTATGCAAGACTATAACAGAAATAGTGTTGAGTATATTTTATTTAGGTTTAGCTTCTCTGGTTTTTGATTCCATTCTTGTCTCCAGTGTTCAATAATGGATATGAGGTATCTGTTCGTTCAACATAGAAATGAAGCAGGGAGATGAAAATGGTGTAAAGTATTTTCAATTGCTGAAATCTTGTGAATGTGAGATTTAAAAATGGCAGTTAAATAGTTCTGAGCAAATAAATTAAAAATCTGCTGAAGACTGAGTTAGTAGATGAGAGCATGCACTTCTGCAGTCAGCCCAGCAGCCCTGCATACAAACAACAGAGCTCCCTTTTGTGTTTGAAATGCATCACTGCTAGGGGATGTGCAGCACCCTCATGTTGAATTCTGATACTCCCTCATTGATCTTGAAGACAGTGGAGGAGCTGGAAGAGGCTGGAACATGCTGTTTTACACCTGCCCTGCAGTGGAAGTGACACTATGCTATTTATCTATGGTATGCACACTTTTTGTCCCTGCTAGGATCAGCCAGGACAGCATGTCTGGCAAGGGGACCCCATTTGCTTGTCTTTACCATCACTCCTCTTTGAACTTCTTCCAGGGATTTCTTTACATGAAGGACTGATCTGTGCCAGAGCTAGGCATGCAAGGGTAAGTGCTTTCCCATGCTGCCTGCTAAGCACTAAGCCAAGGTATCAGAAACATTGCACAAAGTCGTTTTGTGTTAAGCAGATTTTTTATTGAATCTCCAGTTACTGTATTTTTTTATTTTGTTGTCATCCCTTTTGCCCACCTCATGTTGCAATTTCAGTCTTCTAGGACTTCTTGCAGAAATAGAGTTGGCTCAAAAACTTAGCCGTGTCGATTTGCAAAAATCACTTCTTGCTTCTGAATAAGCTGATTGGACCTATCATACAGGGCTAAACAACAAAGCAGATTCATTCTTCTAATTTGCAGGCATGGAAAAATAAATAAATAAATGCTATTTACCTGAAGTAAAAGTGGATTGACTCAACTATGCATTTGCCAAAAGTTGCATCAGTGTGAGATTTCACAGAACAAACATCAATGAATAAAGTCCTTATTTGTTCTGCTATTCCTGGTGTCACTGAAAAAACTTTCTAGGGCATTGCCCATCCCTGATAGCTGTCAACTCAGGTGCCCAGAAGACTTTTTAGGACCATGGTTATTTTCTCTGGGGTATTTCTTCAGTGGGGTTCATGGTGAAAAGGTGCCTGGGGCTTCAGGTTGCTCAGGACATCCCTGGGTACCAGCCCTGCTCAGTTGTTCCCAACAACATCCCCAGGAATGGACTTCTGGTTCTGTTTCTACTTGCTGGTTGATTTTTGTGTACTCAAGTGATGACTGAGGAAGAATCAGAAGGCAACTTGCAGAGGTACAGCTGGTTTTGCCATTTTTGCAGTTGTCCATGGACAACCTGACAGGCTGCCTATGTGCTGTTTTGGCTATGAATACTATCTGTTTAGACAGTGCCCTCCTACTGCTTCCCAGTGCTCTTTCATCTGTGCAAGCCCTCCTCTTTCTGCTCTGCTGCAGTTCCTGAAAGGGGAAAGTGCCTTTGCTCTGCGCTTGCTCACTGCTTGGCACTGTGGTTCTCAGTGTGCAACAAAAGACTGCCAGATCCTGCAATAATAATATTAGCTGACTCTTACTGCTGCCATTGCTGGGGCAAGAGAAGTTGCAGCCTAGGAGTCTTAACTCGACTGCTGTATTCTGTCATTAACAGAGATGTAATGAGAGCAAAGAAATAAGGTACATGGATTTGATAAGCTTATCTGGCCCAAGAACCAGAGTGTCATGGGCCTTGACCAGGGTTTGTAGATGTCACAGCAGTACAAAGACATGGCACAGGTAGCAATGCACAAAAGCGTTCTTGAAGAGGAAGACAACTTTCTTTGAGGAAAAAGGGGGGGTTCCCTTACAATCTGCCTCAGGTGCAAATGAGCAACGAAAAAGAAGGCAACACATTAAGAGAATGCCATTCGATCACAACTAAATGATGCACACCCCCACCTGGATGGTATGACATTCCTCACTGATGTTAAATATTTGTATTCTTTCAGGTGTATATACCATCCACCATTAGCAGTACGAGCAAAGAGAGCATGTGTCAGGAGTTGTTGTGCTTAACACATATATTTCGAATAAAACTACTCTGTGTCTTTGAAGGGACACTGCATCTTGCTTTAATAGAGTAGGTATAAGCCCACTACAGACATGACGGTACTAACTACTTTGGTGATGGAAAAAAAACAAGAAGTAATGGTTTTATCCCCTTTTCTTGTGAAGAGATAGAGCATTAAGGAATTCAACAAAGTTAATTTAAATTTAAGAAAATCAACTGGAAAAAATAATCAAAGGAAGACAATAAAGGAGATAAATAGAGGAAAGGCATACCAGACTCCAGAAAAATCCAAAAGGTTCCCTGAGAAGTTTATGGCAGTACAGATCCCTTCATAATATAGCCATAGTCTGAAAAAAACCAATAGTATTTCAGCCATTTCCACTGCCATCTTGGTGAAAGCTCCTCCTGTAAGTGTTTGTAGGGAAACATTGGGCACGAACACATTTGAAGATAAATCCAGGATCTGTGCTTGAGTCTCCGATAACAAGGTTTGACCTTCAAAAATGCTAAACCTCATTTAGACCTGCTAGAGTAACCAGCATTGGAAAATGAGGTCAGTTCCCTCACAGGCAGTTGTGTCATAGGTTGCAAAAGCTAAGCTACTCCTTCTATCTCTCACAAAGGTATGTCCTGGAGTTTCATTGCATTTTACCTGGAAGAAAGGCAGCCATCAAAACAAGAGTTTTATCCAAAATTAATGTTTATAACAATATACACAGTGGAAGGCTCTCCTGCCCTGAAATGTATGGAAAAGATTCTTTACATTTGAAACATCCCGTTTAAGTGGTTTCTAATTAAAAAAATTAACCATTTGCTGTATCATGCTGGTTAGGTACTATAGTAGCAGTTAGAGGGAAAGTGATGAGTACCCCTATACCAGCTTAGCAACAACGTTTTTAGGGAGGTGGCGAGAGGGCACAGTCAGAGATGTGGGTGTTTGCTGCCAAGAGGGAGCCTTTTGGAGGGCAGTGGGAAGGGGATAGCAGATCATAGGTGACATATGGCTTCCTCCCAAAAATAAAAGAAAAAATAACAGTGAAAGACCTTTGAAAAACATAATGCAGAAGGCAAGAGAGGAAGAGGATTTGACTTGGCTTCTGGTATTTCAACTCTCTGCCTTGATTTGAGATAGAGAAAAACTGTAAAGGCCCAAAAATTCCCACAAGTTGAGAAAAAAATTGTGCCCCAGTATAGTTATTAACATCTCTTTGTCATAAACTCAATTCAATGCCCCATGTCTGCAATGGCAGCCAGTGCTTGCCACAGCATGAAGGAGAAAGGAATAGGGATGCAACACTGCACAGAGGGTTCTGACACAGTAGAAGGTCAGGGTGCAATGCCCACTGTATTGAAGGAGAACAAGGACTTATATAGGGTTAGGGTAAGGGGAGGTCTAGTAACTGAGGCAGAGCATGAGATTGACATCTCAGGAGAATATGGGATTGGAGAATGAGGGAAAGGTGGGAGGAACTTGGGAGTATCTAGGGGAAGGGGACCAATGGGAGCTCACTCCGCACTGCGGCACCCATTGGCTAATCAGTGTGGGATGAACGGGAAAGCAGGGGAGGACAAGGTGGTAAACAACTTTTGACAGGAAAATGTGAGGGCAAGTCCAGACAAGACCTGAACAATACAAACCAAAGGGATTAACATAGGAATATATGTGGGGGTACATTGAACATGATACAAAACTGGGAAATAACATGAAAGTCCGTAAATTATTAGCTCCTTCAGGCTCCATATAAGTCTCTCCAGGCTTTGAATCTCTCCCAGTCACGTTCCTCCTCAAGTTCTGGTGTTATAACTTTTTAGTGCTTCATGCCAGGCCCATCTTCCCTCTGGTCCAAACCCTATTCTAAAACCTACCCTTGGAGAAGAGGCACAGGTGGTGGCAGATGGGGTAGTATGGGGAAGAGCACACCCTGCCAGCCAGCCTTGCTCAGTCCACACCCACTCTGGCTATCACTAGAGCTATTAGAGCTTTCTATGGGTAGACTTAGGAATGAACTTTGTGTGCCTACAGATATATAATAAGTGGTGGTCAGTACAAACAGATACTTCCACATTAGATAATGTTCAGGACATCTCAGAAAAATGCAGTCTGAGACTTATGTCCAGGAGCACTGAAGAAATTAATGAGGAAAATACTAATGTCATTTAATTATACATCCTGTTGAATGTAAATTTCTGTTCAGTATATAAAGATTTAAAACTATCTTTAGTGGATATAGGATCTAAATTGGAAGTGATGGTGCTGATATAATGATCTGATAAAATGAAAAATCTAAAATGTTTTATTTTTCTTGTCTTCAACAAGGACTTTCCTATATATTAATGTAGCTGCAGACCATGAGCCTTGTGCCACTTCAAGGACTTTCTTTACTGAAAAGGCTGGTTTATAACTCTCCACACAGAGAAATCAAGCAAAACCTTAAGGAAGCTGACAGTGCTTAGCGTACAAGCATAAAACAAGAGAGTGACAAAGCAGTAACTACTGAAGGTTAACAGGGGCTTAAGGGGACACTGGACAAGTACCCAGGGAAAAACAAATAGGCAGAGGCCCATCTAAGTTAGGATGTCCCCCGGGCTGCAGTAGTTCAGGCTGAGAGAGTGCTTGGGGCAATATCATATGGCCTGACACTCCTTCATAGGCACTGCTCCCATCGATATGTTTTCAGCCTATCCTTAGCAAAAATAATTGTTTCCTCTCCTAATTTTGCCCAAAAAAGAACAGAAAAACAGAGGAAACAAATTAAAGGAAACAAATTTGGGATTAAATCAGGGGATCTCAGCATGGAATAAGTTTCTGGTTAAAGATGTTCTCCTGCAATATGGAAGCCCCAGTTGAAAATGCTTCCTTGCTGTTTGGTAAAGAACTTGAACCCTGAATCCACCAAAGACAAGAATGGGAGCCCCATCTTGTGTGATTCTTTCTGCTATGGTCTTCACAATGAACATCAAATGCCTCCAGTAAATTTGCTGCAGAAGTGGCAAATTGTGGTAACCCCAAAACCTTCTACTGGACATAAAAAAACCCATCCCTATCTACCCTTCCGCTAGTAGTGATCTGATGCGTCTGACTTCACAGAAACAGGTAACTTGAATGAAGTTTTTTATTTCCCCCTGTGAAACCACACCATGAGATTGCAGGCTCTCTGTGTCTTCCTTGCATTGTCCAGGACAGTTGCTGTGATTATGTTGTCCATGTCTCTGGTCCCTAGGAGTCTGAGCAGCAGATTTTATTAGAAGCACACTGGAAGACTGCAATGAAAGATTACACTCCTGCAATGTAGACTGGCCTGTTAGAAAAGTAATTTGTTTTTATTGCCTTTGAATTTTCCCACCTGTATTAGAAGTGACCACATGATATTTTGGTCAGCTGGTTATGGTATCTCTGCTTTCCCAGATTTTAATCCAGATTGGGTCAAATACACCTTGGAGAAAACCTTTCCTGTGATATGGCTGCTTTTACTTATGATATTGCCATAGTCCACTCATCCCATCTCACCAGTCTTCAGAGGAAGATCATGCCTCACTCTCATTGTTCATTCTCCCAACAGAACAACTGGTATGGACACTTGTAATTTTTTCTTTTAGATAGCTTGTTCTCAGACTCTTTCTCACTGCTGCCTTGAAATTGCCTCATAACTACCTCAACTGGTGTTTTCTGTGCCACACAGTTGTTTGTATTTCTTTCAAGATGATGAAGTAGTGTTTTTGATCATCTGTCATGCCTTGTGTCACAATATCCCTTTGGAAAAGAAACCAGCTAGGTACACCTCAGTATCCTGAAGCGTATTTTGTATAAGTTACGGCTCTGCAATATCAACAGCATGTGATAAAACTTTCCAAAAGCTTCCAGTAATGTGTTTTTTAAAAGCTAATTGTTCATGGTCACCTTCTCTTTGAAGGTTTCCAATGCTTGGACTAACTGAACATATTTCTCATGTACTTTTCACATGTATGTGGTCCTGCAAGACCCTCTTTCAGCGTGACATTCAACACAGAAGACACCTACTGCCACTTCTGATGTAGGTGTCTTTTCTGTCACATTTTTCTATACAGAATCCAATGTTCTGGGGTAGGTAATTAGTCTCTGAGGAATGGGATAGTTGTGACACATTAAATTACCCATATAACTCATTTGTGTAATACTAACCATGAATGTTTACTTTCACCGAAAGTCTCTAGGGGAAAGAGGTGTAGCTAGTTTACCAGTGCCAATAGTCTATAAACCAACTGAATCCATTTAATGTGGATTTGAGTTTCCTTAATTCTGCTTTCCCAAGGCCAGGTCACAGACATTATGTGGTCAGTGGCTCAGTGTCACCACTTCCAACTGCAGTTCTGCATCCCTGAAGGTTCACAGAAGACAGTGGGGATTTCTATCATGATTTTCATCAACCTTCCCCCAGCTATTGCATCTGTACTGCCAGAACATCATCTGCTATGATTCAACTTCCTAGAAATCTTGCTTATACATTTTTCTGGTAACACTGGAAGTTGTCCTTAGTTTTTACCCCAAAAGTCATTCTTTTCCATTTCTATCAATCTCCTGACATCCCAAATATGGTGAAGTAGCTTCAATGTCATTTATTAATATCCATTGTTGGCACTGGCTGCCAACATGTTTTGCTGTTTTCAATTCAGTTTATATGTGTCCTTTTGAGGACCTTTGATGCTGAGCTCTTTTTAGTGCTTTGTTTGAAGCATTAAGGGTCTCTGGCAAATAGCTTGCCTGATTTCTAAGGAAGTATCATGCTACTCATCCAATGGTTGGCTTCTGTGACAATACAATATGCTTTTCCACTCTCTTTGTGGCTCCCACTGTTAGTTGTTTTATTTGTGTATTGGAATTGATTTTCTAGGAGTCAGCTCCTATAATAACCAAACTGTTTTATCTGTGATCACACGTGAGAGGTCTGGAAGGCATTCTTGTCCATAAAAGTCCCCCAAAACACAACAGTCATTTACTAACCTTCTGACTGCCTTCATGGAACAGATTTAGTTCCTCCTGCTATACCTTCAGTTTGCCACTTGTCTACGAGAAGAATATTTCTTTTGGATTTGGGTTTGCTAGGGTAATATATTTCAATAAAAGCAGAGATTTTTTTTCTCTTTTTCCTCTACCTGAGATCCCAACCTTCCTCGTTCTGTGTACTCTGCTTTTGAGAAGAAACTGTGGGACCTGAACCTGTTTATCCAGAGAAGAGAAAACTGAGAGGGGGTCTCATTAATGCATATAAATATCTTAAGGGCAGGTGCCAAGAGGATGGTGCCAGATCCTTTTCAGTGGTGCCCAGCAACAGGACGAGGAGCAATGTCCACAAACTACAGCATAAGAAGTTCCATTCAATATGAGGAAGAACTTCTCTACATTGAGGGTGGCAGAGCACTGGATCAGGCTGCCCAGGGAGGTTGTGGAGACTCTTTCTCTGGAGACATTCAGAACCCACCTGGACATGTTCCTGGGTAACCTGCTCAAGGTGACCCTGCCTTGGCAGGGGGGCTGGACTAGAATGTCTCCAGAGGACCTTTCCAACCCTAATTATTCTGTGGTTCTAGTTTGCCCATAGTTTTGACCCTTTTCTTGCGTCTGCTAGCACACCGAGTTCTACAGACATCTTCTACTCATTTTTGTGGTTTGTGGTTTGTAGTTTCTTTTGTGCTGCACTGAGCTCTTGTGTGTGCAAGTGTTCACTCCTTAGACCCCTGCTTGTTTCCGTGGTTGTCTTCCTTTGTTTTCCTTTTTTGTACACTTCTTCTCCTCAGCATTCAGAGCGTTCTCTCCGCAGTTTGTATCCACTGTTTTGGGGCATGCTTTCCCTGTTTACATATGCTACAATGCCATTCTGTTTTCTGGCAGAAGCCTCTTTGCCTATCCTGTCTTGGCTCTGTCTTAATGGAATATTTTTCACTAGATTTGCCCAAGTCTTTGTGGAGTTATATGGCTACTTGGCTCATTTTTCTTTGACCGTTCTGGTCATGAATCTAGATTCAACTTTTATAGTTGCTCTTTGCTTAAGTCAGTCTTTTTTCCTGCATAATGATTTGATTTGTCTTTTGTTCTCTTTCTTTGTGAGTACTCACACTTGAAAGACTGATTATTGGTTTATGTCTTTGGAGAGTTGGTTGTCTTTTTTGAGGATTTTTAGGATCTTGGATGGAGCCTCCTAATCTGTCATTGCTGGATGCAACTCATGCAGGTGATGGCCCGCATGATGACCATGATGACCATGCTAATACTATAACTAGTTCTGAATTTCGCTTTTTTTTTTTTTTTAAGCCAGTCTCTTGCAGTCTTCTAGTTGTTCCATCCTTTTTAAAGAGCATCTGCTTGGAAACAGGATATTGGTCACAACCACAAGAGTGTATTCCTTGTTTGAGGAGGATTGCTTTCAATGTTGGGAACGCTTTGGAGCATTTTTCCTGTCCCTGATTAATGTACTCTATTGGGAAGCCTTCTGTCATCGTCAGCTGTACTTTCCTGAAAAACAGATATGCCTAAGTAAAGACCACACATCTCCTTTTCCTTCACCTGAGGGACTGCGTGCCAAATTGCTATAGCTTTATAAAGGAATGGATAATGACTGCACCATCTTCTCTTAGGACAAAATCTATGGGGAAAATTACAGGTGTTGTTACAAACACTACAATATGGTCCAACCTGCTCAAAACTGGGTTGTTTTATGCTGTCCATATTTAACAATGCCTCACAAGAAAACAGTTTTGCCTCTTTGCTACAGTATTGTCCATGTACAAGCTGTCTCCATGGTCTGTATTACAAATAATGGAGACGACATGCCACAACAGATTTATCTATAGTGTTCTCTTAGAAGTACTATGCATTATGCTTAAAGATATGCTAAAAATAATAAAAAAGCCTGTATAAAGTGCATCTGTCTGGCAAAAGCCAGTGAGCTTTCTGTAAGAAATGCTTCCCATTTTGAAAATTGTTCATTCCCAGTGCAAAAATGTGTTTTACAGAAATTCTTTCCCAAATATCTGTGATAAATCATGTTGTGATTAGAGTGATGTAGTCATATTCACATACGATGTAGTCATATTCCACATAGGGAATTCCTCCTCCCTTTCATCTGGGTAGCAAAATGTTAAGGCTGCCATGCTGCTACACATATGTGGTGTGACATTCCTAAACTGCAGGGTTTAAGTAACTATTTAAAAACATGCAATTCCTCCTTCTTTGGCCCTGAACTTTGGCTGCTGGTCCACTAAGGCAGCAGGCTTGGGGGTGTGAAGAAATAAGACAGGTTCTATGGAATGAACAACTCAACAGAGCGTCTCAAAGAAACACTCTACTCTTTTGCCTGACTGAAACCTCCAAATACCAGGAGTCTCTCATGTGCTCTGCACACAACTTTTCTGATAGCACCCATTTTCTTCTTGATCTGTTGCCTAAAAGACCGAGGAGAAAAAAGACTCCAGGCTAATTTATTATAGAGATATGATAAGAAGAGCAGAAGCTTTAATGAGTGCTTGGCCCACAGGAATACAAACCACCGCGTGCGTGTTCGGGCACAGGTTCTACAATTTCATAATGATGTCCATCCAAACCCCTTTGATCAGCCCCCAGTTCTGTCCTGTTCTGACCCCCAACACACCCCCTCAGGAATTGAGTCTGGGGGAGTTTGGGACCCCTCTTTCATCATCTTCATCCTCCTCGGAGCACATTCAGTCCTTAGAGGCCCTCCAAAGTTCCAGGCTTGAAGGTCACTTTTGCCCATGTTTACATCTCCTGGTGCAGATGTTAAGGTGTTTTCTGCAATTCCACCTTGAAAAGAAGACTAAACAGCTAACAGAATTTTGAGGGATTGATATGGGACAGGGTTTGGTATGTGCAACCATTAAGCTACTGCTGCTACTTTTACTGGAAAATACTGGTAAGAGACATAATACAGTGAGACAGTAAAAGAATGCATGTTAATCATGCTGGTAGAAACCTCAGTGTGGAAATGATACCTGAGTTATGTGCTGCTGTAGTTACTTCTGCTGGAAATACCGATACATTAAAATCTATGTCCACTATATATCTACTTCTAAAATCTATAAAAATTAAAAAATAAAAAAAAAAATCAAAAACTGAGGCATCAGTCTGAACTTCTTGGCTTCTTACAGCAGCCCTAGCCTTTCAGACAAACACAACTGTAATCTGGTGTAACCTTACTGGTTTCTAGTGAACCAACTCCCTTGGGCAAGCTTCCTACACAGCACCAGAGGCTGGTGAGCATATAAGCATGTTTGTGGGAGACTGCAGTGTACAGCTGCCCACTACAACAGAGAGGTTTCCTGTGTTGGTTAGTGCTTGGTTTAAGTTAATGTTATTTTCATTATTTTGTGTCATGACACTGTCAGCATGGCTGCTCGTGAAGTAGAAGGTAGAACAGCTTCCCACCAACCTCCATCATCCTTGTCAGAGAGAGGTACATGATGGAAGAAACCTTACTTAGCCTCCTAACACTGTTTAGTTTGTGCTGGAGGCTCTTGACATTCACCCTATGCTCAACATGAGGAAAAAGCACAATGATATTCAGGACATTCCTGTGCCTGTAAAATATTTCATATAGTCTATAGCCTAGACTGCAAACGCCAGGCAAATTTTAATAATATCTCTACCGCTTTCACATGCTGATCCCTCAAACTACCTTGTGAAGAAAATAACAGTTGCTGTAAAGAATATTGGAAATTACAGTTAAGCCTCAGGAGCTGTTGCTGGAGGCTGGGAGATGGGCTTATCTTCTGACTCATAACTCAAACAAGCTCCTCTGTGTGCATTCTGCATGGAAATAGGTGAGAATGCTCTGGAGGAACAGAGCCAGTAAGAGCAGTACTGAAAGTAGATAAGGTCAGACCAAGTCTGGTAATAATGGCTAATTAGTAAATCATCAGTGGAGTTTTTCAATAACATAGGCTCCATCCGCATCAGAAAAAGGAAAGACAGAGTGTACCAAGCACCTGAGCAGATGGAAAAACCCTGAAGGGATGAAGTCAGCACACTGAAGAACTACCTTTACTTAACCATTGAAGGCCTGCCTATGAGACCAATCTAAGAAACCTACAGTTTTATTCAAACAACTTTTTTTTTCACTGCTGGAGACCAAAAAGACTGCACGGAAAAGGAGAAAACTCATTAAAAGGCCACAGCTGGTCTTAGACTAGGGTTTAGATGGAAAGCTAATGTTCCAGAAAAAGCTATAGCTTCACTTTAAAAAGATTTTCAAGACAGAAGTGAAAGGTCATTTCCAAACATATTTAAGTGTTTGGAAATGAAAGTATACCATATTACATTGGACTGAAGAGGAGGAATATTAATGTCATTGTCTGGACAAAGATGAGGTCCATATCAGATTTGGCAACAAACATTTTTGAGACTAAAAATGTAGTACTATAGGAGTATTTCCAACAAAAGTAAAAGTGAACAAAGGAATAATCAACAAGTGTATATCATTCATGTTTGCCTTTTTGCATGTCAACAAATCTGACTTTTCACAGTGAGAAAGAGTAGGACTGAAAATAACAACATTTCTCTTGCTTTAGAATGCAGTGGAATTTTTATGAAGGCCTTGAATGTAAGTTCTCCCTGTAGGAGCTGGGATGTAGCTTCTTAGACCTGTGGCTGTAAAGCAAGAATAAAAGACAATAGTCATCTGTTAAGTGGTTATTTTTCAGCACCCATGGGGTAGAGACCACAGTGAGGAGAGGCTGATTGCCTTGTGATACTGACTGCTGAGAGCACTTCAGCACTGCAGACATGAGGGTGGTGCACAGCACCATGAAGAGACTCTGTGCTGTAATATTTCTAGCCCAGAAAGGTGACTCTTCTTACCCTTCACGTCATTGCCAATGGTATGATAGTTACAGGTTCTGCTTCTGGATCAGGATCCCCATGATCCAGCAAAGCTCTGTTCTAATGGATAGCAAAAGACTGTCCCTTCTCCTCAGAATTTCCATTTCTTTTTCATTAGAAATGCAAGCTAGAAAATCCTGAAGTTTAGGGAGGCCAGAATGAGTGAAGAGGTGAGAATGAAATGGTGAAATTATGTAGGGCAAAACCAGCTCAGTATGAACAGGTGGGAGTGATGGGATTTGAAGACATCCTTTTTCATAGATCTGTCATTGTAGGAGTTGTTTTGCTTTAATTAACATCTAGGTAACATCACTTATTAATTAACAGATGAAATAAGGAAGTATTTGTTCAAAAAAGAGTTTTCGTGCATTTCCACTCAAACCGCTAAAAGCTCCTGGGACTCCCTCTTCTACTCCAGCAAACCCAGAAGACCAGAATGCAACTTCCAGTACATTTAGTGCAGACTTTTTTTCTGGCTGCCACCTGGTTCTCCTCCTCCTCTACTTACCTATAATGATGCTACAAAACATGACCTCTCCCCCAAAAGTGATAGGGCTCCTCAAACCAGTCTAAATCAAATAGATGTTATTTACAGCAGTCTTGGTGTGCATTTTTTGTTATAAAATGGGAAATGGTCAAACCCATATTTAACAGAGAAACATGAATTTGGAGGGATTATTTGACAGTATTGATTTGATGTTGATCGATAGCAGAGTTGGCAGGAAGGAGTTTTTTTGATTAAAGATTTTCAGGGAAAAATTGAGGATTTATTGACTTGTGAACATTGTCCCAGTCTTAGCAATCTATGCTGTTCTTTCAAACAACTAGTGTGAAGGAAAATTGTCATTCCCATACTGCAAAGCAGCAAGCCAAGATCTTGATGAGAGAGGCTTTCTTTCAGAGCATCAGGGATGAGGATATTTGTCTGGGTAGCAGTTGACCTAGCCAGCTACAGGGTCTTGCCTGTGATGTGTGGTCCACCCTGGATCCCTAGGCTTTCCAGTTGTAAGCACCTCCTGTCCTTGGGCCCTTCTGAGGAGGTGCTCAGCAGCAGGTGAAAGCAGGTGATGTGGTGACCACTCTCTCTTCCTTCTTTCCACACATTCTTTGTATTCAGTAAACTCAGAGTATGTGTGTGACAAAGAGCTGCAAAGTGAACGGAGTAGGAGGATGCAAATTTTGTGAATTCCAGTAAGATTTAGTCATGACTTTCTCCCTGGACAGCACTATCATTTGCTTGTCTACCTGCTAGCAAAAATATGTTCAAATTTATTGGAAAATCAGGTGCAGAAGAACATACCCTGTCAAATGACAAGCCGGGAGCAATAGCAGTACCTGACAGTTGAGTTCTGATGATTACAGAGACATTTAGGCTACATCTATGCAGCCTTTATGATCCGTGAAGGGAGCCTCCCATCAGCTGGTGAGGAATGACTCATGCTAACACTCTTTGTGATCAGCTCCCTGGAGCAGAGAGACTGCAGCAAAACTCAGAACAAACCTTGTCAGGGTCGCAGTCGCAAAGCCCTTCATATTCATTCACCAATGTGCCCGTGAGCTTCACTCCTCATCAGTGCTGCACTCTGTGCAGGGCCACAGCAGAGCACACCAAAAAGAGGCAGCACACCTTCATCCTTGCTCCCTGGCAAAGCTAATGTTTGACCATTTCCTGCCTCACTTGCATCCACAACTTCTTGGAACATGATGGCAGAGCCCTTTCACTGGGATGGCCTCAGACTGGGATGGCTCAACTGAGATGGGACAGGCCTGGATGAGGGGTACCACCACATTGGGCGTAGCTCTGGCTTCCACATCTGCAAACCTCACCTGCTTTTAGCTATCCCCAACACAGCCACGCTTGCTAAAAACCCCTCATTTTTGATTGCAACCTCTGGTGGTCTTTCCCCTGTATAGGGAAGGTTTGGGGTTGTGTACACCAGTGTCTGTTACTGTTGGGACTAATTATGTGAGATTGCCAACCTAGGATGCAAAATTTAGTAGGATGGAAGGCCACCTCTAAGGTGGGAACTGGGAGTCCAATTGGAGCAACACGTTTAAAAGTCACTCCCATAGAAGAGGCATCACACTTAATGGAGCCTTAATGGATATAAGACCTAACGGACATAAAGATTGAAAAAATACACTGTGGTCACACAGGTGATAGATGTTTATGATGCTACTCTGGCACAGTCAGGGTTTTTGGGGAGGAGCTGCTGATAAGCTCCGTGTCACTGTTCATAAGCTGCAGTCACTGGGCCATAGCAGGAGAGTGCTAAATGGTTCATACAAGCTCAGTCACAAGGACCATTCAGGAAACCTGCCTCTCAGATGGGAGGCAAGTGCCTATTGTCATCTATGCATGTGTAGCTGCCATAGCAACAAATAACCCCCAAGCCTGGCTCACCCAGCATCAGTTCATTTGCACCCAGAGATTTGATCACCCTCTGTAACACCTTCCCATCAGAGTCATGAGGGATAAGGATCCAGTGGTGAGGTGGCCATTCCTCTAGTACCTCATCTTTAGTGATGAGGACATGGAGATGGCAACTGGGCTTCCTGATCTATTGGGCTCAAGACAGAGCCCAAGGCCCAGACAGGAGGGACATTGAACACAGTTCTGGAAAGGTGGGACAGTGAAGACCTTCTCACCACAGACTCAGTACTCCTTGCACACTTATGTAAAGATGTACCAAACCTTTTGGTGGCATCTCTGGCCTTAGAAAATGCTTCATTAAACTTCTGGAATACAAGTTAGTTGTCACAGCCCAGCACATTAGTTGTACTTTGTTGTGCCAAGCTGGCTGTAGCATCTTGTGGGAGGTACCTGGTCCATAGAGTCTTGAGGGCATCTGAGATGCCTTTGATCTCTTCAGCCTAAGCTTGGCCCTCTGTGCCCCTGCAACATGCTAGCTGTTGTTAGGGTACCAGTTTAAGATAAGGCAGATGCATTTAAAAGAAAGAGCCTTGGCAACCTGCAATAATAGTGTTTTTGTCTCAGGAAAGCAGCACTGTGTCATGCATGCATGGGATGTGGGGAAGCCCATGGTAGGTAGGTAGGTAGGTAGATAGTGTTGAAAGACTGGCAAGCTGAGCAATGAACCCTTGTATAGCTTCACATCCTCATTGGCTGCGTGGAACAGATCCTGAAGAGTTCTCACCTTACCAAAAAAGACTGAGAAAATTGGAGCTGTTCAGCCTGGAGAAGAGGATGTTTTGTGGAGACCTCATAAAAACCCTTCAGTATCTGAAGGGGGTATTTGGGGAAGCCAGAGAGGGACTCTAATGTAGTGAAAGGACAAGGAGTTGAAAGAGGGGGAAATTAGGTTAGATATTAGGAAGAAATTTTTCACTGTGAGAGTCGTTAAACGTTGGAACAGGTTACCCAATGAGGCTGATGCCTGAATCCTGGCAGTGTTCAAACCTAGGTTCACTTGAGCAACCTGGTCTAGTGGGAGGTGTCCCTGCCTATGGGACTAGATGATTTTTAAGGTCCATTCCAACCCCTTAACATTTTGTGATTCTATTCATCAACTCTGGGTTTCCTCTGGAGAGGAATTAGTTGGTTCATGACTCAAAGAAGGTCAGTAGCCAGCTAGCATAATGGCAGTGCTGGAGGGACTAAGTCCATAGGAACCCATGGAGAAGTGCCTCTGGTATCCTTCATTCCCCTTGAAAACACAGAGTCCCCAGTCCCTCACAAGCTAATGCCTTTATTGGGAAAAAGGTTTAGCTATTCTTGCTTTGAACATGTATGTGTGACAAATGGGATGGAAATATTCCTCAAGACAATGTATATATATATGGTTTTCTTGTCCCGGGAAGTCAGCAAAAAGCTACCCCACTCTGTGTTCAGCTGGGAATTTCCAGGATGAGAGCTTTCCTTTTCCTGGCTCTCTAATGAGTCTGCTCCATGAGTTCATAATTTCCTCCCTTACTCATCTTGATTCCTGCCCCTTTGGAACCAAAGGTGCTCATTAACCTCCTCTGCACTTCCAGGTGCTGCTGGGGTGGTTCAGCAGAACTACTGCTTAACCAGCTAACTGTTCAGGCTTTCTGGAACTTGATTAAATTCCCAAAAATCCAGGTGGTTGACATAGCGTGACTAAACACGACACTAGCCACAGACTCTCCTGGGGCCGCTTCCCATCCCCTGCTCTTTACTTTCCTGTAATCCCCTATCTGATTTCTTCCCATTGTTTCACTCACAGCATTGAGAGCTGCTCAGTAGCTGTACCTGAAGGCTATCCAATGCTACGTAGCAAGCTGCCTTTCTCCCATGATGATTAAAACAGGCTCCTGCCCTCAATGAGCCGTTTTCTGACACTATATATACTCTTGGCTGTATTTGTTATATTGGAGGATATTGTTCAGAACCACAAACTGTATGTGCCAACCACTACATTTTAAAACAAAGTAAGTACAAGATATTCAAATGCAAGAACAGTAACTTTTAAGAAAAGCCTACCTGGAAAATTTTACTTCTTAAGGGACTTGTAGTAAAACTCAGCTGCTGGGTAGGAAGTGCAGATGGAATTTTCTGAGTCACTATTGAGACAGTTTAGCAGAATAATGAGAATGTGTCAGAGCACTTTGTCATATAAAAAAGAGAGATAAAACTGAGATCTTGATCACATGTTACTTGTTAGTTTTGATTTTTAAATTACAAATATTTTTCTTGTGTGAAGTGAGTAGATTTTTTTTTATTGCTTTCCCCTTGTTTCTGGCAGAACCCACATCTTAGCCCAGGTTGATAAGAAATAAGATAAGGGAAGTATTGCATGCAACACCATTGCTACCTGCAGCAGGCACCTTAACAATTTTCACCACAGGAAGGATACTAAGGCAGCAATGCTGTTCTCTGGTGCCCGGTGCACAAATAACATTTTCAAGATAGAATTTGTATGGAATGCAATTATCTTGTTAACTGAAGATTTTAAAACTTTTATTGCTTTACTTCTATATTTCTTCATAAGTCAGTAGTTGTATATACATACTCCTAGGCAACAAAGCACATAGGCAAAGAAAAGATACATGATTTAGAAATAAACATTATAACAAAAATATTTAAGTTAGGATTCACATGTTAGAGGAAATTTGAACATGTATTTCTGAACAGAAAGGAAAATAAATTTTTTTGCGTAAGTTTCTAAGAAGAAGCAGCTGAACTTCCATCACACTCAGTCAAGCTGCAGTTCCCAGAGGTCAGGACATTCACTGG
The DNA here is from genome assembly GCF_001715985.3 of Manacus vitellinus. Classification (NCBI taxonomy): domain Eukaryota; kingdom Metazoa; phylum Chordata; class Aves; order Passeriformes; family Pipridae; genus Manacus; species Manacus vitellinus. The sequence goes on along the minus strand of NW_021939324.1, from coordinate 12,042,361 downwards.
CTCTTGCTTTGCTAGCATCACAAGCTCACACAGAGGAAAAGAGAATGTCTGAAATCTTGTTAGTGTTTGAAAATTCATGTATATTCACTTACCTCTGACTTTCACACTCACTTTCCACAAGCACTCCTGTGCTTTAGCTTGGAGTGTCATGAATACTGAGGAACCAGATGGTCACCCTTACCACTACTCACTTCTCTGCAAATGTTAGAATGACCAGTTACAGCTGAAGTACTTGTGAATAGGGAAATCATCTGAAAAGCTGTGTTTCTTAGGACTCAGAAGGATTTTTTGTAGATCTGATGGCTTTATGCAATTGGCAGTACTCTGTGAGTGGTCTGGCCCTCACAAAACGTTGTATGGGTTTGTGGGGCAGTGACAAAATGATGGCTAATGTGAGCTGAGTGAGTGTGGGTGACAGGCAATAAGTCTCTGTAGGGAAATTTGGCACATATATACCTGGCAGGTCTACTGTAATTAAGATTAAATAAAGAAAAAAATCACTGAAATATTTAATCTGTAAGATACTTACAGGAAGGGAAAATCTGAAAAGTCCTTTTCTCTCTCCCCCACAGCTGAAGCCCCAGTACATTTCAACAATCAAAGGGAGAAGAAATATTTTAATTGAAATAAAATATTCACAGCTTGAACGATCTGTTCTTGCTGTATATTTGAAATTTAGATTCTCTCCTCTGAAATTACTGGATTAAAAAATGGACCACCACGTATAAACTATTTTTGATGTTAACAGTTTTGCAATGCTAAATAAGCCTACCGATTACTCCCTGGACAAAATAGCTGAAAGTAGTTTTCCACATGTTTCAGTGCTTGCTGTCTGCTCCATTATATATCATTGCATGAAGTAATATGACTTCTGAGATCTTGATGTGTCAATAACCACATGTAGGAAAAAACCCACCACCACTACACAGATGGTTCCTGGCCAACAGCAAAAATCCCAGACACCCAGACACTCTGTCACTCCCTTCTCCAACAAGATGGGGAGAGAACAGAGGGTCAGGAGACTCATGGATTGAGAGAATGGCTTTTTATTAGGGAAAGCAAAAGCCCTGTGCATAGCAAAGCAAAAAGAGGAATTCAGTCACTGCTTCCCATTGGCAGATGGATGTCCTACCACTTCCTGCAAAGCAGGGCTTCAGCAGGTGTAAGGGTTGGGAGGAGACCAACATCATAACCACAAACAGTGTCTCCAGCAGCTATGATGGCTCTGTAGGCAGGACTTACTTAAATCTATTGTAAACCGGTCAGCTGTCCTGGCAAGTGTGGCATGGGAGGGAGATAAAGCCATCAGACAAACCATATTTTTCTGGAATACTTTTCCACATTGGAAGCAGACATATTGGACAAGTAAAAGTTACCCTAACTGATGTGGAATGCAATATAAGACTAAATCATGCTATGGAAAACACTCCCACAAGAGTTGCAAATGGTCACAGAACTATCCATTTCAGCGATTTTATTCCTCATAATGATTTGGGGCAGTGCAAATACAAAATGCCTACCTACTCTACCTTGTACATACTCCATCCCCAAAGGCAGAAACCACTGGTCAATAACCAGACAACAAGCAGAAATTGCAAGAGTGACCCTGTTTTTTTTGCTTCTCACTTGACAAAAGTTATTTTAAATATTCAGGATGGCCCTATATGGCATGATAAGAAGGGGTTAAATGCAGTGTGCATTTGTTTGAAATGCTCTCCCAGGTTAGACAGCTAAACTGTAAAGCTGAAAGTTTAGTGCCCACTGTTTCCTGACACCATCTGGTAGTCAGTGTTTGACTCCTGACTGCAAGCATCATTATTCAAGGGGTATTTTTAATATACTTGCTCTCTGATTCAGCTTACTATATGAACCATACCTATACTTTGTTCCTTACTGCACTTAGAATGTTCAAGATAATAATAGTGTTTCATCTAGGAAAGACTGCTGAATTTTTGCCTCTAAAATAAGATACTTGCCAATTATCAAGTTTAAAAGGCTATTAGAACTAAGTAATAAATAAAAGGAGAATTTTGTTTACCCTTGTGTCAACACCAAAAGCACTGGAGCATTGCAAGAAAATAAGCTACTGATCAATCTGTCCAGCTGTTCCCAGTTAGCAGTGGGTTCACAACAGGTTTCAAACCACAAATCTCAAATATAATGACGTTTAGGTGTCAACTTAACCCATTTTTTATATTTTGCTGCCATGTTTGCCACTCCTCAGCTAAAAACTCAGACTCAAACTTTATCAGATATCAAGAATGGTTATAGACAGAATTGTTCATCATAGAATTGTTCAAATTTTCTTTGCCCCAGGCAAAATTCAAGGGTAGGGTTACGACTGAACTGAGAGGAAAAGCAAGGAAGATCAGGTGAAGTTTGCATTCCCCTACAGACTAATTCTGCTTCTTAGCAAGTGCGTCAGGAAAGAAGACACTGAAAAAACTCAAATCTATTGGTAGAAACTTGTTTCATCTGCTGTTGCAGACTTTAAGCCTTAATTTTCATGACAAGTTACATGAAATTTTAATAGCTGTGGAGTGTCTTTATAAATGTACTTTGCTACACCTGGACTTCATACCGTATGCAGAACTTGAGATTAAAGCCAGTCAAGAGTTATTTTTGCTCTTCAGTGTATCATACGGGAAGAAAATACAGCAAAATTACATTGAAGAATATAATTTGCTTGAAGAACCAGTATCATGTTTGTTAAAAAACCTGAAGAAACAGAACCTACTAAAAGAATTTCAGTTAATGCAATTAGGTAGCATGACCTTAAGCAGGAACCAAGGAGTAAGATGAATTTAAAAGTCTTGATAAAAAAATGGTTAGCAAGTAGCTGTTAAGTTGGCAAAAAGAATAGTACAGAAAAAAACCTCACACACATAAAGCAAAAGAAAAAAAAGCAACCAAAAAAAACCCAAACCAAAACCAAAAAGGTGCCCATTACAAGTTGTGATCTGCACAAGCCTTGATCCAAAGAATTAATGAAACAAGAAATCAATGAAACTACAAAGAGTTGAGTAAATGCCTCAATCAAGAAAGTTATAGTAGTCATTACTCATCAACTCTCTTTCAATAAAAAAAGACAATAGCCTGCTAATAACCTCTACAAGGGGTGGTGATTTACAGTTAAGGGACCTCTGCAGATCAGAATGGCTCTTGTTTATACAAATACACACACACACATGCACAAAATCACAGGTGGTGGAAAAATTATTTTAATTTTCTAATCATTTTCCACTGCAGTAGATGTTGACAATTTTGAAAGAGGCACCACATCCTTTTCACACTGCACAGGTCTTGACACCTGTGTGGCTGAGGTACCTTAACCAAGTTAGGTGCCAGAGGAGGAGGAGACAAGCAACAACACTGTTCTGATGAAAATGGTCCATCCTAAATATCATGACCCTTCTGACAGTTCTACTCTTAAGCCAACATCATTCTTTAGGGACAATCCAGAAAAGAACATAGCATTGGGATAGAACAGCCATATCTAATGTCTAATGGACCTTCAGAAGACTGATGGTTCTGCCTGAGGACTCCCTGGACAACCTTTGAGGTGTTTACTCATTTCTATTTGTAGATGAACAGCATAGTGAGGTTATTTAGATAGGGCTGCTGTATGTTCGTGTATAAAACCAAAGGAAATAAATAATGTCTGCATCAGGTGGGCTGGACTCCCCCCCCAAATATGAGCATGTGAGCTTCTTTTCTGTGACTTTCGAAGGTCATATCTCATATACATTGTAGAGTCCTTGTTTCAATAATATGTCATAGGGATAAAGCTGATAATAGTATTCTGGGACTGATGCTCTAGTAAAAATAAATAAAAAGAAAGAACATCACTGGTTAAGGCTCTTAACTTGTGTGTAGCAGCACATCTGAGATAACAAGGTGTGCTCTCTGCAATTCACAGTTTTTGACTAGCCTGCAGTACAACACAAGTTACAAATATGTTTATAAAGTGAAGTAACAATTATGACCAGGTGAAAGGTCCTAAACACTAACCCACCTTTATGAGCAAACACTAAAGCTGCTGCTCCATTCTACTTGAAGTCCACAGCCACCTGCTTCCCAGCTGCAGCTGAGAACCGATTTCTGTGACATCTTCCATATAGGAAGCCCCTCAGTGCCTCTAAAAGCCAACTTCTCTTCTTTCCCTGCTGTACAACGTAGCTTCCCACGCAGATGTGCAGCAGTGACAGAACGACATTTTTATAACTTGGTCTTTTATTTATGATCTCTTTGATGGCTGCCCCTGTCATGGAGTTACCCACTTAGGTAGGAGGCATCTCAGGTGCAGCTCAACTCCTGTGTTGCAGAAGTTTTTCTGCACCAACTGAAGTACAGTATAAGCATGGACATTTCTAGCCTCAAATGCATGGGTCAGATGCTTTTCACTGATCACCAACCATACGAAGTTTAATGAGGGGAAGTGACAGATTCTGCATGTGGGATGGGACAACCCTGGATGTATGTACAGGCTGAGGAATGAGATGCTGGAAAGCAGTGCCACTGAAAAGGAACTTGGGAGTCCTGGTTGATGGCAAGCTGAATATGAGTCAGCAGTGCCCTGGCAGCCAGGAGGGCCAACCGTGTTCTGGGGGACATCAGGCAAAGCATTGCCAGCCAGCTGAGGGAGGGGATTGTCCCACTCTGCTCTTCACTAGTGCAGCCTCACCTTGAATATTGTGGCAGTTTTGGGCACCACAATATAGGAAAGATATTAAGCTGTTAGAGAGCATCCAAAGGAGGGCAATGAAGATGGTGAAGGGCCTTGAGATGAAACCTTATGAGAAGCAGCTGAAGTCACTTGGTCTTTCAGCCTCGAGGAGACTGAGGGGAGACCTCATTGCAGTCCACAACTTCCTTCTGAGGAGAAGCAGATATTGATCTCTCCTCTATGGTGACCAGTGGCAGGACCCAAGGGAATGGTTTGAAGTTGTGCCAGGGAAAGTTTAGGTTAGATAGCAGAAAAAGGTTCTTCGCCGAGAGGGTGGTGGGGTGCTGGAACAGGTCCCCCATAAACATAGTCACAGAACCAAACCTGACAGAGTTCAAGAAGTTGTTTGGGTGATACTCTCAGGCATGTGGTTTGGCTCTTGGGGCTGTCCTGTGCAGGGTCAGGAGCTGGACTCAGTGATCCTTGTGGGTGCCTTCCAACTCAGCACGTTCTGGGATTCTGGGATTCTGTGGTGTTTAAACTACCACCTTCTATGATGAGGGAAAACATACCTCTTTATTGTAGCTCAGCTGATGCATATGACTTTGTTCCTCCTAATGACTGAGATCTGTGACTGAATCCTGAGTGGGTAGAGCACAACCTCAAATTGTCTAAATGTCTGAGATAATATTTTATTGGCTTCCTCTCGTGCATCAGCTGTACAGCTGGAGGGAAGGGATAGCATTTCGTGCAATCAGTTGCATGAGAGCTCTGGGTGAAGGTACTGTTGCCTCCCTCTCACAGCCAAGTGTTGTTCTTATGTTTACCCTTGACATACAACAATGTTCTGTGGGCCAGTAGCAAATTTTCTTTAGAACACTTTGCAGGACAGAGCTACAGTGTTCACACTGATGCTGCTCTCGCAAGTTCTTCAAGTCTTTCTTGTCCAAAACTCAAACTACTGGGCACCCATCATGCCATCTCATAATGCTTGACAGAAGGTGTTCATTCTCCAGGATTCTCTCCATGAACCCTTCAGATGCAGCTGTGCATTGCTACACACAAGAAACTTCCTTGTGAGCCTTTTCTGGATCTGGATCTGTGCTGCTGGACATCTAGTCAAGACAGTCGCTGGAAACATCCCAGGGGCTCAGGCATTTGGAAGCTGCCACACTTCAGCTCTTGAGTTTTCCAGTAAATTAAGGACTGCAAGCACTGAGAACAGGCATGGATCATTTTGCACATTGCCTGTGAAAAAATCTCACTTTTACCTGCACTAGTTCAGACCAGTTAATCTGGTCCCAGGAGAAAACTTCAGGTACTTATGTCACTTTTTAATCCAGTGCCAGTTCCCTGTTTGCAAGATGTCATGTCTTCTTCAATACAACCAGCTGGGCTCTTTTTCCTGGTGATACCTTCCTTCACTGATCTTCTACAAAACTAAACCCTGCAAGCCCTGCTTTCTCTCAGGCCAGGAAAAACTTCAGTGTCCCAAAAACACTGGTGGTTTTGGTGTCTAGTTATCCATGTATCCTGTGGTGCTTCCATCTCCCCATTTACAAAATTTCAGTGAAGCATCACCAACTAGAGATGTGATTATTACAGCCATAGTTTTCAAGTGTCCCATGTCTGTCATAAGTCTCCTGTGTGAGACACCTGCATGAAACACCAGAGGTGACCCTGCTTTAACAAGTACTTCATGGGGAATAGACTCATTACAGTTGCCTCCTTACAGGTAGGCATTAGTAGAACCTCTGAGGCTTTTGTTCCCAGCTATGCAGGAGATGTTAAGTGCAAGGCCTGTGTGTTGTACATCGGGCTTGGAGGTCATCAGGGTCCCAGCTCCTGAGCTCCTAAGCTGTGGATTGCAGTTCTCCTACTGTTGGCTGATACCTCTATGGCAGCACTGCCTTGGGGAAGCAGGTCTGGACCTTTGTGTCCCCTGCCTTGACAGTAGAAAGTGAAGCTCCTGCAATGTTTCTGCACAACTGTACCAACTATAAAATTATCTGCTGGTAATTAAAACACCTTGTGTTGAAAGAAAGAGAAATTAAGAAGATCTGTAATTTTATTTTGTAAACAGACAGGTTTGAGTAAGCCAGGGAAGAGCTGTGGTCTCCAAGATAAGCATTCAACAGTGGGTGAATGTTTCAAGGCCTGCCAGTGTAAATGTCGTTAGTTCCTTCTGACTACCTCATGGCAATCACTGGATAGTAGGCTTTCATGCAAAAGTAACAAGACAGTGTTCTTTGTATAGACAGTATTTTGTTGGTTCCAGCCACATGAATTGAAAGATTCATTACAAAGAAAGAATAGCTTGAGAGCTATGAGAGGGATGAAAATGAAACAGCTTTGCTCCAACTGGTGACTCTATCATCTCCAACAACTGTTTTCAGTTTACAGATCATTGGAAGACCCAATGCTTTGGGCCACAAACCTCCAAAGAAAATATCTGACTATGAAACTAGTAAATCTCTATGATGTCAGGGGCAAGATTAGAGAAGGTCCAGGTACCAGTAGTGATGGTACTGTTGCCATCTTGGTGAAGGCAGATTTTCGAAACAAAACCTAGAAGCTGGGGACTTGGTAACGAAGATTACTGAAGAGATTCATATCCATGTCTCTTAATAAAGAGTATGGAAAGCACAGTTATATATCCAAAGGCAGAGGATGGTCTTGCACAAATATAAGGCAGAAAAAAGCTGACTCTGCAACTGGACTGTGCATGTGTGTGTCCATTGTGTAAAGCTCATGCATATGGCTTAGTTACAGTGGGGATTTGGTCTTCCTCTGATTATCCAGGTTTTAATGAGGAACCTCTAGAGAAGAAAAAAGTGAAAGATTGCCTGTTTGCTACTCCTTAATCATTCTTTCAGAAATTTTAGAACAGTTCTTTGGAGAGTAGACAGCACTTCTTTTGGATGACATATTTTCCATATATAAATATGAAGGAGCTATTTGAGATATAGAAACAACAAGTGCAAATGAGTTCCTTAAACTGAAATGTCACTAAGAATGGCAGGGATGACTCTATCCCAGTTAGTAGATCATTACAATTACTCTTATCTCAGGACTCTACCTGTAAGGGACCTCCATTACTGCCCACACAAGAGCCAGGGAACTTCATTCCATACCCCTCTAGTGTGTGCAGATGCTATTATGCAAAAGTTACAGACAACATGTACTGTAACTGATGCCATATTTAGCAAAAAAAAAAAATCATACAGTGAAACTTAAGGTAATTTCTGCTACTTTTCTTCCTTTTTTTTTTTTACAAAAGAGAAAAAAGTATACAAAATGAAAGTAGATCTACAGGTCATACTGTGCTCTTACAATCTACAGAAGACTCTTTTGCTGTACCTGTTGGAGGGGCTAACAGCCATTCTTTTGGGAAGTAGTTTTATCTCACCAAATTTAAAACTTCCTTGCCAGGTCCTTTACTCTCTCATCTGACTCACATGTGTACAGAGTCATGTTGCTGCTTTAGATGCAGACTCACACAACAATTCATTAAAGAAATCCTCCTGCAAACACGGAGTCATACCAGCCACAATCCAGAATTTTATCCTTCAAGAGTAATGACGTAGGTGTGCAGTTAAACATCTCAATGTGTTCCTCTTAATGCCAATACCTGCACCATTTGTTGTTTGTAGTTTGATGATGACTCCAGGACAAGATACTATTTGTATATGAATTACAAAACACTTTATGACGATGAACACATATATGAGGAACCTGACCAGAATCAACCTTATATGGCTGATATGTCATCTTTGATACTTCCTCAGTGACAACTGCATTTTGAGATAAATCAGTAGGTTGACTTTTTCATAATTCAAGTGTTTTGATCAAATTGTCCAGGAAGATGCCTTGAAGATGTTAACTATTCTATCAATACAGTTACCTGTGTCAACCAGACCCATAATCATGTCAAACCAGATTGTTACCTTTCTTTGGCAAGACTTGAATTCCATGAAAATACAGTTAACACAAACTTTTATAATTTTTAAGATGGTAATTCAAAGCTAAGCAATAAAAAAAAAATATGAAAACTATTCTGTTCTGATAAGGTCAAAAATTAATCCAAGCTATTAATTTTCCTTTCTCTAAGTGCAAGCTTATTGAAATAGACATATTTCACATATTTTATCTAAAGATACCAGAGTGCAATTTTTCAGTTGAAAAATGTCTACTTTGATCTTTTTTGACCATCTCTTAATACTAACAAAGTTTTTTATACTAACAGTGTTCTAACAAGTATGTTATGAGTATTGTCAATGTGCCTAGTGTGACCTCTCTAGGAGGCTGGTAGCACACAGGCTGTGTATCACAGTGATCTTAGGACACAGGTATAGTTAAGTCTTTTTATATTATCTTCACTATTTAGTATGATGTGTATGTAAACCCAACAGGCACAAGGTTTAAATGGTCCATTGGACAGCAGTAATTAAACAGCAAGCTGGTAGAAATGAGCCAGAGACAGAAGTCCTTAATCACCTAAGCAGCCAACTTTCTACGAGTCTATGATACTTGTATTTTTACCTAAAAGTACAATAGTCCCAGTAAATGTGGGCAGGGGAATGAAGTGAAATTTTATAGTGCAGCAGTAGTTCAGGAGAAGAGGGGGAAGAGGATACTTAAAGGTAAGAAAGAGTATAAGTGGCCCTGTGACATCAGTGGCCTCTGACTCATATACTGATACATGTTACAGCCAGAAGGGATGTGGCACAGAGCGCTCACCCAGCTTTACTCACCCAGCTTCACTTCCGGAAAGCGAAGCAAACACTCAGCTGGTGCTGCATTCCTGTCCCAGGGCTTCATGTTTGGGTGCATAGCAGAACCCGGGCTCTAGAAAACTACCCAATTTCCATATGGAGTGCTGTTATTTACATTGTCCTTTCATGTAATTTATTTCTAGTCTTACAATGGAAAACTTGACATTTGGCCTTGATTAATAAGAATTTTGTTTATGTCACCACTGAAGTCTGTCCCAGGATATGGGAGCAATGTAAAGGGGGGAGGAACTGAGAAAGTTACTGAAGTGGAGTAATGAATATGCACATACTCCAGACATATTTTAGAGACTGATGTAGGATCACTTTCTGCCACAACACAACGGTCTCATTTAGGAGAGAAGTTTCTCTCCTACAGTCATAAAGCAGCCCTGCCATCCTGCCCGCCATCAGATGGTCATGGGCAAACAACTAGAACATCAGGCCTAGGTATAAAGCTGTCAGCACAAGACTGAGGCATTGGCATACAAAAGCATTCCTGGTCTTCTCATCATCCTTCAGTCATAGTTCTCAGTACATAGTATGGTCCAGATTTCTGCTGCCTTCAAGGACAAAACTGTTTTTTCACTCAGTCAGGGAAACTAGTACTCAGGTATATTAGGAAGCAAAAGGATGATTCTTCCTAGATAAAGGGTTTTCACAAACATATGTATAGTTTGTATGTATATATATAAATAGATTACTGCCCTTCATGCCTTGTAGCCAGACAGGAAATTTGTAACCAAATAATTGTAACTGCTGAGATCTGTAAAGGCATTTGTGACTGTGTCTGTCTATAATAATCAGCCCTCACTGGTCCTGGAGTTTAAAACACAAAATCTGTTTTGCTAGTACCTTCACAGGGAAGGTTAATCACCTTCACAGGGCTGTGGAGCTCTGAACTGGAACATACTTGTTTTACTCACACACACTTGTTAAAAAAAACCTTGTGAAAGAGTAACTTGCCCTTGCAAGCTTGACACCAGCTCAGGACTAGTCTGCTTCACAGCCTGCATGAGGTTCATACAGGGCATGAGGGCAATGCTTCCACTGTGCTCCGTGCCTCTGACACTGGATAGAAATGTGCTTTTCATCCTCACACCTCATCTGCATGAGACTTGAATCGCAGGATGAGCTGGTGGGGCACAGACCAAGCATTTGGACCTGCAGAGTAGCCTGGCTTTCTCTCAGATCAGTCCTACGAGATACTTTCAACATGACTGTAAACAGCATCCTGAAAGCTGTCCAGCCCCTAGCTCATGAGCTCAAGCTGCCACCAGTGCTCACACTGTTCCTCTGGGGAACAGTGTCACTACTCCAGTGGGGAACAGTCTACACAGTATCTACACTATCCCTATACAGGGGTGATTAACAAGGAGCGTGGAATGGGATTCAGCAGCAGATACATCTCCCTCAAAGTGAGTTTTTCTGCTGGGAGAGCTCTTCCAATTCCTTGCTTTCATGTTGAAACTGATGCAAATGTACTATTTCCATGTTATTTAATACACCTCAATCTACATTGATTGAAACAGCGTTTTAGCAGACACATTTTATAGGTCTAAGCTGAGTTTCAGTTTAAACCAAAAGGTCAGCAACTATAAGCTCTTGGTTCATGCACACATTCCCTGGCACAAGGGCAGCCAAACCAAGTGGGTTCTGTGGTAGCAGGGAGGAGCAGACGACCCATTGTGGTCCCTTCCAGTCTTATCCATTCTGTGACTCTGTGGTTCTCTGATTTTGTGGTTCACTGAGAGGACACAGTTTGGTTATCTACCTCCTTGCAGTCTAAGACCTGGAGCTAATGAAGAGTGCTGACACTTTGTCATAGAACCAGGGAGGGCAAAAGGGAGCCCTGTAAAGCTGTTCCAGGGTAGACAAAGGTTTGCTGCCCACTCCGTCTGGATGTGTCTGAGAGGTTTCCAACACACAGGCTACGATGGGCACCCCAGGAAGCTTTGCTCCAATGTGCTGTGCTGTTTCATGCTTCTCCATCTAGCAAAACCTTTATAGCCAGTTTTGTGGACAAGCCACACTAGCAATGTTTATCATAGTCACCATAGTCTGTGCAGTTTTATATTCTGACTAGCTTCTGTTAGCTTTGGATTTCATGTCTATGCTAAATAAGGTTTGCAGATTCTGAAATAGCTGGAATTGTTGACTTACATAAGAGCATATTCGTTATCATACATCCCTGTCAATGAATAACCAGACCACTGGTCTCAAAAGAGATGGACATGACAGCACAAACATCTTTTCTAGTGATACTGGCTGCAAATTTTCCAGTTGATTTTCTTTTCCTTCAGAAAACACTGATCTGATAAAACAAAAAAGACAATAAAGAAATTACTTGGTCACTGCTTATAGTTTTTAATGGAAAAATAGTTATGCCTTTTACATGATAGACCCATATGATTTATGTTGTGTTATGTTTTTATGTAAAAATTAAACAATAAAGAAGTCAGACCAAGATGTCTTGGCCTGATCAAAATAAGACATTGGGGCCTTTTCCTAGTAGCATATTTCATATAAAGGAATTCTTAGCATTTCCAAAATTAAATTCCAAAGAACTTCATTTTGTAGTAAATTACAACCTTTGGAGTTTTGATGTTGAGCAAGGACAAAAGGTAGGACTAAGTGTTGAAACTTCTTCTCATGCAGAGGTTTTGCTTCTGGATTGATTGCGGCACATGTAAGGCAACAACGCTGAGGAACAAATAATTACCCACAAAATTTTTGAAGAAAGATTAACAGGGCCTTCCCAGGTCTAGAGGAACGTGAGGGCAATGGGCTATGAGTAAAAAACAGCTACTTAAAACACCTCGTTTATCTACCTAGATGACAGAAATAGCAATGTGGAAAATAATTTCTTTTCCTGTAAAATGGAATCCTTGAGGGACAAGATTTCCCTCCAGCACAGTCTTCATTTTAGTAATGTGCAGACATCACAGGGGGACAGGAATACTTCAGAGTCCAGTGTAAAACAGACCACCAATCTCATGCTGACCTAGTCTCTTCTTGTCCACTAAAGCATTAAAACATCCCCTCCTACTCTCTCTCTTTTTTTTTTCTCCACAAAGAACATAGCTCAGCTGAGAGGACAATCCAACCTTGTCAGAATGAAGAATTCTTAAATAATTTCTAGTCTCTGTGGAAAATCAGTAGAGGCATTGAAATAAAAATATTCCAAGAGAATTTAAACATACTTTCACCTTGACTTTTTTTTTCTGTTTTTGCTTGATTATCTGTTGGTTCATTCTTTAGAGTTGTGAAGACATCTAACACTCATACACAGGTATCCAATGGAAATCAACGTCTATCCTTTGGTTTCAATATCTGGTCAAACGTTTAAGACTATTACATTTCATTTGAAACAGACATTGAGAGCATTTAGACTCCTGCTGCTCAGATCAAAAAATTGGTCCACTCCACAACACATTGGAAGTGGAGGCCTGCTGACTGCACTCTTTGAAAGGACACAGAAAAACATTTTAGTGAGATAAAAAAGCTGTGCTTTATTTGAATGAATTTCCTTTTGCTAGTATCTTATATTAGCAAATCTGGAGAGCTTTCCTGTGTCCTTTGTGGCTCCAGTTTGGTCTACTCAGAGTTGGTTTCATCTCCCAAGTGGTATTTGCTCCATCTCTGCACCAGGATGAAGGAAGTCCACTAGCTTCCCTTAAAGCCTGTCCCAGAAATCCCTTAAAGCAGCCTAGTCTTAATCTCTGCATTTGTGGCACAGTTAATTCTCAACTACTTATGCAATAATGAGTATAATATCTACTTTTATTATGCAAACAGTTAATTTGCTTTTTCTCTACCAGCATTACATTGGTGGCATCCAGCTGGCAAGAGAGACCATTTCCTGGTACTTGCAGCAGAACTGAAGTGCCATCACTGTGGTCAGTCTGACCATCCTATCCCCATTCCTCAACAGCCCTCATCAGGATGAAAGTGTTGATGATAGAGTAACATGATAAAACAAAGAAAATCTTGTAGGGACTCAACAATCAAAAGTATAAGTGAGAAAAATACCCAGGACCTAGGTGCTGACTGACTCTGAATGTCCAAATTTAGATGTCTGTTTAAATGCCTGTACTCCTTTAAGAAAGTGCACCAGGAAGCATGTTTAAGCCAAACACATTCTTCACCTTTTGTTCTGACCGTCCTTCATTGCTGGACAGGGTGCAGGGCTGGCCAAGACCCCAACTACCCCTATGGCATAGCCCTTCCCAGAGGGACTTGGGGGAAGTTTTCTTGTTATTGGCCGGTAAACTCATCAAACTCCAGCTAGGTATCGAAGCAGACAGAAGTACACCTAAGGCTGTGCCAAGAGATGGTAGGATTCTAACCTTCTTCTCCTCTTTCTCATCCACTCTTCTCCAAAATCTTCTGGTGTCCACAACTGTGCATCTTGTGGTCAAGCTCATGAGTTCAGACTCATGTTAAAATAGAATTACCTCTGAAAATCTGACTCTGTATACCTAGAATTTGAGTATTCAAAATTGTGACTTCTGGAAATGCTGATTATACTCTTCATCAGATTTAATATGCACTGGAGAATTTGTGAAATAAAATGATAAAAAGTTAACACTCTGAAAAGAACTGAAAAAAAAAGGCTTTCTGGAGCCAGTCTGTAGATCATTTGTTTCATCACGTGCAAGTGGCACAATGAATTGTCTTTAATGCAAATGGTGGAAGAAATAATTATCTGTTTCTAATTTGCAGGGGAGGTTCTTTTGTAATTTGCAAATACTGCATTGCTTGTGCTACTTGTGTCACAAGACTCCGGGCCTATTTGTAATAATCTCTTCAACGGACAACAGTGTTTGTTAAAATTTGTCTCTGCCTGCTCATAAAAGAGTAGAAGAGCTTGCCTATACTTCAAGAAAAAAGCATGTTGATCCTATGTATAATGGCCAGGTTAAAAAATCCAGGAAGTATTGCAAGTAAACTCAGTACCAGAGGGTTAAGATTATTAATTTTTACAATCTTTATTGTACTGAAGTCTTTTCAATATCCAAATTTCACAAGCAAGTTCATCCTCATTTGTGAGAAATGAGTGGCTTTGCACTTGCTGAACACAGGGTCTGATTGCCTCTCACATTTGCTTTCTTTGTCTCAGTCCCCAGTTAGCAGTGGATAATGTATATTTGCACTTAAAATTAGTAACTCAGCTTGCTGTTCTGAGGAAAAGAAAAGGTCAAAAACTGCATTTCTGTCTCTTAATGGAAAAGGATTTTTATGTAACCTCAGTGCTGGCAATCTGAATACTAAACGCCATACATGAATTTGGCTCAGTGGGGGCAATTCCAGTTGCACAGAGATCGAGAGGGACCATGTTCCAGTGAACCTCAGTGTTTCCAAATCACATGGAAGATAGCTCGTGTCAAGTGAGGCTGATGCCCTCAGTACCCACACTGCAGCAGAGGAGCTCATGGCACCCATTGCAGAGCTGCATGGAATTCCAGCCCTGTGTAGTGACTTCAATGTGGCTGTGTCTTCAACTTTTTTCTTTCTTTATTCCTCAGCTCTGTCCCTGAGGAGAATGGACCAGATGTCCAACTTCTAGAGCAGAGAGGAATAAACGGCACAAAACTGATTTGCACCATGAAACATGCTGTGATGAAGGCCTGGTCCATCAGATACGAAGTGGCCCCTTGCCACTTGATCTAGACAAAATCACAAGTACTTCAAATGCAGAGGTTCATACTTAGCTCTCAGCCACCTGGGTTTAAGTAAGATCATTAAACTAATCAGTTATTTTTCTCTTTTAATTCCACTCTGTCTGCACGAAGCAGACAATAAAATAAGGGCAGAAGGAGCTGCAAGATGAGATAAGATAGAGGTTTGAACGTTTTTTGAACTAACCCAATTGCTTTATGTCATTTGAGAAGATAATATGCTTTTTCTTCTCCTTACTAATAAAACCAAGGCCTCAGGAATACCCAGAATGGGAAGGTGTGCTCAGTCCCTGTCCTTTTGCAATTGCCTGGGAGAAGCAGGGCCACCTAGATCTGTTAGTGGGGAGCCAGAGCAGCTATACTCATAAACAGACATATCTGTTTCCTGTGTCCAGCCACAGTGTAACATACTGACTGTCCTTCCTGACCACAAAGAAGCAATATAACCTCTAGCAACCAGATCAGAAAGGGTCTATCTAGCAGACTAAAGTTTGCCCATTCAGAGTTGCAAATCACTTTTTCATGCTTGCAAGGGGTTGTTGCTTGGGGGCATTTCCTCCTGGTGTGCTGCTGAGTGCTCTGAGAGTCCAGCCCCAGATGACAAATGACCCAGGTGGGTGCGGAAGGAAGCATTCATGTTGTTTCTTTGCACTGTTCCACCCTACACTATGTCATACTACACAGACTGAGCACAGCTCCCTTACACCGGCAAATCAATAGCACCTCAGAATTAAGCTAATATTTTCAAACTGTGGAAGTAATTAATCTTCCCTCATTTCAGACACTGTCACTGAAATCACTGCATGTCCAGCACCACTGCCCTTCACTGTGTTGGCAGCAGTGGTGCTTAGTGGCACAACACATTGGACATACACATTCATGAACAAGACCTGATCGTACCTGCTTGGGTCTACATTGCCGCAAAAAAGCTCACACAGGCTAGATGGCAATGAGACAGCAGACAAAATATTTGCATAAAGCACAAGCAAAATCTCTGACTTATTTCCAGGTGAAGAGGATAAAGTCAAGAAACTAGACATGTGTAACATAAGCATGCATATGCATGTGCCTACCCACCTGCACACCCACATGCCTGTTATCTCACTCTTCTGACTGTTGCAACATCCCAGCCAAGTAATGCCTTCTCCCAGGCTTTCCCTTTCTATCTCTTATTTACTCTGCAACTTCAACATTTTTTGTGCTTCTTTCTAAGTAAAGACAGCAGAGTAAAATCCCCTGTTCCCTGGGAGGGGAATTTATTCCTTGCCAAACCATCAGTCCCAGGAAGTAGCAAGAACATTCCCTTTCACAGGCTTTCATATGACAAAGTATTCTGGGTTCATCACTGGATTTAATCTGCAAGAAATGCAATAGGCTGGAATCCTCCTGCTGTGACAGAGCAGGTGGGAGTTTAATCTTTTACAATAATGGCTTGCATGGAAAGAAGTCCTTTGTTACCAGCTAAAATTTTCTTGTTCACAGCTGGTCCAGAAGAATTTTAGCATCCCGAATTTGATGCCTTGAGGAGGAGAGGTCCCAGCCAACTGGAAGCTGGTGAAATGTTGTCCTGACTTTCAAGAAGGACAAGAAGGAGGACCCCAGAAACTACAGGCCTATTAGTCTCACTTCAGTGCCTGGTAAGGTTGTGGAGGAGATTATTTTGTAAAGTACTGAAAAACACCTGAAATACAACACAATCGTTGGCCACAACCAGCACAGCCTTATCAGAGGAAAGAAAGTCCTGCTTATCAAACCTGATTTCCTTCTGTGACAAGGTAACCTACCTGGTTGATTGGGGAAGCCAGTTGATGTAATCTTTCTGGATTTCAGTAAAGATTTTGATATGTCTCTCACAGGATCCTTCTGGATAAAATGTCCAGCTCACAGCTGGATAAACACATGATGTGGTTTGTGAGCAATTGGCTCATGAGTTGAACACAGAGGGTAATAGTGAATGGGGTGACATCAGACTGGTGACCTGTCACTAGTGGGCTTCCACAGGGCTCCATCTTGGGCCCTGTGCTCTTCAACATCTTCATAAATGACTTGCACACAGGACTGGAAGGGATACTAAGCAAGTTTGCAGATGATGCAAAACTGGGAGAAGCTGTTGACTCCCTCAAAGGCAGGGAGGCCCTGCAGAGGGACCTCAATAAATTAGAGGACTGGACAATCACCAACCATACGAAGCTGAACAAGGGCAAGTGCTGGATTCTGCATGTGAAATGGGGCAACACTGGATATACATAGAGACTGAGGAATGAGGTGCTGGAAAGTAGTGTTGAAAGGGACCTGGGGGTCCTGCTCGATGTCAGCAGTGGCCAACCATGTCCTGGGGGCATCAGGCAAAGCATCGCCAGCCAGTCAAGGGAGGGGATTTTCCTGCTCTGCTCTGCACTGGGGTGGCCTCACCTTGAATATTGTGTGCAGTTTTGGGCACCACATCACAGGAAAGATATTAAACTGTTAGAGAGCATCCAAAGGACAGCAACGAAGATGGTGAAGGGCCTTGCGGAGAAGCTGTATGAGAAGCTGCTGAGGTCACTTGGTCTGTTCAGCCTGGAGATGAGGAGGCTGAGGGGAGACCTCATTGCAGTCTACAACATCCTTGTGAGGGGAAGAGAATAGATAGAAAGTGATCTCTTCTCTGTGGTAACCAGTGACAGGACCCAAGGGAATGGCCTGAAGTTGTGTCAGGGGAGGTTTAGTTTGGATATTAGGAAAAGGCTCTTCACCCAGAGGTTGGTTGGGCACTGAAAGAGGCTCCCCAGGGAAGTGGTTACAGGACCAAGCTGACAGAATTCATGAAGCATTTGGATGATACTCTCAGGCACATGGTGTGACTCTTGGGGATGGTCCTGTGCATGGCTAAGAATTGGACTTGATGATCCTTGTGGATCCCATGCAACTCAGCATATTCTGTGATTCTGTGAGAGTAGTTTAGGTGTTTCTGACTGCAGGTATCTAACTGCAACAGAGCAATTGCACAGTGAAAACCACATGCAGTGACACCAGCATGGACAGGGCTTTCAGGACACCAGGACTAGCAGCTGCCTCAGACAACTAAGCCACATGAAGATGGAAACTAATGCAAACATTTGCCAGCTGTGCTGACCACCTGTATGGCTGATGGTCAGGAAACCAAGGCCGCCAGGAGCACAGAACAGTTCTCCATCACCTTCATAGGCACCTGAATTTCATCGTAGACTGAATGGAACACATAAAAAGGGCAGTGAGGAAATCTGCATATGGGAGCTGCAGGTATATCACCCTGCTGCAATCCATTTAGCCTGTCTTCTGCTAGACCCACCATTTCAGAATAGCCAGGTCAATGAGTGCAGTGGTAAAATTATTAAGCATTTGGGGTTTGTTTTTGGAAAAACAAACTTGGAAAAACCCTTCTGTACTGAAGAATATTGTCCACCAGAGACAATGACACTACACAAGCTCTTTCATAAGGAGAATTTTCTCTCTCTATTCCTGCTGACAGGCTATTCCAGACCAGCGTAAATTGGAAGCTTGAGATTAAGGGGTATAAGAGAAGGGAAAAAATATTGTAGCATAGTATTGCTACTGCTTAAAGCAACCCAGCCAACTTCCCCTGGTCACCAATTTAATTCTCCCAGCTCAGTAGGATATTGCAAAGTGATTAGCCCAAATGCTTAACCTCAATTCTGGGTGCTGCAGATTGCTTCTAAAAGGAAGCAAAATTGATGTTTTAGTCAAGACTTTGTCTAGTACAGTCTGATTTTCTCTTTTAGGAAACATTGACAAATGTCCTACTTCCCCCAGAGCTGTGGGGCACTTCCTTGCTCATCTCTCTATGCCTTTTGCTAGCCAAAACTGCTCAAAAACTTCACTGTCCCTTGGCCTTTTCCTTCATCTGATAGTCCCTTGGTTCTGTGGATAGTAACTTTCAGATCAATTGTCATTTAACTTGAGGAGAATTACACTCTTCTCTCATTTCATCCTTAGATATGGTATCTACCATCTTCAGTGGAGTATATAATTGCTCACATATGTAAGAAATACTAAAGGAGTCAGCCCTTTTTCAGTATAAGTACATTAAATCTCCTAAACTCCAAGTATCTCCACCTCTCTGTGTCACCTCTCAGTTGAAATATTTCGCCATAAATAGTACCAGACCCTGGGATCTTTTCTTTTCCCATTTTTTACCCAGATATTAAATGGCAAAAAAATTTGCCCTTTGTCCTGTGGTCAGTGATTTGCTTCCACGTATCCCTTTTTTGGGATCTTATCAAAACATTGCTGAGAAGCTGAGCAAACAGTGGTTCTTTTGATTGTCCCTCCTAGCAAACGCCATCAGCTTTCAAAGTGCTGGTTTGGTTGTGTGTATTTGATTGCACAGATCATGACGTGAGGTAGGTTTTGGTAATTTCTCTGTAGATACACTATCTCAGTCTGCAGGGTTGCCTGCCATACCCCACTGCCTCAGTTTGCCCTCTCCTCAGAAGAAAGCCAAGCATCTATCTTCAAATACCAGAACATAGCCCAAGAGGGTGCTGTCAGAAGAAAAGGGTTTAAGAGTAATATACAGTTGTTCTCAGGTCCTGTTACAAAGTAGGACAGTTAATATGACAGTTACAAAGTTAATATGAGAATTCATGTCTTGCTTTTAGCCTATCATCTCTTTCATTTTGGGGTTGCCGAATGAGTAGTAATGTCTCTCCCAGTGGAAGCCTCCAGAGGAGATCTGGAAGACCTACCATCCAATGCATTTTCCAAGTAGCTCTGTGACACATCACCTTGTAACAGTTATCTGATCTCACGTAAAAGAGCTCTAAAAGATGTATTTCCATATTGTCTTCCTCAATTTACCATGATACAGCTCCCTTTTTTTTTTCTGTTACACTTTTTAAATGGTCATCTTGTCAAGGGCAACACAGTCCCTCTTACTCCTTAGAGACTGAAGTAATTTGTAGCTATTATTTATCCTAATATCTCTAGTTCTCTAAAATTCGTATCATTTAACCTTCCAATTTCTTCTTCATGTCTAATGTGGCAACGTCTGCATCATTCCAAGGTACTTGTTGTGCTGGGATATGTGTTTGTTTGTACACGTGAAGGAGATTTGGGGGGAAAATGGAGGTTCAAAACTGAATAAAACTTCGAGCTGCTGTTTGATCATGCAAATTTTGCCCAGACTATGCAGGGCAGCTGTGGAGACTCTGGAGCCCCTAGCGCAGAAAAGACATGGACCTGTTGGAGTGAGTCCAGAGAAGGGCCATTAAAATAATCAGACAACTGGATGAGAAATTTGGGGCTGTTTAGCCCGGAGAAAAGAAGGCTCCAGAAAAATCTCATAGCACCTTCCAGTACCTGAAGGGAGCCTATAAGGAGGCTGGAGAGGGACTTTTTAGATAGGCATGTAGTGATAGGACAAAGTGGAATGGCTTCAAACTGAAAAAAGAGTTAGTTTAGATTAAATATTAGGAAGAAATTCTTGACTGTGAGGGTGGTGAGGCACTGTAAAAAGTTGCCCAGATATGATGTGGATTCCCCATCTCTGAAAGTGTTCAAAGCCAGGTTGTATAGGGCTTTTGAGTAGTCTGGTCTAGCAGAAGGTATCCCTGTCCACAACAGGGGGGCTGGAGCCAGATGATCTTTAAGGGCCCTTCCAACCCAAACCATTCTCTGATTCTATGAGAAGAAAGCCATATACAGCCATATACAATGAAAGATGATGTCAGTATATCTCTCTGGTTTTCACTTGAAAAGTCAAGGTCCCATTTGAGCAGGATGATGAGAAAGGCTGAGCTCTGGACAAGAGGAGACATAAAAGGTAGGTGACTGGTGTGCCTACATATTGCATGTTCTCATCCTCCCCATAGGAGAGAAAATCAAATCAGAGAGGTACCTATTTGAGTATGTGATTCTCACATTCCCAGCATACTCGGAGATGCTACTGGAGTGCCAGACATAGGATGGGGGGGCTGGTGCAGAGACAGAAGCCTTGTATAAATTAGGGCAATTCAAAACCCACAAATCATCGTGACAACCAAAGGAATTAACCCTGATTATTAGTGGAGACTAGAAACCAAATGTCAAAGCCAAGGGCATACAGCCACATTCAGGGCTGGAGATTTTCCAGCTGGTTTTAAAAGCAAAGAAAATATGGTGCAATCCCAGGCCTCCAGATGGAGAATGGGGTTAATCCACTAGAAAAAGCGTACATAAGTATCCAAACTCAGGAAAAGGAGAAATCAGATTTTTCCTATCCAATCAGAATAGAGAATAAAAGTACAGAATTAAAATCTGAAGCCTCATTAGGCCTATTTCGGGTATATTGTACATGGAGCAATTTCGTTGCTGGCTTCCATCAACTTTAATACTCTAATCATTTAGTGAAATGGAGAGTCTATTAGAGTATCCTGTTATAAGGTGGCAGCTGCAGCACTAACTGCTACTGATCCTGTCCACCGGTGCTGAGGCCATATGCTACTTGAGATTTCTGTTTCTGGCAGTGTTCCTGTGCTTCTGCCTCCTCTTCCCATGGCCTCCTTGCTGCACGCAAGTTGCCATGCAAGGCAATGTTTCTGCAGCATGAGAAACAGACTGCTGTCCACAAAAGGAGTTTGAAAATGGACATAGGGGCCTTTAGACCAACAGCAGCTGTTATTTGAGCTTGCACAACAGCTTGAGAGAGAAATCAAGAGCAAATTAAAGATGTTTTATTTTTCACTAAATTCATAAGCAGGCAAGTGGGCTGATTCCTTGATAGCTCACCTGTGCACACCCTAACGTGCACTCTCTCACAGACATGCACAGAGTTTCATGTGTGGTATAATTGAATGCCTCTGCCAGTGAGCTGGGAGTGCAAATTAATCTGCTCTGATGGCAAAACTACAATTACATTAGGAACAAAACCTAATAGAGAAAAGAAATAAGGCTATCGTCATAAAAGATTGGCCTGTGCTATTACTTGAATAGAAGACCACCAAAACAAAAGCAAGTTGCTCCAGAAAACCATTTTAGTGATTTAGTATATGGTATTTTTCCAAGTTAATACTGAAATCCTACTCCAGCAGATGATTAGGAAGAGCTATGCTGTTAGAGCCTCTGTGGAAAAAAGTGCTCCTTAAAAGGTCCCATGACACCTTATGCAAGAGAAAGAGTCATCAATCAAAGTGTCCAGAAGAAAATCCGTATCTTGACTGTTATATTCAGAAAATGCTTAGGGTTTTCTGCAGTGTGTCATTTTTATTTTCTTTCCTGAATTACTGGGTGCTGTTGCTGTGCTCTGTTCAGATTTCATAAAACAAATGGCTGCATTCAATAGTGAAAGGAAGCACCTTAAAGCACCTTCCAAATACTCGTGAGTGACTTACCCAGATATCCCACGTGTTACTTTCATTCCACAAGACTGTGGGCACTTGTGTTAACTAGAAAAGCTACTTTTCCAAGTTTTGTCAAGTTTATGGAAAATGCTATTGGAATTCAATCTGCATTCATTTTCTTACAAAGTTTTACCTCCTAACCCAGCAAAGCACTTCAAACAGGTTATGATTGCACTGATTTTAACCCACAAGTAAAATTAAGGCTGTATTTCATTAGTTGGCTACATCAGCATTTTATTTGTCTGAGCTCTAACTAAGCATGTTTCACAAAATTTTAAATGACTCTGTTTGTCTGTCTAAGTAAAGGCTGAAAACTGCATTTGTCCCATTTATTCATTAGAGACTTGCAAAAAATCCCAGCCTGAGCATGAGCAGTGCATGATTTGCCTGTAGCAATGCCAGAATTTTGCTCCAGTGTTCAAGTTCCAGTGCGCCTGGGTCTTCCCTCTTGATTTGTAATAATGCCCATGTAATCACTTGCCATGCAGAGATTGAAAAATAAAGGTTGCTGGGCACCCTCATGCAGATTCCTGTTTGTTAGATGCTGTTACCCATTGAAATAGTATATTGCCTGAGAAAATAGTGTTTAAACAAACTTGTCTTTTTTGACCTGCATCATTATCTCAGGCTCTCTTTAATGTCACTTAGAGGGGTAAAACGGAACCCTGTGATATTCTGCAAGAGCTGGTGCTGGCAGCAAGAGCTTTGTACTAACTGTGAGGTTTTAAAATAGTTCCCATTGCATGAGCCTGGGAGAGTGTTTTAGGAGGGAACAGTGTTTTAGCCTTCTTCCAAGGCTCTTCACCCCTTATTCAGCACAGATGAATTCACCTCTGTCTGCAGTGTCAGTGATATTTGATTTAATTGTCTTCCCTGCAAGGGTTTGAACAGGCCTTCCCATGCTTTCTCTCCTGCTGCACCTAATCTTGTCAGGATGACCCCACAAATAGAATGGCAGAAAGGTTTGCTTTGGAAAGGACATTAAAGACCATCCAGTTCCAATGTCTGTCATGAGCAGGAAACCTTCCACTGCTCAAAGTTCCATCTAGACTTTCTTTGAACATTTCCAGGGATGGGGCAATATACCACCATATATTATAATATATATATATGTATAGATATATATTAAAGCTCATTTATTTTCTTTTAAACCTTCACTGAAGCTTTCCTTTGAGATGCTAAAAAAAGAAACTGAGCTCTTCAGCCCCATTCTTCAGATCTTGCAGCTGCACAGACTGGCTGTGCCACCTCATCACTCCCATCAGGTCCTGCTGGTGTCTCTAGTTGTATTCTCCTGTGGGTCTGCTTTAACTGCGGCTTCTTTTGCAATTGGATAGTGTGTGGAGCATTGTAATCCTGTTCAGTGGCTGTGTTTGGGTGCTCACATAGCATCTGTGCCTCTAATAGGGAAAGCGGGGCTGTCCTTGCTCCAAGCTGGCCAGCACTCGTGCCCTGGGAGAGTGCCCTCAGCCTACCCCTTGCAAGGAGAGGAGGCTGAGGAGGAAGGGTGCAGATCCCTCACACTCTGATGAGGAGATCTTGCTTCCAAATTAAACCATAATCTGTATTCCTGATGACATGCCACCTTGGTTTATGGCCAGAGTGTCACTAACACAGGGCTTCAAAAAGCCAAACCCAGGCAGTACCAGCCCCAGTTGCAAGAACATGAGTTGCTTGGATGGTTTCCAGACACCCACTGTGAGTGCAGTGGCTGAAAGGAATGCCAGGCCAGTCATGCTGGCCGGCAGCAGCGTCCTGCACCTGCGCCCAGTGGACTTCTGCAAATCCGGTACCATCAGCACCTCATCCCCATTGCTGCTGGAGCCTGGAGGAGCCACAGGAAGGGTTGTTTCCTGCTACACTGCACTGGGGAAACAGCATTGCTTCCCACCCCTGCAGAAAATGGTCACTCTCCAGTGTGGAAAGCTGCCACATCCTCAACCTCCTTTCCATTCAGTGTGTCTCCGCAGCACGGGGGGACATGGAGTTTATGGGTAGAGCTGGCCCAAACCACAGGTGCTGTTGCCTTAGGGAAGGACACGGGGGTTGGCTGCTCTGTATCGGCATCCATGGCCCAGGACATGGTGGCATAGTGTTGATGGTGCCCCTACAGCTTTAATATAGTTTGAAAAAACTACAGGAGGGGGCTTCTTACTGCTCTAATCACCCCTCCTTTGTGCTAGAAATTGCTCAGCTGGGACTACCTAGGTGGTATGCATTCATCAGGGCTGCTTTATGTCAGACCAAGCAGAGGTTAAGTTCCTCAGAAAATCAAATAAAAACACGGTTTATCTTCCCTTGTTTCTCTTAGCTTTCTGAATATTCTGAGTTGGAATCCCCTGCCCACTGCAACTACCCCCTTTTAAAATTCTGGAATTGCTAACACTTATTTTCTAAAGGAGAGGACTGCTACAAGCCTAAACCCCATCTGCAGCATAGCCTGACTTTTGCATAAAATACAGCCAGAAACTGAAAACCAACTGGAATTGGTACAACAACCAGCATAGACATGGACACTTGGCTCTTGCTGACTGAAGTAATTGATCCCCTGCACAAATCAGCAGAATGGTTGCCACAGAGAATTTCATTGTC
This sequence comes from Manacus vitellinus, assembly GCF_001715985.3. NCBI lineage: Eukaryota > Metazoa > Chordata > Aves > Passeriformes > Pipridae > Manacus > Manacus vitellinus. Next base: position 12,017,292 of record NW_021939324.1, on the reverse strand, counting down.
AGAATACCAAATGGTACTGTGGAGAGCCAGGGGGCTGTGGGGCAGGACAGGAAGAGGCAGGGGTCTCAACCCCTTGTGCATGGCCCAGTTTCACCCATGCAAAGGTGGAAAACAGAGCTGGAAAACTGAGTGCCTGGCAGGGCACATCGGTTTTGGACACCTGATTTACATGGTGTGGCAGGACTATTCAGGCAAAAGTTTCTCCACTACTCAAAAGAGTCTTTCTCAAAATTTAACTTATCTCCTGCCTCATTACACTAATACTTAAATGCTTGTTGGGGGGTTTCTGAGGCCAGGGACACAGTAACCAGAGTAATCACTCCCTAATTTCTGATTCCATACTGGGACCATTTTACTGCTGTTTTCACAGCTCCTTTTTTTGCTGTTTTATTATGATTGTTATTGTTATTAATGTTGTTGCTAGGTGGGGTTTTTTGGTTTGGGGGGTTTTTTAAATTGGTGTACAGTTAAAGTAAATTTAATGGAGACAGGTTGTCCAATAAGAAAGTTTTGTCCTGTATGTAGTCTGTCAGGCCACTGGTTGAATGAAGAGCTGCAGCAGTCAGGAGACACAGACCTCTTTGATGTCAAGGTGCAGGGAGCATCTGCTCAAGTGGCAAATTAGGATCAAAACAGCAAAAACAACAAAGCAAATTTCCAAATATGACATGCAGCTAATTCTCTTGTACTAATAGTTTCTTGTTAAGCCATCAAGAACAATAAATTAAATTCACATAAAATTTAACTGGGGAGCAATGGGTAATTGGGAAGGCAGTGAAAAAGACTTCTTGCTGTTTTCAGAGGGCAGCACTGCCCACATTTTCCTTTTAGACAGAGATAAAGAAAGGATTTCCTAAAGAAAAAAATATAACCCCCTGAAAACTGGATAAGCTCAACATTGGTGCTCACATCCTGAGAGGTGGCTGGAAAGAGCTGCTTTGTGAAAGGGCTCTTCAGCTTTGACTGGTTATCTGCTCCCCCTGGCAGACTGAAAGGCGTCACATTTTGTACGAAGGCAAAACTTGTGTTATTCCAGAACTTGAAGCACTTCCGAGTCTTATTTACTGTCAGAGAGAAGTTAAACAAACTAAACCCCAAGGAAAGCCTGACAATCTGTGCAGAGGCAGCAGTAGTGTGTCTTTCAAAAGAAATCCCGTGCCAGCCATGCCATTTCATCCCTGCTTATGTTACTAAAAACCATCCGACCTCACTCTCATGAGTTCACAGGTGCAGCTGTTTACACTAGTCACCACAGACCCGACTCTCTGACATGAAAAAGTAATTACATATGAATTTTCATTGATATTTGTGCCTTCAAAGTTAGACATCCCATGGGAATCTTTTCCTTCTCCATCCCCAAATGGTTTCTCAGTGAGTTTCAAACTACAACCCCATCAGCAACCATCATTGAAGGTGAATTTTGCAAGGAAGGGTGAGATCTTTATTTTAAAGAAATTTAAAAACACTTTTATGTGAGCACCTGCCCAATCTGTCTGTGTTTGTTGGTGAAACTAGCCTAATGTTTCATACCAAAATTCCCTGACTCTCTGGCATGCTGGTTTATGTTTTACCCATTTTAGTAGGTATTTATGATAGGATGTGTGCTTTGCTTAGGTGTGGAATAGCATAATATCTGTCACATGATATCGCAGTCCAAACTTCATAGACTGAGCTGGCTAATATATGACCTTTAGATATGATTCTATAAATTCAAGTGCTCCTTCTGCATCAGTGACAAAAAAAGAAAAAAAAAAAGCATTACATAGTACAGCAGTACAAGTGCTAAAGACTGCACTCCAGAGGTAAACCATCTTTGCAATTAGAGAGGCATATGGCTATAAAATCAGCTTGCAATATTTTTAGTCATATAGTCTTGTTCAATGTAGGTAAAAGACTCATTTTGTTCCAAGGAGAGAGAGTCCCATTAGACTTGAACACTTCAAAGGGTTTCCACCAGGAAGCACAGCTCCCTGGAAATGTAATTTGAGCTATCAGCTCTGTGAGGGACACATTGTGGAATACAGGATCTAAGTTAAATCCATGTTTGTACATGCCACTACGGCAACCATAAGTCACATCATCACCCTCAAGGTATTGAGTACAAGTTCAGACCCTTAACGCATTCACACTGCCGTCTTGACATGAGCACCCACACTTCAACTAAAAAAAAAGTAGATAAAATGTTGGACCGAAAGTATGTTCTTCTCATGCTCATAACTTAGCACAGAGACTTTCCATCCAAAGATCTTTCATCAAAGAGCACTGTCATCTCCCCTAAAAAAAAAAAAGATGTAGTAAAATCCAAATCCATCCAAACTTTGCTAAACCTCAGGATTAGGAGTTTGATTTTTGTGGAAGTTACAAATCTCAGAAGCATACTAGGATCTAATAGGAACAACTAGAGTTAGTCAGCTAAACACATTTCTGCCAGGCCCTTAGCAAACCGTTCTGTGCCCTAATGCACGGAAAGTAGATTAGAGAATCAAAAGGGGTGTATTATAGTCTCAGAAGCTGGAGTTGGTTATAAGTTTATTAGCATAACAAAAAGGAATGTGGCAAGGCAAGACAGCTGCCAAGGGGAGTGCTGGTAATTGCAGTCTCAGGAAGAGCAAATAGAGCTCCTACAGGGTCTGGTGATGAGTGAGCACAGAAAAAGCCAGCAAGGGCTTCCAAGGGCTTTGGGGGAAGTGGAAAACTCTTATCCTTTCTGGTTTGATCCATCTTTTGCAGAAGGACAGAAGACCTCACTCATCATTGACCGGAGGTTGACAGATCCAAGCGAAGGACTGCCTGTTTGGCCAGGGAGAAAAGGGTAAAGGAGCTGTCTAAATCTGTGTCTAGGAGCCACCAGTGGAGCAGCACATCCATGGATCTGTCAAAGAGCATTTTCCTATCCCAGCTGGCTCACAACAGAGTGCTCCTCCTGGCCAGCAGTTACATGCTTCCATGCCCCCTTGCAACCGGGGAGACCCTCTGAGCCAGAGGCTGAACCAAGTGACTGCAGGATGGTGAGGGAGAGATGAGCTCTTGGAAGAACAGCACATTTATTCAGTTGATTAATTTTTAACAGGGAAAAAGAGCAAACACAGGGGAAATTGTTCAGCTGGGAAGAGAGGAGAAAGCTATGAGAACAGAACCAGAAGGGAAGGTGAAGAGCAGGAGAGCAGGGGAGAAGGCCTCTCTCACAGCCCATACTCCTGAGGTGCTCTATGGGCTGATCAGTAGTGATTTGCACTCCCAACAAATGTTTTCATTTATTTCAGGGAAAAGAAAACGGTTTGTTCCACCGAACATACTTTTCATTCAAAATGGGAAAAGCTACTCCTGAGGGCCTGCTTTCCTTTTTTTTAATAAAGAATAAAAACCTCATACTTTCAAAAATCCTCTTTTCCCTACTCAGGATTAGTTATTTGAATAGAAGGATTTGCTGAACATGACCTGAATTTATCTAGTGTTTTATCCTACCTATAGCAGAATATTTCTGGAGAGTTTATGACTGAAGGGCAGAAACAAAGTCCTTGTTTAGCTTCTCTTTAGACTTGTGCAGAATATGGATACATCCATCTTGCACAACAGCACAGGTCCAGGTCCCATCCCTCCTGCCAGAGCAGGCAGTCATTGTGGGCTGTCAGTAGCTGAGGAAGACAGAAGTGATTTGCAGCACCTCTGTGCAGGTCTGCACCCTATCCAGGGCCCTCACTCCTTGCAAGCACCTCCCAGAGGCACAGTACTCATGAAGGGCGCCTGTGAAATTCTGCCCATGCAGAAGCTAAAATACATAGCCTTGTGCTAAATAGTATGCTTATAGATAGTGGTATATATTTGTCTGGATGTCTGTAGCAGGAATAGTGGAAAAACAAGAGAGAAGGCAGCAAGCCTTCTTGATCTAATTGAAAGAAGAGGGAGAAGTTTAGAGGTCAAGAACTGCTTGAAAAGTTGTGATCAAAAAGGATATCTCATGCTGTTTCTTTCCAAATGAGCAGAGGGTGGCAGGATTGTGGTAAACAGCCTTTGGCTGACCATCTGGGTCATGCTGGAATAATGACATGACAGGACTCAATGTCTCATGATGTTATTTATTGGGCTAAACATGCCAAATAGTGCAGAGGCTTACACACTCAGGTCAGTGTGCTGTTATTGCTGCATTTCCCACTTAAACAACTCCTTGTGCTTCTAAAGTTACCTGGCCCTGCCACATGACCTCCAAGTGAGCAAGCCAAGATTTTTAACAATATCTATTACCTCTGTTTCACAGGTCAGTGCTCTTTATAAACTACTAGTGTTATCCAGAAAGATCTATTGTGAAAGACAGCGTAGAAAACATTGGTGCAAAACTAGCAAGAAGCATATTGTTTCTGTTTAGGAGGGACTACCCATGTGATGTAGGTACAAAAAAATTCCCCTGTTTCAAAACACACATTTTATCTATGCAGGATCATAGTCCCATAATTCTGTTCAGCACTTCAATGGCACTAACATAGAAAATGGTTTGTTCGCTCACAGACCAAGAAGGACTGGGATGCTAACTTTACTGTTCCAGGAAATACTTTGCCAGTGCTAACTTGTGAACTGTTAGCAGCCAAATACTCTTAAGATTTATTCAAGCCAAAGAACTACTATCTACCAGTTCCTGGTTATATTTCTTCTCCTATTCCTCTTTAAATTACGAGTTTCCACTGGGCCAAGTTGCTTTCATGTTTATTTTCTTTAACACAGCAAGCATGCAGCTGGCAATAACTTTTTGGGTTGTCTGGCTGTGAACTTCACATTAGAAAACTTCAAACTGTGTTTCCCCCATCTCTTAGAGCAGAACTATTCTTATGCAGACCTCTACCAGTACATACAATGCTGCAATGATAGTAAAAACAAACAAACAAACAAACAAACAAACAAACAAAAACAACACAAAAAAACCCCAAACCCAAAACCAAAAAAAAAACAAACGGCAGGAAAAAAAAGAGTACCACTATAAATACTTTTATTGCTGGCATAGATTATTTACTGCCCATTTAGTTAATCCCTATAAAATAACACAGCTGAATGCCTTTAAGTTGCATGCATACAGATTACTAATTAAATTCACAGTTAAATGGCTTGACCTGGCACAATTCTGACCATTAAAATCATTAAAGAAATAGAGCTGTTGCAGTTACCTCAAGGCAAAGTCTCCCAGTGAATAATTTGGGTATTGCAGTGGTTTGGGGCAGTTTGGGACAGACAGGGTAGTCCCAGGCTGGAGGGACTGGCTTGGGAACCAGATCCTTGGGAAGTGATCACCTGACCCCATCTCTCAGCCCATGACTCCAGTTCATCTCTCTGTGCCATGGAGACAAGGGTAGCAGGACATAGGGGACACTGGGACTGGGGCAAAAGTTAAAAGAAATCAGCCAGAAGTACTAATTCATATTTTGATAAAGGTTTAGCTGAATTCAAGCCTTTTATTATAACCCCTATGTGCAATTGCAGTAGAAGATCAGCCAGCACTACAAATGCACATCCTTCTGTTCCTGTCCCCTGTCCCTCAGTGGTCCCAGGGGGAGCTCAGGGCTAGGTTAAGGGGCTGGGGCATCACAGCTGACCACACAGAATGTCTTAGCAGCACTTTCTGGGCTGAAACTTCAGTCTAGCTTGGAGTATTTGAATAACTACACTTTGGTGACAAGAAGGAGAATTCACCAAAGCAGGAGCTTCCTTGAAAGGATATTGGCCTGTGCTTTCATAAGAAAGCTTCCTCTGCAGTTTCCATCCTGAAGAGCCCACCACCCACTCTCGTGTTCACTGTTGCTGTGTTCATGTGCACCAGGCTGGAGTAAGCATTTTCCTATCCCTAAGTGCAGTTTAGCCTCAGAAATTACTATAATTCTACTTACTTAAACAGACCTAATTTTTCAATAGAAGTGCTATTTCAACAGAAGCAATTAAAAAGTTCTGCTGTCATGGCAAGGCACCTGCTTCTATCAAAACTTCATTTAGCTTCTCATTCTGTTTGACTTTCTGGAGTAATTTTAGAACAGACGGGGGTTTTTGTTCTACTAAGAATGCTTCCCTTTGAGAAATAACAGTTTGTAAAACTGACCTACCATGAAATTTGTGATTTTTTTCTCAGAGGACAGCAAGGTGAAGCTCTCTCATTTTCATCCATTAATTACCAGGGGAAAGAAGTATGACATATGTAAAGATCTTCATGAAGTTATAAAAGAGATAGCAAACTATGACATGTCTGCAAAGGTGATAATGACATTAGTAGAACCTAACCCAAGTGTCTTAACAAAACTATTGTAGATGTATCCTAATATAAAGCATGGGCACACGGGGGGAAACAAAGGCAAATGGAAGTCTTCTTTATGTTTACTGAACTCATCATTAACTGTTGTTTGTATTTCATGTGAAATTCACTCTTTTTACAAACAACCACACTAATAAATGAAGCACTGTCTCATTGGCTTCAGAGTTTCTTGCTTAGTTTCTTTTTAAATAGAAAACAGAGGTGTATATGAATATATATTTTTCCTAAACATATTCATATTTAATCACCTGTCTACAGGGCTAAGGTGGTGATGCTGTGGGTGGATATGCTGGCCACCAACACCCATCCCATGTCTCATCTGCTGAGGAAGACACAGTGTGAACATACCCCTGCTACTGCTCCATTGCAAGTAATAGCACTGACTCATTCTCATGGGGATTTGGCATGTGCAACCTCTGAATATACTTCACAAATCAGAACTTCCATAAATGTTGATACTTGGTAAACTTACCTGCTAAACTGATGCCAGGAAGCATTTTCTTCTGCTTTCCCATCACGGCATAAGCCACCTGTTTCTCTTCAGAGGCAGGGTATTTACTGCAGCCACTCCAATAGCTGGGCCTAGCTTGGCCATGTAGACAAGAAACAAGAGAAACCTTCTGAAATGCCTAGCAGTGCCATGTCAGGTAGGGACATCTGCAGCTTCTCTGCACACGGGCAGGGCAACGCCAGCTGCAGAGTCACCTGAGGCTGAAAGTATTGTCTGCTGCCAACCCCAAGCAGCATCTGAAGGGAGTTGACATCCAGTATAAAGTATGTGGTGCCTTTATACTTTTATGAGTCTGCCGCCTTCTTACAAGCATCCACTTATTCCTTTCAAGAGAGAACTGTGTCCTTGATGTTCTCAGCATTACCCAGCCGAAACATCTATTCCTGTCAGCTTTTACTGATGCTCTGAAAGCTGCAGAGTTTTTTTCCGAATGTGCTTCATCTTTTTTTGGAAGTATAAGAAGAGGTATTCCAGAGAAAATATTTACTTCTGAAACATACTGGAGACACACGAATAGCAGACAAGCTGAGGATCAGGAGGAAAAACAAGGCTTTCATGAACCTCACTTGAGGCCACAGACTCACCTGAAGGCAATAGGTCGGAGCTGACACTGATCTTCTTCCAACTCACATTGATATTCTCCCAACAGAATGACTGATCCTCAGTTAATGAACAGGGATTAAGGGCTCCATGAGAGCCTTACACTGGTCTCAAGAAGGCCCTGGAGCAGAGCCGGGAAAGACTGCAGTGTCTTCAGGTAGAATCTTTCCTCTGCAGCTTCCCAAACAAGATAAAGCCATTACTGACTGGCCAGGGAATAGGAACAATATCTCATTAGCTATCTACCCAACCATAGCTGTATATCATATCACAGTAGCATGGCCCACTGAAGACCAGAGGTACTTGCATGCAAAAACTTTTGATTCACTGCTTGTTATCCAAACTTCCTTTCATGAGAATGGTTGAAAACATGTCAAAAAGTAAATCATATTCATAGGGACATTCACAAGGTGTTGATGAAGAGTGGTCAGTAAATGCTTGCAGGAGAATTTTCACAGGAAGTAGCCTTCTCTTTGTTGTCCGAATTGCAGATTAATTGAACATTTATGAATATATTAGCTGATAATTAACTAATTTAAACAGAGTATACATGATTCTCATCATCTGGTCAGGAAGCTGATACAGTGCCGCAAAGCTGGGATGAGAAGAAATTAATACCAAATATTACCATTATTTGAAGGTCTTTCCTGGTTGTTTGCATGTGTGGTCATAGGTGGTGAAACATAAAGAATCCCACAAAAATATGACATCATTGGGGATAATTTGCAAACAGAAATTAGACTGCATTTTTTAAATAAGTTGTGTCTAGTTCTACTGTGAATAGTTGCCTGACTCTAATAATGACTGGCTAACAGAGATCGAGTAGCAAGTATCATATTCGGTCATACATCCAGTCTAAAAATAATTCCCTTAGAGCCCTTTTGTGAGTAAACTCCAACATATTCAAAGTAATCATAATTGCCTCCTGGATAACATGAGAATTAAAAATGAGACAAAATATGCTGAATAAATTATTCACTGTGAATTGTCCCCTTGACTCTAACTTTTACAAGATGCTTTTTAGAAAAGTCCGTTTTCTAAAGACATAATATAGAGCTACATATCAGAATATATTAAGAGTCTTTGAAGAACTCTAAATGTTTTGCAGAGCCAAAGTTTGTTTAATGATTATTTCAAGGAATGAGGCCAAGAAAGCAGTACTGGAAAAAAAATCACACAGTTTTGTTTCACTCCCTCTTTTATTTACCTCTTAATCTCTCTCTTTTTCATTCTCACCCACTGCGGGATCTCCGCATTACTGGTTCCAAATTTGGGATAGTTCCAAGTCACAGTCTCTGACTGATGCTTTTTTTTATCCCTGTATGTGCAATTTTGCCCTCTCTATCAACTGCTTTGATCTTTTTGCAGCATATTTTTGTCTCCCAACATATTTCCTAGCAGTTAAATTTTAGTTTGATCTCATGTATAGAATTATGAAGATCAAGAGGTGCCACAATTTATTACAGTACATTTAAGGTTACTATAATAAAGTTTTAATTCCATTTCAAAATTCAGAAATTAAACGTGCAACCTGCTCTAGTGGAGGTGTCCCTGGCGGGTTTGAACTAGATGGTCTTTAAGGCCCTTTACAACCCAGGTCATTCAATGATCCTGTAGCCAGGTTGAATATGGATTGGAAAATACAACACAGTAAAGAGCTGACACAGAGTTGCGCCTCCCTGACAAGTTTTCTTACAGCTGTGTATGTTTTCATGCCACTCACAAGGCTCTGTGGCCCACACAAGGGAAGCTGCAGTGGAGGGGGAACACAATTACCTCAAGCAAGCAGTGAGGGGTATGGCATGTGCTCGCCGCTGGAGTGAAAGGCATGTCATGCACCTGCTTTGTGACTGCAGCCTGCCCTGAGCTAGCACTGACATGGTCCATCTTGTGGCGTGCCACAGGATAAGGGAAGGCATGCAATACACCGCAGCTGCAGCCACAACCACGTCTGTGCCACCAGCCCGGGCCCCGAGCCTCCTCACTTTCCAAACCCTGCCAGCTGCTGGCAAGCAGCAGGGTCAGATGGAAAGTTCAAGGGAGACGTTTTGCGATCTTTCATCGATTTGCCAGTTATAACTTGAGGAAAAGGAAGGTGGAAGACTTAATTTAGGCCACAGAACAATATTCTACATTATTAGTATGAGATGTGCTACTGATGATGCTGTAAGAGCTCAGTATTATATGGTGGTAAAGTAGCTACTTCAGCCTCCTTTGTCTGAACAGTGTGGTTGGTGGAAACCCCACAAAAGTCATGGTCCGTATACAGGAACTGCTGCACTTCATCTTGCAATGAGGCAGTCTGGTATACTCAGACCCAAGGCCTACACGTTTGGAGAAGGTGTACAAAACTCTGTCACAAGACAAAACTATGTGAAAAGTCTGCTTGTTCATAAAGATGTGGCCAGCTTCAGGAGGAAGGCAGCAGCAGAAGCACTCTTCAGATGGAACACATAATGGCATTCCCACAGGAGTATCAGCTCATCTGCCTGCATCTTATAATGGACAGGAAGCAGCTCATTTGTAATAAGCAATGTTTATTTGTAGAGCATAATAGATAGAGAAGTTCCCCGCATTGATAGAGACCCCTGTATGTGCAAGGTACTGTGTCAGGAGAGCAGGATTGTGTGAGAAATTTCCTCTGCATTTTTGTGGGCCTTGCCTTGACAAGGCCAGGCACAGACAGTAAAAAAAGTTGCGCAATCATCATGGCTTCAGGCTCCAAAGCTGAAACAAAGAAGGATCTGTGCCAAAATTGAGGTGGAGTCCCAAGAGTTAAACATATGTCCTCACCTCATGTGGGCACCTCCAATAATCCAATTAGAAGTGGTCAAAAGGGCATGTTTACATTGTGAACACTTTCACGTAACCAATAATAGAAGAGAAATCATGCGCTGGGGTGTAGTAAAAGTATATGAAGGGTATCTTTTTGTAGATAAAGCGGACATTTTGAGGATCACATTGGTCGTTTGCAGTTTGTCCTGAGCCCCTCTGCTGACAGCACTGCCTGATCTCATTCCCAAGTCTTCCACAAGGCGAAGGCTGGTCCTGTCAGGGCTCAATCTGGTGCCTGGCATCCCAGAGCTGCATCCTTGCTGAAGATGCATCCAAACCTGGTGTCAGAACTGTCATCATTTCAGCCTTTTCAAGTCAAGCTTTTGCATCAAAGCTCAGTAGATCCAGAACTGGAGGAGGGGAAAAAAACAACAGTTTTTGGTAGTGTTTTGGGGCTAGAAAAGCCACTGTGCATGAAGAGAGTTGTATGACTGATGGAGAGGTGCATACTGTGGGATTGTACATGTCTCGCCTGAGGGAGGGAAGGACTCACTGTATAAATTACTGACCAACGGGATGGGGATCTGCTACTTCAGAAGTGGAGATCTCAACACATGGTAGGTCTTTAATACCTCTGGTTTCTTCTTTACTGCAAAACCAAGACTACTAGGGCAACCACTGGCAGAGTACAGGCTTCCCTGCACTGCAGTGAATAAAAAGCCCAACACCTTTTTCAGTATGAATCATTTAACACTTGTTGTAACCTTAATCATACAGAGACTCCTCTTCTGTATCTAGCAGGACACATCATCTAGTTAGCCAGAGCAGAAGAGCAGGATTTCATCTCCTGCTTGTGACTGTGCCATGAGAAGCTGCGGTAGGCAAGGAATGAACTTCAGTTTCTCTTACTACCACTGTGATCACTTTACCCCATTCCAGAGTCATGGCTTTTCCCCCACACTGGTGACGGCAGGATCTTGCAGAAGGTTTTCAATGCTCTTCTGTTGCTAGATCTTGCTATTCTGGTGTCTCAGCTAAATCCTCACCCAAGACAAGACTGCAGATCCTCCCTCTGAACAACACAGCTAAATTGGGAGCCATTTTTAATGCAGCGAAAGCAATAACTGCCATTATGTGGGAGGAAGCACTTATACATGTTGATTCGCCTAAAACAGACCAAAAGGACAAGCTGTTCAAGTCAATGCTGCTCTGATCTATAAAGGCAGTAATTAAAGCCGAAGCTCCTTTGGTACTGACAGAATAGCAGCACATACAACCCTGCACCTTCTCACTTTGAGTTACCTGAGGGGGCACCGCACAAGTGCCCACGGCCACCACTCTGCTTCACCCCTCTGGCGTTGTAGGGATAGGTACAATTTTGGAAGAATTTCTGACAGAAAGCTAGAACTCAATTTTGCTTAGGAGGACTGTAAAATGCCTCCTGAAATGGGTTAGATTTTTTTTTTCCTTCCTTCTGCATTTCAGAGAAAGTTGCAGGGAGAAGCTGTGAGCAAGCTATCTCCCTGATATGCAGAGAGATGACATATTTGCAGACATGTACAAGTCCTCCTTGGGCCAGAGTGGGTGGGGAAGGAGAGAGAGAAGATAGAAAAAGCCTTGGAGAAGGTGAGGCATTGCCTGTTTACCCTGAGGACCCCGTGCGTGCATCTGCCTTAAGAAATGGTCCTTGCATCTGACATAAACCTTTTTTTTAATTCTTCCACTACCTTGGCATTCGTGGGAAGAATACCTGCATATGTTTTACCTTACAGGCACTCAGTCTGTCTGGCAGTGTGAACATGCTACTGTACCCTGGAAATCAAAATCCTGACCCTATTACATAGAAAATTCAAAGGACCCTCCAAACAAAATCCAAAGGACCTGGGAGGGTAAGAAGCAAGGTCAGCAGAATACTGCCCAGTGGATGCTGCTGCCACTTGACAGGTGTGAAGTTTGCTACATGGCACCACTCCAACTTAATTTGGTGCCTTTCCTGTCTTTTCCACATCACTCTGGCTGGAGCATGCTTCCTCTGGCTCTGGCTACTGGTGCTGGCATCTCCCTGCAAACTCCACACCTCCCTTATCCTGGCCATGCCAGTGGCAGGACCAGCCATCACTTGTTAGATGATGCCACTTGTGCTTGCAACTTCTTGAAGCAAGGACAAGAGTGCTATGTTTTTCGCCCTTCCCTTCCATGGTAGTATATATTTTTCGTCAAATGTAATAATTATTACTTTTAAAAGACCTCTGACTTGCCTGTGAGCCCACTGCTACTACACAAACATTGCTTTTCTTCACTGGGTTTTATAGTCATATTTTTCTGGATCACATTCTTTTTTTCTAAACTCAAAAGCAGTATCTCAATGTTACTACTTGAAATACAGCAAAACATAGTGTCTCGGCTGTTGGCAGCATGTGATGAACAAGAGAAAGAGTGGAAAGAAGACAGGAATTTCACTTGGAAAGCCAAGGAAATTGCTTGTCACGCTGTCACTAACAGACCAAATAACCTGTATCTGGCAGCCACAGAGGGTCTCTAAAGAGGGGACTCAAGGGCATCCCATATACACCCTGTAGGACTGATGGCCTCCCTGCAACACCCCCATCTTCTGGACAGAAACAAATGTCTTGGAGATAAGGGAACCCCAAGGTCAGAATTGCAGCTAGTGGGTGATTTCCCAGAGTCCCAGGCATTGTGCTTACACTCCCAGGATCAGGAGGATGGAAAAAGATGGAGTTCTTCCCCATTTTTTCCCCATTGATGGGGGATCTCCTGGGCTGAGAAAGTGATGCTACATTTTGAAATCAGTGGCCTCTCACCCTCCTTGTCCTTCTACAGGCCAGATGTCCAGGGAAGTCATGTTGTATCCCAGGGAAGAGCCGACACATGTCTCATTGTTATTAAAAAATAAATAAAATAAATATGAGATTGAAATGACAAAATAACATCCTTGTAGTCTTCATCTCCTTTCTCTCTTCTCCCACATATTACTCGTCTATTAGGTTTTCCAATAAATCAGTTATTTTTTGTCCCCTGCAGCTCTCATCTCCACACATAACATTCAGCATTTCTGATGATCTCATAGCAGTCTCCAGAGAAAACAGTAATTGCCACAGAATTCATGAATTTTTGGTAGAGTCATTCAGCATCCAGAAAATCAAATCATTTTTCTGAAGCAACACAAGGACCACAGAGTTGCTCCTCCTTCAACTTTGTCAGAGAATGAGAGAATTGCAGACTATTCTGAGTTGGAAGCAAACCACCAAGATCACTGAGTCCTTTTCTTTAATACTGTGTATCCTATTCACTTCTTCCCATAGTTCCTTTAGCTGGTGACACAGCTGTTCCCAGGATGTAGCTCCATTGTGAAAGGAAGGGGCCCACTTTCTCTCTTCACCCCCATTCACAGCATCCAAACCTTCCTTGTCTTGCAATCTGCAAGCAAAGTCCTTTTTAATATTTTATTAATACAGAGCCAAGTCAGGAACCTGCTACCTTTGAACCCTATAGAAACACTGGTATTAATCCAGGAGTTCTCATGCCAGGAGGTATGACACCAGGATAAACGTGCCTGTCCCTCCTGACTGTCAGTCCTTGAGAGTAATGGATCTTCACAAAAAATAAAGAACTCACGACAAAGCTCTGTTGAAGATATCTCAGCTTCCAAAGATTTTATTTTCTGAGACAAGAGAGTGATATGTTGTTATGCTTCAAAAGGCATCAATTTAGTTACCATTTTCACTAATTAGTAAAATTAATTTTATGTGCCCCAAGATGCGCATTAGTCAATCAATGTCAAATAAGTCTGCCAGAGAAACTTTCAGCTCATAGACACATTAATTATACCTTTTCAAACTGCAACAATTTGAATTCAATTTTTTTTCAAAATTGAAAGTTCCTTCTAACTGAAATTTCTGCCAGCTGTGTTCATCTGATATTCACTAGAATAACAGAAATCTTGAGTTAGATCCAAAGTGCTGGTATCTTCTCTCTCTTCATCCACAGGCAATGAAGGATTGAATAAAGGAAGAAATAATGATTACAAGGAAATGCTTGGGAAGATACACTGGGGAATAAACCATCTCTTTAAGTATGTTAGAGTTCAAACAAGCGTACTGGATGAACCAGTTTTTTGGTTCTTTTGTAAAGAGAAGTAATTACATCTGGTTTGACCCAAAGTATATATTTTTTCCCACCGAAATTAACATTTAAAAGAATTGTTTCTCCCAGACAAAGCAATTACTGTGATTATGAATGTGTTGACATCTTTGTGGTTTACTTGGAGTTTTACAAGTCAACAGAAGGCGGAAATTGGTGTTTCTGTCCTGGAGGAGGAGGTTGGGGATGCTCTGTCCCTGGCTCTTCCCATCTCCATCATACACACAACCACTGCCTAGCTTCCCCAGTGTTCAAGAACATAAAGCAGAAATAAATGGAAACTGAACACCAGAAAAAGATATTCAGTTGAGATTATGGTAAGCCCTGGAGTTACAATACATTTTGCATAGCACAGGGAGTAGTTAGGCATTAGCAGAGTGATGGGATAGAGTATGTACATGTTTGACATTTCATATCTCTGTAATGCTATGAAATCCTCTGCTGGAACAGTTTAATAAGCCAGAATTAATATAGCACTTCCCTATGAAAATGCAAGCGTATATTCCTGCTGAAGTTGTCTGGAAGAAAAATGTTCTCCCGGAACAAATCACAGGGGATAGCACAAGTGGGAACTTTAGCCACAACATTGTCAAAGTATAAAAGTTAAATAACTTTAGGGGGTTTTTGCCATGTGTCAAAGATGTATGAGGCAATTCCTCAAAATAGCTTGCCTACACACTTTGTAACACAGGCTGGAATTTCCCTTCTCCTCCACTCTCATTTCACCTCTAAATTCAAGCTCTGATGAGCACAATTTGTACAAGACCGTGACACTATAGTAACACTTTGGATAATTCTATTGTCTAGTTAAACACATATATGTTCAAAAAGATATTAAAATCAATGTGATAGATTTTCAAATGGTCTTGTGGTTCATGTTGCCCACATCGTGTTATTGTATTTATAGTTTATTTTAGAGAAATATTTTTTACAATGGTGCAAAAGGATGAAGTCATTCTGCTCACAGCATTCACTTATTTGTTCAGTTACTACAAGGACCATTTTTTAAATCCTGTATTCTGTTACTCAAACATTAGTTTCTTCAATCCGCTGGGAACCAATGCCAGACAAACAACACTGCAAATGGCATGTATGCCAGAAAACAAGTGCATCTCTGTGACTACAGGCTGATCTCGCAGCTGACTTACAGCTTTTCACTTTAATATTATTCATCTTTATAACCATTTGTATTTTATTCCTGAGTTCTAAATTTTCAGAAACTAGAACAAGTAATACAGTGTTATCCTGGATGTATTTGCAAACACTACCTATTAAATCTGAAGTAATTGTCCTCTGCTTTGTCTTTGCCTGAGGCCCTACTCTATTAATTCTAAGAGTAGCAGGCTTTAGGGGCTCCTTTGTCCAGACACTTTTTTATTTAATTCTTACTTAATAAATTGTTCCAGAGTCATGTGCTGTTAGCAGCCTCTGAATCAAAAAAGTGTCTGTTTCCCTGTAGATTTTGCCTGGAATATCAGTTTAATCACAAGTAGTTTTCAAGTAGTCTCAAGGTTTACCTGCTTTGCCAGACCTCCCTACATATACAAATGACTATCAGGTTTTGAAAGACATAGTTCGTGTCTTCCCTTAAATGTCACTGCCATCTGCACTTTTACTGTCCAGGTACATGACTTTTTTTTTTCTTTTCTTCCTTATAAATGTCATTGTCTCTTTTGATCAAGTTGTTCTTACTCACCACTGGTGTGGCAGCAGAGCTGGGCACACCATCATGCTCCCAGCTTCGGTCCTGGCCTGCTGTGGGTAAGGCCACTGAGACCCCCATAGCACTGTTAGCCCAGCCAGGAGGTACGAGCTTTTGGAACGCAACTATTGCTATCAACCCCCAAATTCTGGGCTGCCATCATGGCCCAGCCCTCAAGATATGCTGTGTACTTAAGAGATAAGGGCTAAGCAGTTCAATGTATTCCCACGATCCTAGTCTCTCTGCTTGGACACGTTGCAGTGAAGCCACCACTTATTGACGATATTGATTGACTGTTTCGATACTGATACCCACTTAAAACCTACTGCTGCATGAACATAAACTGTCACAAGGCACTGGGAAGAAATGTCAGTCTTCCACCAATTTGGGCTGGCTGGTAACCAGTAAAATAAATGTAGAAAATTGCGTGTCCTAACTACTCAGTGTGTGTGCTACCTGGGTCTTCAAAACAGCACCTAAATCTGCTGAATTTGTAAAAATACACCATTTCACTTAGGCGTTTGACTGGGCAAGATGATTTGTGTGGTGATTTGCGCTAATTAATTTGGGCACTTCTTTAAAAAATCCCATGCAACTTTTAAATAGAAATTGAGAAGGTGAAAAGGGGAAAAGACAGTGAAAGCCCTGCAGCTTGCAGGCCCACCATGCCACTCTGCTGCTCTGAGGCCAGTAGTCATGTCAGAGGTCTGTTCTTCATCTTGCAGTCATCACATGTTGGATGTCCTAGATGGCAACGAAGGAAAACAAGCACCACAAGCACTTCACTTCCTCGATTTAACAGAAGGTTTAACTGGTACATACAGGTCAGAGGTGAATTTACATTGTCTTTCCAGGCTAACTGCCTGGCATAGATGGCTTCATGGATTCACTGTTATCATTGTTCAGCTCCTGAAAGAAAAAATTATTTTCAGTTATGTCGCTGGAGTCAGGTTTCTAAAAGTATTGAGTCATGAATCCATTCAGTCATGACTCCACATTTGCTGGCTTGGAATTAATTGCAGTGAGAAAAGAAAGCCAAGAGTTTGTTGAGGGGTTTTGTTATATTCCCAGATGTAAGAAATCCTATTGACCATACCCTAAACTTTTGTCGCTAAAAAGAGTGTACTGGGAAACTTATCACAAATTCTAATGAGATTTCTTCCATCTCCCCATAAAATTTGGAGGGACACTGATGTTAAGCTACCTTTGATGAGGTTGCATTTTTAACAGAATATATTCCTTGACATAAATAGTCATGCTCACAAAGGAGGACTGTTTTCACTATGGCTATTGGACCTCAGGATGCATCCTCTTAGTCAAAATAGGGGCTAGTGAGAAGATAAGTGGATGAAGCACTCAGCTAAAAGCTGATCTCTTTGAAGACACTTTACAGTGTATCTGGACCATACTGTTTCATATATTAGTCAGAATGTTTTCCTCCACTCCAAATAAGCATAATCTTAACAGGTAAATAAACACTAACATTCCCACCTAGGTCTGTTGTATGCAAGTGAAACCCGGATGTGTATCGGACTAAGTTATCTGAGTTTCAAAATGTTCCAGTCTAAATCTCAGTCAGATACTTTGCTATGTGTATTATATTCCTTACTGGCTTATTCACTTACAGTTCTTGTGCATTTAGATTGTCATTTCAGAGGGTTTAGAAGCCATCCCTAACAAAATATCTGGTATTCTTGAAGATATTTTGTCCTGGTACCTTCAGTGTTAGCAGCCACATAGACATCATTAGTTTGCATTTGGTAGAAGCAACTGTGCAACCAAATGAGTTGCTTAGAAATTCACAATAATACCAGGCAATAGTATTAAAACTGCTGTTGTATATAAAGTTTGTAAAAAGTTTAAAAGAAAAAACTACTATATGAAAAAGCATTCTCATAACACTCAACTGGAACTGCAAACACAACTTACATGACACAAAGCTGTTGTCTATCAAAGCCTTCTCCCAACAAAAAGCAAAACAAAATTACTAGCACTGTTGTCTTGAAAGAGCATTTTGTATTATAGTTCAGAATTGATAAGAGTCTTAAATCCCCTGGTACAACAGAGTGATGTCACTTTCGTGACCTTCGCTGGCAGTGCCAGTTATCCAAGCTCACAAATCTTACAGCTTACCCATGAGAAGACCATGAATTCAGACCTCTGCTGCCTTTGTGAAAATGGATATTTCCTGGTTTGAAGACTTTATTATATGCTGCATAGAAAAAATAAGCATTTCATACTAAAATCAACAGAAAATCTGTGCACCCTGCTGCGCAAAGGAATGTATAATTTAACCCACTGTTCTCTTTGAGCTTGTCATGGTTTGAGAACCTCAAAAATCCAATTCCCTAATCTAAGCCCCCCTCCCACATCTCAACCCAGTGTGAGATGGATTTTCCAGACACCACACAAGACTCAAAATAGGGGAAAGGGAATATATATTACAATGACTGTACAAATAAATATTACAATACATTATATACAATCTTAGCTATCTCTACCATGACATAAAAGTATTTACAATGGATCAAATCTCTTCTCCCCCCCAAATAAAAGTCCGGGAGGGAAGAAGGAAAGATCCTTTCCACTTTCAGAGCAGCAGTCTCTTCAGAGTAGCAGTCTATCTCTCTCTCTTCCATGCAGTAGCTGTAGCTGGATCTCTGCCAGTACACACAAGGGGGTATCCAAGCCCCTCGGCCCATCGGCCCAAGCGAGGGTCTTCTCTTCCATGGGCTGCGTAGCAGGGACAAAACTCGCTTCACCACGTCATATCATGGAGTGTAAGACCCCCATGAAGGTCCCTTCCTCAGGGGATTCACCCCTGAGTCAGAACATCTCGGGCAGCTTCCAGTTGAAGGCCTTTGCCTCAAGAGTTCTATCAGAGCTTCTGTGCTCTGACCTCAGGCTGCCAGCTTAGCTTGGCAGCAGCAGCGAGGGGGGCCAAGTTCACCCCCTCCACATTCCTTTAATTGTCCCGGTCCAGCTTTCCAGGACGCCTGAGCTTTTCAGCTCCTCTCTGCAGTGCTGCTGTATTTAGGACTTCCATTCAGTAGGCGTCCATCCTCTCCACTTAGGAAAGGTCACAAAAGGAGTTTGGGGTTTTGTTTCAGTTCTTACCCAAACACTCTCTCTCTCTCCTGTTGGTTCTCTTTCCTTCAGGCAACTCTCTGTCTTCCTGCTCAGCTACATGCTTGTTTGCTGCTCCTTATCTCTTCTGGTTCTCTGCCACTTTCTCTGGCCAGTGTTGTTCTGCCGCTGCTTCTGCTGCTGCTCTATCTGCTCACTCATGGTGGAGAAAACTTCTTTAGCTTCCTAGCTACAGGTACTTAGCCCAGTTTTACACTGTTCCAAGTCCCTGCAGCCCCCCAGCTGGGGGCTGGGGGGGCCCAGCCCCCAGCGGGGCTGCTGCTGCTTCTCCTCGTGGCTCTAGAACATGGCTACTTCTTCAACAACAACTACACCTACCTCTTCTCTTCCTGTCTGCTTGTGATATGTTTATATTTTGCAAAAACGCTCATTGGGTAAAACCTCAAGGGTCACCACCCCCTGGGGTTTTACCATTTTATAACTTCAGGGGAAAAACTGTTTTCCCACCACCACAGAGCTGCATTAAATTCCAGTTTAGCTGTGTCCCCTTCAAGGGGACCCATGTGGCCTTTGGCTGTAGCATTAGATAACCTTTCTGGCCACCTCGAAATTTTGTCTTATCAGCCTTTTACTGAACCAAGAAGAGTCTGAAGCAGTGAGGATGCTCCTTTCTCTCAAGCCTGTTTAGATCATATAGTGCTTGCTTGCACTTGCCATTTCACATTCTCTACTATTATTGCTGACTGCACTGAGTATCACCAGCCAGGAGGCTCTGTCTAGTTTAAGAAAGATGCTTTATGTTGCCGTCACTAGACAAAGGAGCCTAAAGTTTTTAAAAAATCCACCTGAGCACCTCTTGAATCTCCTCTTGATCATGTTGTACAGAATTAAACAAAACTCTGCAGAAGGAGAACTCCTTCCAATGATGCGGAAAGAACGATGATCTTCACTGGCACATGTGTGGGGAGAAAGATGCAAATTCTCCAGCCTAATTTCTAATAACACATACAACTGAGGAGGAAAACTCCCAGCACTGTGATAGTAGATGACAGACACACTAAACTGCACATACCTGTAACAAACACAGCATCTACAGAAAGGATTTGTGTATGGTGGTACTTGGTAAAAGATTGGAGTTGATGGTCTTGCAGGTCTTTTCCAACCTTAATGATTCTATGAATCCATAAGGCTGAGAAGTAGCCTCTCTGCCAGGGTGATTTTTCTCTGAAGGGACTCTCTGTGCTTTGATGAGGGCTATTGTGAAAGAGACATCAAATTTGCAAAATGAGATCAGATGAAGACATGCAATGCTTTTAGTGCCATATGATTGAAAAGAAAAATATTCAGAAAAACATAGCCAGATGCAGATGTTCCTGGTCAGGTTTGCAAAATCTGTGAAGCAATAACAGGCGTTTAACCCAGCGCACGGATGACATAGAGGGGGAATATTACAATGCGTTACATCTCTGCCATGTGGCTGTGGTGATATTAATGCTTGCTTATACCTTTTTGGGTCCCGAACTGCTATTACCACTGTGGGTTGTGAATCACATGGTTGTAGATGTCTGAATTTAACACAGAGCGGGGCTATCAGGGTCATGCGATGTTTGACAGCCTGCACAATTCACATCAGAATTTTCTTTTTCTGTACAGTAGTTGCTAACAGGAACATAACAACCTCCTACTTTTTTCGTGAATGTTTACTCTCCGAACAGCACGAAGACATTGATGAATGATGAATAGAAGCTCCTTTCTATTGCTCTGAAACTCCACCGGTATATCTGTACTGTATGAGACAGCATTTTGTCTGGCTGATCCCCAGCACTTGATGAATCTGCACATGGGATGCAACACAAACGGGAGAAGCTGGATAGGAGCTAGACATAAGCACTTCCCATGCTCCGAGTTCATTAACAATGTCAAAAACATATAGAATTATTGTATGCTGATTTCTCCTCCCAGCCCCCCCCAAACTGTCAGTCAATGAAAAATGGGGGGACGGGGCAGTTTTCACCTACCTAGGGAGTTGTAAGTAGTAGAGAACCTGTGCAGTTATGATGCCAATGCAGGAATCACAAGGCCAACTACTACAACCCAATCCAGGACACAATGGCAAAGCACCTCTTCAGAAAAGATGGAAGATTTCTCTTGTTAGGAATGGGGTATCCAGTAATATTCAAATGATTGTGTGCATTCTCTTCTGGAAGGAAAACAAATGCACATACAAAGTTCTACAAGGTAAATCCAACTAGTTGCAATTTTCTGGTTTTGGATTAAATATCTGATTCATTTCATTTAGGGCTTGGGGTGTGGGCTTGTGGGGGCGTTTTGCTACCCAGAGCAATTTAGTTCAAATATTCAAATTGAAGAAATTCATTAAAAAGCACACACTCTGAAATAAGCAAATACAGGGAAAGCAAAATTGTTATTTGTTGCCCTTTTTCCCACTAGAGAACATAACATAAACTACAGCTCGGTTTTTTTCAGTTTTAATAAAATTGTGATATCAATTTGACAATAACAGTTATAAGCTCCTGAAAAATAACAGTGTCTGAATCTCACTTGTGAGAGAAAAAAAACCTGTAAAGTCTTTTTAGGAATACTCATAGTATTTGTGCAATAAAATTTGCCAAAATTTTATGAAATAAGATGACAATACGGGGTATGAGACCTTTGAGGTTCTTTGGTGATTATAATGAGTATTAACAGCAGATCAATATGTCTGAAGGCTGCTCTGAAGTTCCGTAAAATCTCTAGGAATGTAGTGTCTATAGGCCTTGGCAGTCCTGCTCACAGTGGTGCGGAACAAGGATGCAGAGCCAGAAGAGCCGGGCTGACAGAGATCCTTACACAAAACCTCTCATCTTGTAGAGCTGAGGCTGAAAGGATTTCTTTCCATGTTGTTACAGGTTAGAAACCCAGGAGAATTTTTTCTTTCCCCTGCCCCCCCACTGTAGGAAAGACAGAGTTTGAGTGGAAAGGGGGAAAGGAGTCAATCAGCCTTACAAAAGAACTAGCTGGCCAGACCGCATTCCTAATGGATGACCCATCAGAGGCTGGGGGGAGAGGGGAGGAGTTTTGGGAGGGGGTGACTGAGCTCTTCTCGGAAGGGGAGAGGTCGGACGGCTGAGTTCTCTCTCTCAGATGGAGACAGGAGTCTGTGTGAGGGCATTTGGAGAGAAGGTCTGGAAGTCTATCTTTCTGGCTTCCCGTCCTGGTCAGCCCTGACTGCTGGCCTCAACTTGCCTGGGAGTTGTCTTTTGTCTCCAGCCCAGACCTGCTGCATTTTCATCGGAGAGTCTCTGTGCTCGCTGGGAGAAAAGGAGGAGCTTTGAAACACCGTCATCTGGGAACAACAGTGAGTCCCGTGGGGGTGGACTCCTTTTCCTTCTGCCCTTCTTCCACTGGGGGAAGGGTCTCCTTTTTCTTTTCAGCTTCTCCCGCGATCCAAGACCACCCCCCAGACCCCTTCCTGCACGGTGACCACCAGAGCCCGACAGTGCCCCCTGCAGGTCAACACCAAGAACTGCAGGCTCTGCACCTCCAGTGACCCAACAGCGCCCCCGCCAACCGTGATTAGAACTGCGCTAAAGGACAGAGAAGTATTCATTCAGACCTTTTTTTGGTTTTTTTTTTTCTTTTGTTTGAAGGGGACTTTTTTGGGTACAGGACTATTGCCTAGGGGGATTTTTTGTGTTCTGTTGCTGTTCTTGCCAATATACACGTATTTCTTAATAAAGGGTTGTTATTTCTTCTGTTTTTTCCAAACTTCCTCGATTAAAACCCCTTAATTTTGAATTCACAATTCCTAAGAGAGAGGAGTTTGGTTTGTCTCATAACTCATCCTCTTCAGCAAACTTTCCAGTCTCTTCAAACTGAGACACATGTTCAGGCCATAACTAAGCAGAGAAATGTGGTACTGTGTTACAACAGGGAGCAAAACAGGAGCAAAAATATTTTTTTTTACTAGTAAAAATTCATTGATTTCCAGCGGTTGGGTAAAAAATGAAAGGAAAATCAGGCAAATGAAGGCTCATCTCCTTTGTGTTACAGTGGTGGTTGGAAATTTGTGTTTTAAGCATTGAAACCTAAAGGGAGATCATCAAAATCCCCATTCTGGAAAAGAAAGATAAATGAAATCGCTGCATCTAATCCTTTTTCCTCATCAGTCTTGTCTGTGACTGAGATGACATTTTGAGTATGACAGAAATACATTCTGCTCTTGTTGTAAGACTCTCTGCTATAACAGACTGATATAAATCTGTGCTATCATGCTTCCTTGTGCCATTAAAACTCATGACAACCTGGTTACAGCAACATAATTTGCAATATTCTGAAGTCAATTGCAGATATTGCTGTACAGGGTTGTTTACTATTATTTTCATGTTTTCCCATATTATTTGGATCCAGTTTTTGAGAAAATGTGTTTTAGGATTTTTTTATGTTATTATACTATGTTATTATATTATTCCCTTTCATTGTAGCCCTATTTTCCCTTATTTTCCCTATGCCTTTGAACCCTGCATTTCTATTGGCCAGTTGCTGCTGCATTGGAGTACCAACCCTATATGGCCATTTCTTCCTTGTATAGATATACTCCTCCCCTTGTTCTCCCTGTATGGTCCTAGTTTGCTCCTCCCCAGTTACTCCCCTTATTCCAGCAAGTTCTGCTCCTGCCCTATAAAAGGCAGGAGCCATGTTAATAAAGTGCTCCATTTTGCACCTAACATCGAAGTGTCCAAACCCTCATTCCTATTGGGCTGTCGAGGATGCTGAGAGAGCCTGTTTCCCACACCATATTGCATACAAAATGTGATTCTGGTCTTTAGATATTTAACTTTAAAAAGTAGGTTTCCGTTTTAACCTAAATGATTGAACATTACTTAATTTTTCAAGTCCAATTCTTCCAAACAATTCCAATAGCTTAAAATATGATTTATAAAACTGTTGAGAGTGAATGGCATGAACAGCCTTACCCATGTCAGAATTTATGAAGCTCAGCCATTTGGATCTGGTTTATGCCACCTTTACGTGTGTCCCACATAAAAGCAATCTAATATGCAGCACAGCCTCTGCTTTCAGGAGCAAAAAGAAGTGTCAGGGCTCCACCTCCATTCCCTTTACATTCCCTTCTGAAAATCAGGTTCTTCACAATATCTCCCACTTACATGTGACTCGTTCGCTTACAAACCCTTAAGTCTTATTTGCTCTCTTTTACACCTTCTTTATACTTAGCCCAAATAAGATCAAAATGAAAAAAAAAGGAAACTTGAATAAGATCCAGGAGAAAGAAGAGGAAATAAATACATTTTTATCAATTTTGTAAACCTTTCCCTAAAATTTTGTTGGACTGACAAATCTCTTATTTTAAATGCAACCTTTCAAGAATTCCAGGGTTTATTATGGATGGAAAAAACCCACGTGCTGCCAAACCCACTGTGCCTGAGGAGAGAAACAAGAGTTTAAACAGGCAGGGGGAATTCTGCTTTCATTACTCCTGCCTTTTTTCCTGGGGAGAAAACGGGGAAATATTTCTACTGCCTCTTCGTTTCCTCTTCTGTTTTTGTAACTGGCCACTTAAAAAAGGTGAGGAGCTGGGAACAGAATTTCACATGAAAATAAGGCCTAGTTCTTCAAGGTGGACATCTTCTTGTGAAACATCTCATGCCCCAGACTTCAGCGTTGGCAGGCTGCAGCACAGGTGTATGAAACAAGCTAGGGAAGAAGCACAGTCACCATGCATCATTTCTCAGCCCTCTGTGAGCCTAAGAGTATCTTTCTGAAATAAACCACTGGCCACCTGATTGAATGTTACTGTGTTGGTTTCCATTATGAATGCTATTGCAGTCCGCTTTGATTGTCCCCCCCATTCTAGTGTGAGAGGACTCACTCACACATTGATTTAGAGCACTTCTTTTTGCAATGGTTGCATGAGCAGTTTTTTCAAACATAGATGTGATAGATAAAACATGGCCACCCTTCAGAAATGCGCCTGCTATCTTACTCAGCTCACCTCAGGCATAGGTTTGGAGGCACCTGAAGCTTCATTCCATAGGGAGGTAGTGCATTCTTTTTTCAAATTCTCGGAGTACCAATCCAGTTCCTAATAGACCAAGCCTGTCTCCTGTTTCATTTTTCTCATCTGGCTATGACTTTCAATTAAGAGATTAACATAATGGTATGGGATTTCATCCAGGTGCAAGTGAGTTCCATAAACTTCCTAGTATGTGATAGTTCTGGGGAAGGGAAAAAAAGTCCCTTTTAAGCAAAATACAGAGAGGACAGAGTACAAATGAAATGCAGTGCTGGTCAGGGCACATGAAAGGCAGAATCCATGTTTTTTGAACCCATCAATTTGCAGACACACTGTGACCTCTAATCCATCATCTGCCTCTGTCAGTGTTCCGTAGCTCTGCTGTGCAAGGCAATACAATATGGAAGTGAATATCACCTTCTACTTGACCTGAACACCTTGCTCAGGATGAGATGCTTTGAAAGAGTTAGGATCTCCTAGATGCTCTCAATACTTTGAGTCCATTTTCGGTGGCTGATCAACTCAAACACACAACAGTGCTGTAAACCTCCTTCATTTGCAGAGGAGATTAATAGAGGGCAAAATTTGAAAGTCCTACTGCATTTCTTCATCTTTCAGCTGCAGAATAGAGGTTCTTGAGCAAAAGGGTGTCTCCAGTTGGCTGCAGCCTTGTAGGGACCAGCACCACCCAAACTTTCTTTCATTGTCAAAGTGCCCCACAAAAACACAAGGTAGGCAGTGAGAACTAGAGAAGATTTGACACAACTATGCTAGTTTAAAATATGCTGCAAATATTTCACTAGATGTCCAAAGTGAGATATATGCTCACCATTCTTTCCAAAGTATGTATAACCATTTATCCAACGTCATACACTAGAAACTAGCACTTTTTTTGAAGCAAATTGTTCTGCATTCACTCAAAACATGTGCCTGCTTACAATCACATAGGATCTCATAAACAACTCATTCCAGTGTGAGTCCTGTATGTTGGAAATATGCATTTAACCTAATTCACAGTCTTTTGTGATAGAGAAGACAGAGTATTTTGGTGATTTTTCTTGCTGATTTTTCATATTAATGGGGTTGAGTCTGCAAAGGCACGTATTAATGTAGAGTACATATATATATACACAACCATTTGAGGGCCTAAATGTTTTTCAAAATGTTTACTAAAGACCCAAAAGCTTAACCATTCACATTCAAATCTACATAATTTTCTTTATTATTTAAAGGTCATGTTCTAGTTCTAGTTCAATCATAATAATAATCAATCAACATAAGCTCCAGATAAGGACTGTCTGACAGATGGATATTAGAAGAAAGATCTTCTTTATGCATGTTTTAAAAATTTCACCATTAATCTTGCCAGTTAAATTATTGTGGAATATGACATCAAAGTTATCTGGTGATCAGCAATGTGACTTATTTTCTGACAAGTACAGCATTGTCATTTTTATCTGATGGTCACCACGTCTTCACACAAAAATAGCTCTCTTATTTTTCTTCTCTCCCCTTTTTCCCCCCCCACCTTGACTACAGTGCAGATTTGTATTCTTGGCACTCTCATCCATGTTTGATGAGTTTTAGGAAAGTCCAACTGTCATTTTGTCCCCAGAAGCAAAGCAAACACTGCCTTAAACTGTTAACAACACAATTTAGCTGCCCTGTAAACAGTAATTTTAACTCCATGATATGTGGCTGCTGGTTCAACATTCAAGCAATGGAAATGACATCATTATCAGGCAACTTTAGATGATGAAAAGTGGCCTACACTAGGGAATACTGTGAACACAAAAAATCCTCAGTTATCAGTCATCACCATTGTAAGGTACTTGCCTCCATCTGCAAATTTGGACCTACAATGAGGCTGAACTTGTAAAGGAAAGAAACACACTTTCCAAAGGATATTTGTATAATTAAGCAGAAACACCTCTGCACTTCTAAGGAGGATCATTGTGCAGAGGCCAACAAAAGCCTAAAGGTTAAGACATTTCAACCATGACAGAAGTGTAAGGAACTCCAAGGAAAATGGTCCTAGAGACACTGCAGCTGTCAAAAGTAGAAATTTTGGGTGATTCTTTTTCGGAATTAAATTCACTATTTTGTATCCAAATTCTTCTGCAGGTTTTCTGTGTACTGTAAGGACACTGTAAGTTTGCAGAGATGCTGTGCTGCAGAAGCATGTTCGCTGTGGTAGCTGTCATTCCAAAGGTAACACCAAAGCCTTGAGAAGTATGAGCTCTCATAGAACTAGAACTCTAAAGGAGAGTGCTCCCAAAGGCAAAGGCTGTGGAGGTGCTTGCATGAGTCATACTGAGATTGCACAACAGGGGCCAACTCTCCAAGAGTTACCATACTGTGGGGAAGAGTGTTAAGCAAGGAACGGGATTTCAAACTGAACCCAAGAGCCAGCTAATCAGGAGATGCCGCAACTTTTTGGGGGAGAGAGGGGTGATTTCTGCAAGCTTGTAGCTTCCCATTTGTGACTAGGTGGGACAGAGGAACATTGAGGAGCAAAGAGAAGGTTGTCCTCAGAGCATGTCTCTGTCTAATAGAGGGAGCCCTGGAAAGATAGCCTGTCCTTAGGAGTTTTAATTCAGTATCTCCACATTGGTAAGGATGAACTGAGACTTTGGGAAATGCTGAGTAGCTCAAGCTTCCTTGTATATTACAGAAATATTTTAATTACTGAGCGGTTTAGGGCCCAACATAGCAAAGGATCTGGGTATCTGCTCAAGCAGTAATGTGCTGTCAAGGTCCTTCGTCCTGTCCCTCACTGAATGGTTTCATTTTACATCCATCTGTCCTGTTTCAGCTCTCCTTGCTCTATTATGGGAATGGGAAGTGTACCCTTCTACAAGATTTAGCCTCCTACACAGATGAGGGATATTTGAACACATTTGTCCTGTAGGTGCAAAACTTTAAGCTCTGCAGTGTCTGCAAGATGTACCTCAGGTAAAAATAAGGAAGTCTTCCTAGGTTGCTCTGGGACTGTGAAGCTGCAGAGTGAAAACTGGATAATGAAATTCCAGGTCTCCTGGGAGATCACTATTAAAGGATCTCTGCGCACCATTTTTCAAGCTGGAAGGGTCCTTGAGTCCAAATATCACCTTTCAAAAAGAAGAAGGGAGAGAGACCCTTTTTCCTCTTTGCAAAGCTTAAGTGAAATATTTTGTGAATATTTTCTACCATATAAACATAAAGACACCACTGGCCTTCTTAACAACTTGTTTACGTGCCAGAATAAAAGGTTTTCACCCTTAGAAACATGGCAGTAATATCTTCTTTAAAAAGTGAGATCATGAAAATGTCAAAGCAAGTTAGTTTCAACTGTTTTCTTACAGAAACAATATAGAAATTTCAAAATATTTCTTCCTTCTCTGTTCCTAATAGCTTGAATGAGACTACTGTATCCTCACAAAGTCCAGCAAAATATCATTGCTCTGCCATCTCCATCTTCCAGAATCTTAGCACATATTCCAGTTGTATATTCTTAGAATTTCTCTACACAAGACAGGAAATTACAGGAGAACTGCAGCTGTCATTTGTGTTTTGCTTTGTTTAGTCTTTTTAAGAACATTTCAAGAATGATTTTTATCCCAGTGTTTATTAAAAAAAGCTTGAAAATGTGACTCACAGAGGCTCAAAAGCTGGCAACTGAATAAAAGGAAATATAGATTTACAGCTCTGTAATTCCAAAGTCAGTGCTACACATGGTGAAATGGGACAACAGAAAGTTGACACATGGGTTTTGCAGGCAGAGGCTCTACCTGGGGCTCCACTTCACAGTCCAGGGAAGCAGCCAAGTATGTCCTGAGATCTTTGCCTAGTGCCAGCCTCAGGGCTTGGGCTTGTAAAGCTGAGAGGCACCACAGTAGAGCCATACTTCCAAAAAATCCCTTTGTATTTCTTTCTCCGTATTGCATTTTTCAGTACCATAAACAAGCAGAAAATTCTGGTTTTCGCTCAGAAGAGCAAACATTTATTCCTGCACGTCGAGTTTTAAAATTGATTTTTTTCTGCTTATCATTACCACTGCACTTAACAGTCCTGTAACCTCCCCACTGGAGAGTGAAGACACCTCAGAGAGGAAGCCTCAGAAGTGTGTCTGGGGAGGTGTAACTCAGGGCTGCTGAGTCTTACTTGCTTCTATCCTCTGGTTGCAGAGGGGACCTCTAGGAAAGGCCGAGTTGCTTCTCTGCTTAAAATTTTGAGCTCCTAGTTGTGACACTGCTTGAGAGAAAGATTAAAAATATGGCTCCTTGCAAGCCCAGGGACACCTTTTCCAGGGATTTGGAAGAGACACAGCACTAGGGTAGAAGGAGCAACTCTTTAGGTGGGGGAGGTAGAGAAATTCTCTGATTGTTATGTTTTTTGGCAAGATGAGTAAATGAGAGAAACATGGCCTGTCACATATACTAGTGTTCAGGAGCAAGGAGATACAGTGCAGTGAGGGCAAGCAAGAAGAACTGTCGGTTTAGCAAAAATAATGATACAATAGCAAATGGTCAGAAAAGGATTCATTGAGGTTGGTAGAGAGGGAGGGAAACCTCTTCAGCTGCAGGGATTTAAATGGTAGCTGCAATTATTTTATTGATCTATGATGTGCTTTGACATTACCTTTGGAAATCTATCACTAGGAAACTTTTTAATGGGTAAAGATCTTAAAAAATGTTGCTTCCTGAAGGGAAGAACTCTTTTTGGCAGTGCCTTTGGTGTGCCTGACCTTGTCCTTCTCCCAAGAAAGCTGATTCAGTCCCTGACAAACTAGAGATGAGTTTGGGCTGAGGGGTACACTCAGAACAACAACAACCCCCAGGCTGCTGCTCATTTCTCAATCTGATATTGAACAGATTTAGAAATTTCACCAAGACACATCTAGTTAATTCACCAGCTTCACTTTACAGCATCATGATGGGGGAGCTACTGGCCGTGCAGAAAGGCCATTGATAGCATCTCCTAATGCCTAGAGTGAGAATTGATGCTCCAGGCCACTCACTGGCCTGGAGTATTCTCCTTCAGAGCCCCAGGCAGCTCACATGCCCCACGCTTCTGGGACTGAGGGCAGATGTGTGTGTTAGAGCTGTCTGACTGTTAACAAGGGAAAAGGCTTCTCTGTTGCCTCCCCTTTGCATCTGGTGCAGCTCATCTGAAGTCTTTCAGCAGTCTTCCCTTTTAGTTTTTCCTCCATGCTGCTGAAGTTCCTGGGGAGGTATCAAAAGAAAGGACCCACAGGCTCTAAGTGCTTTACAGATACGCAAATGCTCCACTTTTAAGGGCACTGCAAAATGGCAGGATGTATCCACACATATCCAGAGGTTTGGGCCAAAACACTTCTAAACCCGATATTCCCCTGTCCTCTAAGAACTGATATCAGTAAGGTGTTGCCAGCCAAACTCTCCTGCATCTCATTCACCAGAAGGAGCAGAGTTTGAAATGTTTCTCAGAGTTATAATCTATATGTTATTAACAAGAATGAAAAATGGAATACATTTAGGCATGCATAGAGTTAAACCATGTTTAAATAGATTAAATAGTTTAGAGTTAAATGCTGGGCTTTAATACGCTTCAGCAAGGAGACTATTGAAGAAGAGAGGATATTAATCTCTACCGGTATGTACATACTCATGAAGCTGATGGAAATTCCTGTGAACAGAAATATGAAAACTATTGACCACTGACCACAATGGGGTTATGACAGAATCCACTAAATAAAGATGACCCACAACTCTGTATTAAAGAGACCACAATTTCCTTCTCTGATTTATCCTCAGACCTTCTATTCCTAATAGCAAGAATAATTTCTGTCCACAAAAATAACACCAACTAATAGATTTTGTGGCTGGTCTCTTCTGAAAGACAGGAAGAATGACAATATCTTGAATTTTCCTCATCCTATCAATATTCAGAGGGAGCAAGGATCCCTTCACTATTACAGCTGTGTCATATGCAAATGAAGGAAATTTAAAAAAAAAAAAGTGTAGATTTCTGCAGCGACAGGCAGAGAGCAAAGATTCAAATCATAAAACTCTTTGCACAATCTCTAGATTAGTCACAGGTAACCAAAATAACCAAGAAATCATATGAAAGTTTTTTTCAAGTTAAAAAAGAATACCAAATTCACCTGTAGGAAACAGTCCCAGGGAAACTATTCCACAAAAGAATTTGTTCACTATACCTACAGCATTGTATGTCCCATGGTCTAATTATAGGAACGAAAGCAACATAGGTATTAGATGGTCTTTTTAAGACTGTAAGGAGTGCAAACAAAGCATATAACTGCACATCAAGCCTCTTGATTAACCAGTTACTAGCTAAAGCAGATTTAGACTTTAAATTAATTTGGTTCTGAATTCTGGGGATTTTGGGGCTAAAACAAACAGCGTTTGAAGATTAATTTTCCTCGTCTAAGATGAAGGAGCTCATTTTAATTTTGTTAGCGTGTCAAAAACTCTGGTTGTTGCATGGGAGAGGATAAATTGCAAATCTCAGCAGTATTGAACTGACTGATTAAAGTGAATTCTGAGACTCCTGATAACTCTAATCCTCACAGAGAGTGCAATATTACACGTGACATTGTGACAGCACAAATTAATATTTAAATGAAAAACAGACAAACATTTACCTAGAGGAGAAAGTGCACTCTCTCCAAAGGACCAAAGGAAGTCCAGCCAACTTACAAAGTCAATAGTGAGGGAGCACAGGAGCACAGTTCTGCATTCACCTTTGCCCAAAGAATAATAAGTAGAAAGTAAAGGTGTTGTGTTGTAGCAGCTTCCATTCATTCTGCCACACCATCCTGACTGAATTGTGTGGAAGTGCTAATATGATATTTTACTTCTCTGTCAGTAGTCCAGCTATAGCCCTGGGCAAGCATTTGGTAAAGGGAAGACTTCAAAATTCAATAGCTGTCCTCGAGCATGAATAGATTTTCTCAGCAATTTGCCTAGTGAGGTACTCAGCTGCCTAATGTCCCCTGCCATATACAGGAACACATACACCGTGGTGTTGTTGAATGTCCTGTGCCAGCACAGCTGCTGCTGCACTAGAGCTTCCTGTCCCACATTGGGCTTCTCCATTAAACATCTCCAACCTGCTTCTATCAGGAGTCATGCTTTGGCTTCATACTGGTAGTGTGCTGGAAGAGAAGGACAAAAGCTTGCTACTAGCTTGCTACTTCCACAGCAAGAAGTCCCTAAACCCTAACTTAAACCCTAGTTTTAAGAGTAGGCTGGTAAATCTAGTCAACAAAAGATACCTTTTGGGAAGCCAAAAGCACAAAAAGTACAGCTGTACCACTGCCTGCTGAGCACCCACTCCTCACCTAAACAAAGCATTAGTTTCACTAGACTTTGGTGAAGTGCAGTAAGACCTTTCCTTTTGGCCACATTTCTTAGGCAGCATGTTTCCACTGAAGTTGGTATAAGGCATTTTTGTTTGCAAAAACAAGCAGAAGGGACAAACTCTATTTTTGTAATGCAGGAGCCCGGAAGAGGTCTGGACCTCCTTGTGTCAAGTGCTGCAACACCATGGAGGAAGACAACCTGTACTTCACATGCAAAATAGATGCAAGGGTGCAGAAAATGATGAAATAAATGAAGGACTGCAGATTGCCTAGAGAAGATGGCAAGTCCAATGGGGTTTCCAGAGTCCAGAGAGGCAAAGCAAATCTAGCAGAACCTACGACTTCAGAGACCAGTGCCAAAAAAAAAGTTGCTAGCTGCTACCACTGAACAATGTCCCCTTACATCTCTCTGCTCTCAGGTCTGGTTGAGCCTGACTTGTTTGTTTCCTTTCTCAGGCCAACAAGTAATATGAGGCATCTGGAGCTTCACGGAGGAGTGAGCTGCAAGCCCCAGCCAGCATCACGGCAGGTGAAATGTCTGGCCTCAAAAGGAGTTCACTGTCCCATTCATCCCATTTTCTGAATTAACTGGGTTGTGGGACAATGACAATTACTAGTGACAACTACTACTGACAGCTACTCCTGACAACTACTCCTATTCGTAAAACATTGAGTGTGGATGGTCCACACCTTTACCCTAAATAAACCATGAGATACCTATGTGTGTTCAATTCCTTCCCCTCAAAATTATTTCCTTGAAATGTCTGGTGCTTGAAAAAACTGGTGCTTCAACTAAATCCCAGCAAGCATGGGATCCTCTCCTGTGAACCTACACTGGGTATTGGTAAATTCAGTCATGTATTTATTCCCATTAAGGTTTATTTGGTTTTATATATTGCTATTTTATTACTTCAACTTAAGCCTGACTTGGAGTCCAGTCTTGGAGTAAACCTCATTTTGATAGGTGTTGGACAAAGACATGGCTATAATGTTCCTTGCTTATTGCAACTGGTGGCCTTGATTTACTGCTGGAGGGCAATGTACTGGCTTATCCCCCACTTCCAGACACCATAGGCAAGTGTCTTTTGGTCATGCAGATGTAGCACACATATGTTATAAGCTTCAGGTGAAAGATAAATCAAGCTGCAGCATGGCAGAGAAGAGATTTAAGACCATCTTCAAAAATAGGATTCTCGGCAATTGCTGCTGCATGCACCCCTCCCGTGTCTGACGGATCAGCACAGAGAGTTGAGGGACAGTACACATCTCTTACATACAGACATTACTTACAACCAGGGAATTTTAAAGAAAACAAAACCCAAGGATCCAAACCCTTGGATCCTCAACATTGACCTAAGCAAATACTCCTATGCAAATAATTTTTGGAAGTAGAGGAGCCATCTTTTTCTCTCCATCCTCTCCTCTCTAAGTCATACTCTCACATTTCCGCTAGTCAGCCAAAGGTAGGGAAGATTCATCTCTTGTGTTTCAAGAAGCTGGTCTGCAAGCTGCAGAACCCACAAACCTGGGTTTCCCATGAACAAACATCCTGTTGCAAAGTATCGGCTGCTTCTTTTCTTTCGGATTTTAAATCCCTTTCAAAATATCATCCACTGCTTTCAGTCTCTGCCAGTGCCCCATCTCCAGCTGGGCTGGTAGAAACCCACTCTGTGGCTGGGTCTGAAGAAGAAATGTATGGCCAGTACCTGTACACTCACTTCTTACAGCAAGGACAAAGAAAAGGGATAACCACAGCAGGAGGATCAAAATATGGTGGGGCAGGGGGAATGAGGGGGCCATCCCATACTCCCCGCCTTCCCTGATGAGCCATGGGCTGGTGGGTTTACTGCAGCTGGGTCTGCGGGGAAGCCAGGTTCACTTGTAGTTCCAGCAGATCCTCACTGAGCCAGGGCTTGAAGCTTGGGCAGGTTTGCACAAAAAAGGTGGAATTCCCTGTGCTGATTGTATGCACTCCCATTCCAGAGGGCACAACACAAAAGCATATTTTGGCTTTTCCTCTTTACCTTAGATACCTGTTTGTGTACTTAAATACCTACTCACCTTGTCCCATCTTACATGAACTCAGCAACCAGGATTACACTGGCTAAGGAGGCACTGCATGTTTTAAGACCACGGCAGCCAGCACCCAGCCACACTGTGAAACTGCCCCGGGTCAGCAGTCCTGGAACCATGCAGGAACTAACATAGCTGATATTGTCAGCCACATAGGACTAATTTTGGTAAGAGCTGAAGTCTACAACATATCTACAAATACAAACTTAGTGCAATGGGTGGTACCTCTCCTACTCAGTGCAGAGAGAGTCAGGCCATAACTAAAATGTGTTTGTGCAGTACAAACCAGCCCAGGATGACCACAATCTTTGAGTATCCAGTGGTACTGTTGGCCTATTTACCTACATCCCTTATGTTTGTAGCTACTGCTACCACTCCAGCTAAAACAGTGCCACCACATAGACCTGACCAGCCATCTTCTGTCCCAGAAGTGTTCTCCTGTTCAGTCATGTAGTGCTTGTATCCTGATAACCTGCAGTTGGCAGCGAGTCCATTGCTTTGTGCACCTAATTAATCTCAACAGCTACATTACCTGGTAC
This sequence comes from Manacus vitellinus, assembly GCF_001715985.3. NCBI lineage: Eukaryota > Metazoa > Chordata > Aves > Passeriformes > Pipridae > Manacus > Manacus vitellinus. The sequence goes on along the minus strand of NW_021939324.1, from coordinate 11,982,179 downwards.
AGATTGAAGCATCTCACCTGGTGGAGAAGTGCTATGGGTTTATGAAAGTGCCAAGGGAATTTTCAACGGCATTGGTACAGTACAATGAGGAAGGTTGCCTCCTGTTATTTGGTGGAGGGTAATCTCTGTTGGGCTAGCAGATGATGGAAAATAATGTATTCTGGGTGCAGTATAGTGGTAGTGCGGTGAACTGCCTTGCCTGGGTATGTTAACTCAGGAAAAGCAACACAGCAGAATCCCTGGCAGCTCTGATTCCAGTGCTTGCTTTGAGCTACCTGCTGTCTTCCTGTGCCACTGGTGCAGCAATGTGCTGTGTGGCCCCACTCTTGTGGCAGTACTGCTTGGAGGAGACCTCAGTCTTGCCATCCTGCTTTTCTACCTGAACAGTTACTACCTTTAGCACTTCTCATTTTTGCCTCTCAAGACTGCCCATTCACTAAATCTCTCATCTCCACTTTGAGGGGTAGTAAGACCTGTGGGTCATATAATCCTGTTTTAAAGGTACAGCAAGATCTACTTAGGAAAAAGAACTGGTCTACATAGAAATGTTCAGTAGGATGAGAAATTACAAGATCCATGACCAGTGAAGCCTGTCCCTAATTGAGCAAGGAGCTGAGTTAAAAAGCATTTGAGTGAGGTATCCCAATTCTGAGGGGCAGGAGAGAGAGAGCTCATGAGCCCCCTGATTCTGACCCTATCCCATAGTATCTGAACAATAGATACCTATGACATTAAATTTAGAAGGCATTACAAACGATATTGCTTTTCACACTGAATAGAGAGCCTGTAGTCTTCATGAATGCAGACATTCAATGTAAAGGATGTGTGAATGGATTTTTAAAAAACATTGGCCTATTTAATCATCACTGGCTTTATCTAGTGCTAAGATAATCCAGGGCTGGATTTCATTCTGCAGAGTTGCAACTGATTACCTCTGGGGTACCTGTGGGACCTCTGTTGGAGAACTGCACCACTGGCTGAGTGTACCTAATTTTTTTTCTTCTTCTGAGTCTTTATAATATCTCCAGAGGTGTGAGGCCAGAGTAAATGGAATGGGAAAGCTAGAAGTCAGATCCAAAAGGGAATTTACACATCAAGATCTTCCTTATTTGTATATCCAATATGACATTGAACTCAGAAGGAAGTGAGTACCTAAATGTCTGGATAGGTCTGATCCTGTTAGCTAATGTAGCAGCTGTGAAATGTGGGTACTCTACACAACTGAGACAGGAAGGAAAGTGATTCCTGTTATCTTTGCTCACAGGGAACTCAAAACACCCTCTGCTATAATTTTAAAGGCACCTTAAGAATTGCTTCCAGTTGCTCCCAATATAATGCTCCTGCAGCTGAAATCTCTACTGTCTTTTGTTAGTTGTGCCCAAGCACAATTCTGCTGCACCATGTGGCTTATACCAATCATGTCACTGCTGCCTGGAGAGCTGGGAAGCTGGAGGTTCGAATTTAGGCCATCTTACCCTGTGCTTGTGTTTTCTCCCTCTGGACCTCTTAACTCTCTGGATGGACTTTAGAGCAAGTCAGTTGGAAAATAACAGATGACAGAGGTATCCTCTTAGAAAGGTGGAGAGTTGCTGAAGTGTAGGAGTGGGCTGTTCCCTGCCTCTCCACACACCTGCTGTGATGTGGATGGTGGCAAGGCTGTGACCTCAGAGTCATGCTTTGTCTGGAGATCCTTCTTCCTTTTCAACTCCAGGGAGCCCATCTTGCTCCTGTGCACTGCCTAAACATAACTTGCTGCAACAGCAGCACTGCAACCCTCCTGCCTTCCTTCCATTCCCAGAGACCAAAGCCCCTCAGAGGTCAACCTAAGAGAGGTTTGGAAGTTCTGTGTCGTTGCATGCAGAATCTCTGTAAATTCAGCAAGCTACAATGCGTCTCTGTGACTGTCCCAATGGCTTGCAGTTTCCTGCTGAGGCAAAATTGATTCACACGTGAACATTCTGTGCACCCAGCACCCCTGCAGAGGGGCTGCCTGTTGGATGACTGCCTATTTCTTATTGCAGGTCACTGAAATAGTAGCTTCTGGCTGCCAGTGGAGCTACCTGAAAACAGTGCAGACCTGGGTATACCTGGGCATAGCTGAGCATAGGCCTAGCCTCTCACTCCTTTGCTGTTTTGCAGCATGACTCACCTGCCCCCAGCTTTGCAGAAAAAAATAAATCACAGCTGCAACTCCAGGCGATAGTGTTGAGGGCAGCGCTGAGCAGATCACAGCCTCCTGAGACACCATGTCCTGATCAGGCAGCATTCAGCGACAGAAGCAGCTCAGGATGCCTTTGGGCACCCCTTTAATTTCGTAAAGCAAAACCTATCCCCAATGCTCTCACAATCTACCTTCTCATTTTGCATTTCTGGTGAGTGCTTAGAGGACTTGAATGTACCCAAGCCGCAGTACACTGCAGCACAGGCAGCTGCAGGTGAAGAAGGTGTGTCAACCCCGGTGTACAACAGCTAGGAGAAACATATGTCTCTGGGTCCCTGGCACAGACTGGAGCCTCTGAGGACATGGAGACTCTCAGCAGCATGTCAATGATCAAATAAATACTCTGGATGGCTTCAGCTGAGAGAAAGCTGTGCATCTCAGTGCTGCTATGTGCTGGAGAGGATTCTAGCTGCGAGCGGTGGGTGGCTACAGCAGCCAGTTCCTCAGTGTCACCAGGACAGGGGTACCCAGACCTCCCCATCCAAAACCATTACTTGTGACAAGGTGCCCTGACACCCCATTGGGACACCCACCACCTGCCCATTCCCCATCAGGCATTGTATTGCCAGTCCTGTGAAACGTGAGATTCAAAGGCTGAAATGAGTAATTTACAACCTCAGATAGAACTGGTGGCATCTCCTTTTAAAAAGTCTGCACAATATTTTCCATTGTAAGAGTCTGTTTCTAATTGCTTGTCTTTTTGTTAAGCATATCAGCCTCAAGCTTCTGTTTTATTTAAATTTGCCTTAAATTTAAATTATTTAAACAATGTGACCGTTGCTAAAAGCGAATGGCAAATACTTTTTTAAAAATGGATATATATACATATAGGTGTGAAATCTGAAAAATTTGTACCATATTGGCACAATAATTATACATTTCCCATTCGCCCCTAGAGCTTTTTGCTAGAGCTAGATAATTAAGCTCTCCTTCTGGCTATGTTCTTTTAATGAAATGGTGCATGTAACACAGCTTGGTATTTATTAATGATAATGAGTTTTTAAAACAATTTGACACAGCAACTCACCTTTCACTTGTGTAGTTGTGGTGCATGTCCAACATCATTTCCTATTTATGATGCCATGCATCTTGGGTCAGTCTCCTTTAGAAGGCAGTCTCCACCTGCAGTCAGACCATGCTGAATGAAAAGCAGGTCCAGTGTTGAACTAACTGGAGCAGATGCCAGCTTTCCCCTCCCTTTGAGGTGCTGCTGGTATTTTATTAATTTTCAGAACAAGGTCACAAGTTTATTTGCCTGCTGAATGTAAGTTGGGGTCCTCGCATCTCGTAGGCAAGTAAACACAAGCCTTCAGTATCTGACACTCCCAATATTTCTTAACACAGGGAAGCAAATATGTAAACCTCAAATTTACAAGAGCCAGTCCAGGTTACATATTAATACCTCAGTTGCTTGAGATGAGATGGTTTGATAAGCACAGATCAGCTCTCTGTCACAGAGATCATGGCAGTCAAAACCATGCTGATGGCTGCCAGCTCTATTAAAGGGTCATCATGCATTAGCTACTTCAATGGTCATTTTTTAAAGATTATGGTTTCCACTGCAAACTCTCTTGAAGTGACTCTGATGCACAGGATACATTCTTGAGAATATCACTATGACTTGATGCAAGGGGCTGCAATACAGTTCTCTTTTTCTGGGAGACAAGTTCTGGCTCAGAGATCCCTGTTTTGGCTGGGATGGGACTGAAATGACTCTGGTCCCTGATCCCACCCCAGGAACTGAATGCACAGCCCTGACTAGGACTAGTTCTGGAGAACTAGAGGTATTTCAAAGGCATGTGAGGTCCAACTCTAATGACATGACAATAGTGAGGTGAAGGCACAATGAATGGGTATACCCTGCTACGTTATGGCTGCAGGGTGATGTGGCTGCACAGGTAGCCAAAGACACATCCTACCATCCATGAGCTGCTGCCATTCCATCCAATGCCAGGAACTATAGGGGTTTTCCCCTATCTACAGACTCAGACTCCTGGTTTTGTCCTGCCTCCAAGGAACAGAGCCAGCCAGTAGCAGCAACTTCTGCCCTCATCCGCAAAAGCACGTATGAAGGGTGCAAGACCACATCTCCAGAGGCAGCTACATGCCTGGGAATCATTGTGATCTCCTTATTGCAAACCGTGAAGGTCAAGGGGACAGTGAGACTCTTCAGAACATCCCACCACTTTGTGAGTGGCTGGGGTTGGGGCAGGTGTGGGACCCCAGCAGTCTTGCTCAGACATGCCCTGCTTGGAAATAGGGCCTGCAGCAGCTCCCAGCACTCTGGTTTCTGGTCCCACTGGCTCATGCACCACAGGACCACTGAGCAGCAGGAGTGGAGATGGTTATTAATAAAAGAGAGGAAAACTGACTGTGACGGTTTATAAACTGCACAGGCCCAAATCTGGCTCACTCAGGGGAGTAACTCCAAACTCCACCAAGAACTGAGGTTTTGCACCAGCTGAAGAAAAACTGAGCTTTGCACAAACACTGCTTAACATGAGACATCAGTGAGTCTAATAAGTCCCTGCATAGGGGATTTACTGTAATATATTATATGTGCTTCATGCCTCACCTGCATAAACATCCATGCTAATGTTAAAATTACAGTGTTCATATTAACATATCACAGGCACCTCAGCCAAGGTGAAACACTTAATGGCTTTCAGTAAGCAACTGGATTGAAAGAAAGGGCGGAATGAGAGAGAAGCTTCTCTAGTAACTGAGACAGACTGCATAAGTGCTATAAGCCTTACAAAGTCATTCTTAAAAAACAAAAAGAAAAAAATCTAAACCCACAAAGTTTTGCATACTGAAGTATTAGTGCTAGACTTCAAGGCTTCCTAATGGAAATTGGCTCTGATTTGTGAGATATGCATTACATCATAGTCTTCTTTTAGGACATTATGTCACTCCTGCTGAGACGCATTATCTCAGCTTGGCCCAGCATTAGCGATTTTTGTGGGCCTACTGCAGTGTTTCCAAAGCACTGCTGGGAACCACAGATTGAAATCTGAAACATTTATCTTTTACAAAGCTGAAAAAAAAAGAAAGATGTTAACATCAGGCAGCACTGACTTCCTTAACCCTCTCTTGACTCTGCTTCTTACTGGAGTTTGGTTTTGACGTCTTTGGACATGCTGCACAAATGAGGTAACCCTTAAAAGCTCATGTTGGAAGTGTTTCTTCCCACTCTCTGAGAATTGCCCTTGCTGCTGCCTGAATAACACCTCCCCGATCTTTACAAGAAGTCAGATGAATCAGACTGTACCTACATACACTGACAACCTATATTCCACAGACATGTCTAGAGCATATATTAAGAATAAAAGGGGAAGGCAGAGAAAAGCTTTATGTGATTCATCTCTTATTAAAATTTTATATAGTATCAAGCAACCCCACTATTCTATTTTTCAGCCTGTACAGGGATAATCCACACCCATATGGGTCTTCACATCCTGATCCTTTTGAGGAAACAAAAGCAGAATTCCAGGAGGTTTATGTTACACAGCAATTTTTACACAGGGAATTGAACAGATATTATCTCTTCTGACTTCAACTCTGAAATTAGAAGCCCATTTCCTCTCGCTGCATCCACGGTAGGATTAGAGACTGTGTCATGGAGGGAGCAGATAAGTGCTTTCAGGATAAAGCAAGGATATTCCCAAAACTTTGGAGAATTCCAATTCTTCTTTCCACAAAAGCACAGTTGTAAAAAAGAGCTGTGAATGCTAAGAGAAAATAGGAAACATTCGACCATGACTAAATTACAGATTTTTTTCTTGTTATAAACTAATTGTATTCAGTGGAGGGCTTTAATTTCTCTGCTCCGTTCTTCACTTGTATGGTGTGTTTCAGTGTTTGGTGCTTAAGGCTCTCTGCTACAGCTGGAGTACATTTTCTAGAAAGATTGCAACAGCAAATCTGTCACAAAGGCCTGTCACAAAGGCATGATTAGAGGTATAACCAGAACTTGGGAGTCAGGACATCATTTAATCCTTCCAGAAATCTCTTTCCTATTTGGATTGAAAGCTTTTTCTTTCATTCTCTTCTTTTTGGATTGCAAAGTTGGAATAAGACAGCATTAGGAAGAAGAAAAAGTCCTTGCTTGCACTTGTCACCTGCTGTCCCTATCTCTATATTTGCCAAGTGAATTTTCTGACCCAAGCACTCTACTTGCATAGGGAGTTTTATGGTTGGTGGTCCAAGCACTTTTAATATTTAATGTTCCCAAAGAGATCCACGTGGTAAGTCCCCCTTCTGCTACTTTGACATTGTGACAAGGTAACACCTCATTAGCTGCAAAACGGCTACCCACAGGAGGGAAAATTCACCTTGTTTTGTTAAAGAACCATTCATGAGAGCAGGAAAAATGGGTTTCCAGATATTTTCACCAAATAAACACACTAATGGGCTTTTTGGCAGTGATTCCTTTCTCCAAGAAAAGGTGATGATGTACAGTAATACCTCACCAAAGGAAAACATGAATGTCATGACAAGACAGTAAGTTACCCCCCAGCTGACATGTCAGCAAGGCAGCCCACAGACAGGTGGGATTACTGGTTGCTCAGTCCTTTGGAAGGTCAGGACTAATGTTGTATATAACATGGTGAGAGCTGCTAGATTCACTGAGGTGAAATGCTATTATAGACTGGCAATTCAAGAGTCCTGCACATCTTAGGTCATTAGGTCACAATTCACTGGCAGAGTAGAATATATTGATCTAAGAGATCTACACATCTGAAAGATGCTTTAGTTAAGGTAGCACAGAAAAATGCACTTAAAATTCAGACCAAGTAAATACAAATATTTTGTTCTGTCTCTCAAGAACTGGTAAAACTGCAGTCACGGTGCTACAAAACAAGATCAAACTCTGTTCCTGATTAGCAGAGCATAAATCTGCATTATTGGTGAGATTCTAGTGGAGCTACTTCAATTTTATGCAAGTTAAAAAAAGAGCATAATTTGGCCAATGGTGCCAAGTGATGGATTAATAACAGAGTGAACTCCTTAGGCAGGACTTTTGCAGGTTTCACGCATTCTCCAGGCTGCACAAAGAAAGCCCCCTCCAGCAGAAGCTGCTGAATGAAGGCTGGTGCCACAGCAAGAAAATAACACCTGTGTGCTGGGGGGACACAGGAAGGATTGCTTTAACCTGCAGCTTCCCTGCAGAGTGGTTCCCCCATCCCCCAACCTGCCACTCCTCTTCCCAGCAGTTCCATCTGCCCCTACATGCCCTCCCTGCTGGGGAATCCTTTCCAGCAGCAGGTGTTGGTAAGGTCTCACATCCCATGGACCCCTCATGCCTTTCCATCTCCCGCTGCCTGTGCCGATGTGGACAGCAATCCGCAGCATGTTCTGCCTTCTGTGCCTCTACACTCCTCAAGCACCTGAGAGGCCAGCTTGGGACTTCTGCCTTGTCAGCAGCCTGTCAAACACTGTGGGTAGCAAGGAACAGCCAGTAGACCTCTGTAGCACCCAGCCCAAGGCAATGAACAAACTGAGCTTGAAGTGCCCGAGGTCAAGGTAAAAGGGCTCCAGATCCTGCCTCTCAGGATCAGCCCCTGTGTGACTAAGTTTCCTTAGCTGCAAGAAAAACAGTGAGGTCAAAGCCATACCAGCTTCTACCAGAGCTGGTTCAGTTCCCTACCTTAAATATTCCTTTGCCATATGTCCTTTTCACTCCAACATCCTCAGACACAATTTACAGAGGGATTCTTTTGATTTTACTTAACTTTAAGGTCCTTCTTTTTTTTCCCCAATGGTGTGAAATTAGAGCCTATTGCATAGCTCTGGTTTTAGAGTTGTGTAGCTCAACCAATTTTGTACTTCCCTGAGTTATGAGGCTCACTGGTGACTTTATGTCAGGGTAAGACACCAGCCAGCTACAGCCCCAGTCAGAGAGCCTTAACTTGTGAGGCTGCAGCTCACAGGCTGTAACTCTTATTAAAGGGGAAGGAGTCTTTTTGTCAACAAGAGAAACACTTAAATATGTATTTTTGAAAGAATTGTGTCAAACTTTGTAAGTTAACAAGAGAAAGAAAAATGGCACAATTATATCAAAGCTCAAGATTTTTATGGGTTTTAACATTTAAGAATTTGCTTTAGAAATGCTGTACCATTTACAAATGACTCCAAGTTGAGTGGTGCAGCTGACACACCTGAAGGACAGGATGCCATCCAGTGGGCCCATGGGAGTTCCATGAGGTTTAACAAGACCAAATGCAAGGTGCTGCACTTTGGTCGGGGCAACCCCTGTTATCAATCCAGGCTGGGGGATGAAGAGATGAAGAGTAGCCCTGCCAAGAAGGACTTGGGGGTGCTGGTAGATGAGAGGCTAGACATGACCCAGCAATATGCACTCACAGCCCAGAAAGCCAATTGTATTCTGGGCTGCATCAAAAGCAGTGTGGGCAGCAGGTCAAGGGAGGGGATTCCACCCCTCTACTCTGCTCTGGTGAGACCCCACCTGGAGCACTGCATCCAGCTCTGGGGTCCTCAGTCCTCAGCACAGGAAGGAAATGGACCTGTTGAAGCAAGTCCAAAGGAGTACCACCAAGTTGATTAGAGGAATGGAGCACCTCTCCTATGAGGAAAGGCTGAGAGAATTTGGATTGTTCAGCCTGGAGAAAAGAAGACTTTGGGGTGAACTTATTCCAGGCTTCCAATACTTAAAAGGAGCCCATCAGAAAGACTAAGAGGGACTTTTTATGTGTAGTGACAGGAAAAGGGTGAATGGCTTCAAACTGAAAGAAGGTTTTGAGGATATATTAGGAAAAAATTTTTTAGTGCGAGGGTGTTGAGGCACTGGGACAGGTTGGCTGAGGACATTGTGGATGACCCACCCCTGGAAGTGTATGGGGCCAGGTTGAATGGAACTCTCAGCAACATGGTCTAGTGAAAGGTGTCCCTGCCCTTGGCAGGGCAATTGGAACTAGATGATCTTTAAGGTCCCATCCAACCTAGGCCATTCTATGATTCTATGATTTTCATTTGACATTGAAGAACAAAACTTTTCTACTCCTTATTTTGAAATACTTTTCTCTACTTAAAAACTGATCCAGGTATCCTCTTCTCTAAAATGGGAAAAATGTTTTTGAGAACATTAAACAATGTCAAAATGAAACTGAAACATCTTTTACAGGTCAGCTAGCACTTGGGCATTAATTCAATTAAATTATCAAATTTTCTTGTATTTTGTCTAGTGGTTTTCCTACAGTTTTGGGGTTTTATTAGCCACACAATTACAAGGCCTGTTTTTCACTCAGCTGTACTGCACAAGTCACAGCCCAGCAGACATTGGTTCAGCAAACCCACTCTGGGCTATAAAGAGTGAGACATGATAAAAGCCCAAGCCCTTATAGCAGACACCTCAACTTGCCATTCACACCAAAGTGGGCACAGAATTCCCTTTTTGGTGTACCCACAGCTTTTGATTTCTCCTGCAGCTTCCTGAACATGCCCTGCCCTGGATCCTGAGGATCCTGCATGTTCATTAATCCTCTACCTAGTCTTGTAGGTAATCGAGCAAAATTGTTTCCAACTGCTGAGCTGTTTGGTCTACTGAACATATATGTATTTAGCTAATTCTTTAAATTTTTGCTACATCCCCCGTTGCAGTCTAGTTCTTATGTCCACTGACCTACAGGCTATCCTTTTTACCCATTAATACATTTTCAAAGAGTTCTGTTTATAGAAGAAATTCAACCTCTGATTGTATAGAGGACCTGTGCAAAGTCACTCGTGTCTTATTCAGGTGAGAATCAATACAGATCTGACTTAAAGCCCACTGCTGCCTTTGTGCAGGATTCAGCCAGCAGGCTCTCATGTGTCCTGCTGAAGCATTACTGGAGACAGGAGTTTTGGGAGAAAACTCCTTTTTAGTAAGGTTTAAGTGATTTTTGAAATTGGCTGTATGTGAGCAAAATAGAATTTAACTGTATCTGTAATGGACTATATTTATTCCTCTATTTTATAAACTTGTATCTTAAAAAACTTTTAACTTTCATAGTCTTGAGGAAAATTCACTCCAACTTGGTGCTAATGCCATCCAGTGGTCCAGTCTGAGATTTCAAAGCCAGTGCAAAGCTCTGAGTGGCACAACGCAAGTGTCTGGGCAAGGATGTGCAAGTATTTCTGTGGCCATCCTGGAGACAAATATTGATACAATATCACATTTCACTGTAGTACTTACTGTTAAGCAGACATGTGTTCCTTGTTGCATCAGCTTGCCATTGGCACAGGGTGGGCAGCCAGGGCTGCAGGAGGAGGTAAATTTGAGTGATATCCAGAGGGATAGCATCTCAGAGATAGGGATGCAAGGTCTGATCATTGGGAGCCTTGCTATTCACTAGAAACTCATTAACACGCAATCAGAAAGAGCTGTCTGTGGCCAGCAGCAAAATATGGGAAATATTTTCCACTCTTCCCTATCTGGATTACAAGGACTTGCAAAGGAATGCTGGGTCATACCACAGAGAGGTGCAAAAAGGAACAGGCTCGCACCTGAGAGGTAGAAGGGTTCAGGGCATCCTCATGATGTGCAGAAATAGCTACCAAAAGCATTCTGTTGTTGCCAGTAAAGCTGTAAAGTTGGAGGGCAGCAAGTGTTTCATATGCAGTCTTCTTGGGGCTGCGATGAGGATGAGTGGGAGCAGAAGGAGCCCCCAGCTGGACTCAATCCCAAAAAGAGTGACATATTTGAAGTAGATGCTGAGGATTTGGGGTAATAATTCAGCTTTCAAAGTGCTGCTTGGGACTGCTTTGTCCTGGTGTCTGGGTCCACACTGCTGGCCCAGGTGCTTGTTCTGTTGTCCCAAGGCTCCAAGCGTTCAGGAATTGTTCTCTTGTTCTCCCTAGGAACACTGAGAGATGAATTTCAAATATGGTGGAGGAGCCAAAATAACATATTGAGGATCTTGTCCCCACTTACTGATTGAATTATCTTCTCCCTCCAATCCATGTTGCAAAGGTTGAGAGGTGCCTTTTCCTTGTCAGTAGAGTCAACAGCTTGTTCATCCTTGCTCTGGCACCTCCTCAAAAAGGAGAGGCTCTAGGATTATATCTGGACAACAGAGACAGAGGAGAGTTTTCTGGATGCAATATTACAGGGACATGGCTTGTGGAAAAGAATAACATCCCTCAGCTATCAAACAAGTGATGGTTGAAGCCTGGTTTCTGTAAGTCAACGAAAACAAGAACTACATTTGGACTACATAGCACTTGTTGGAGATTTGAACTTCTTCCCTGAGCATGAGCAGCAGGTGCTAAAGGTGGATCAAGAAAACAGGTTTTCCTTCATTTCCTTAATTTTGCCCTCTGTCTGTGTGCTTGGTGGCCATAGCACATCTCCCTAGCAGAGCAGCAGGCTAGCTGTATGGAGCAGAGTGAGCTCAGCTCACTGTTTTAAAAATGAACTCAGTGAGGTGAAAAGATCATCTTTCTCTCCTGACATTTTCAACTACTTAGTTGCTTAATTATCTGTTACCAGAATATCTCCTATAAGCACCAGCAATTTTGCCCATTAGCAATTAGTGAGAACAGTTATTCTACTGAACTTTGTGCAGTTGAATAATAGATTAATATCCATCCCTTTGAGTATAATTACATGGGGACTTAGTAGGCTGACTTAGCATTATTACATCAACATTTTACTTCCATGTTTAAAAAACAGTTTTAAAAGGATATATCTTTTATTTCCTTTTCAAGAAGAATTACTTTATCTCCCCTTATTGGTTATTCTAGCAATCACATGCAATTTTTTATGCAAATAATTTCAGTTGTGATCCAGTAAACTGATAAATTTCTGCCTTGCCCATAATTTGATTATTGATATAGTAATTTTTAGAAACAGCAGCCAATAGAAATTCCGTCAGAAGTGCAGGGTTAGAGTGAGTTTTAATGAAACTTCCTTTGCATTAAATCTTCCAGCTCCACCATATCGCGAAGATTTAAAAAAAACACATACTTCTAATAGAGTCATATCATAAGAAATAACTACACTAGATCATTAAAATATGGAATGGAAAATTTATACCACAAGCGTGATACTGCAATCAGATCCACCCCATCATCTACAGAAAAAATAGCCATCTCCCTCCAGAAATTAAGCAATCAAGTCCTGTCTTTCAAGAACTTTGCAACACAGCAGATTTGGTATTTGTAGTTTAGGAGTTCCTGTATAAAGAACAGACTAAAATAGGGCTGAAATATACTGTGAGAGAAAAGAATATTCTTTAGAAAAGTCTACAGAAAAAAAATAAAATTAGAGAAATCGCTTTTTCTGGGGTTTCCCCCGTGGTTTTGATGACGCATTTATTATCACATTCCCAAGAACTGATCAGCGCTATTTTAAAACGGTTTCAACTTTGTGCAAGCATGCCTGGTTTCTGTCACTTATTCGCTAGGTTTCCTTTTCTAAGAACTGTTACAGGAACATCACCCCTGCTTTTATTTATTCAAAAAGAAAAAAAAAAGCACATCCTTAGGGCTGTAGAGAGCTACATGTGATTTCGATTAAAATTAGGAGCTAGAGTGGTCAGCCTCCTCTGTGTTTATGTCTGTGATAACAGAGCAGCTACTCTGTGCTGCTGGCCATCAGGCAGCACGGGTGAGACCAAAGCTGATATGCGCTTGCACAGTTTCAGCAGAGAAACATGAGAAGGCCGATCAGATATCTCACAGCCCGAGGTGCAAGCCAGCCCAAGAGACTCCTGCTGTTGGCTGACCCTGTCTGTCATGCCCAGGTGATTGAGGGCTGCCGGGTGCCTGACACCTGTAAGACGTTCAGGGGTAGGAGGTCCTGCTGCCCCTGCCCCACGCACACACACCCGGCTGCCCCGGCATGGACCCCATAGGGCTCCTGGGGGTCTGGACAGCCGTCTCCACCCTGGGCCATCTCACAGGGCTGTCTGGCTGTGCCGTCCAGGCAGCCAGCAGAGACACTGAAGGCAAATGGAGATGTTACAGTTAACTTGGGCAGATACAGAAGCTGACCCGATATTCTCCGCCACACCCTCCACGAGATGCTTAACGGGCAATACATGCCCACCCTGTTGCTTTGGGGCAAGAGGTGAAGGAGCTCAGCCTCCACCCAAGGACGGCTTCTTCTTAGATTATAGAGGAAACAAAGTCAAGGGAGGCCATGGGCACACGAAAAGAATAAATTCAATACCTGGTAAGGGAAGTGGTAAGTGTGGGTCCATAAGCTGGTGTCCTCAAGAAGCCACCAGAGAAAGTTCCAGGAGGATAGGCATGCCCAGCTGGCTCCCAGCCCCAGAGATCCTGGCATGTACAAAGGGACCCACATTATGCAGGGTCCTCCTCTCCAAGTATGTCTCAGTTGCCTCTAAACATTTGCACTATTAGTAGCTATTCACTAAAGGGTATTTATTTACAAGCAGCCCATATAATTTTAACCCTTATTGCTGGGAGTACCTCTGTGTGTGCTCTGCCTCTCCTCAGCGTCACAACCAAAATGGGTGCAACACAAAAGCAAATTATGCTTTTCCACAGATGAAAGCTTTTAATAGAAAGCCCCAGTGCTTCTGCTCAGCAGCAAAGCATGGCATGTGTGCATGGTGGCCTTCTGTATTTCTAAGGAAAGTCACCATTTCCAAGGAAAGTCACCTTTTCCAGAGGGATATGCAAGGCTATGTACAGAACTCTAAAAAGCAGCTCCTGTCAGAAGTGGCTGACTGCAGAAACAGGTCTGCTGTGGCCGGGAGGGAGGGAGGGAGGGAGGGAGAAGAGCGTCTGCTCTCATTGAAGCCAGGAAGGGATTGGAGAGACAGCATGTGTTTATCTGGGAATTTGGCCTTCTATGGACCAGGCGGCTTGGGGATGGTACACTATTTGCCTCTTTCCCTGCCTGCTCTCTCACTTTAGAGACACCCACAGGACACACTCCAAAAGCGAAAGCAATCCCCACCTTCCCAATGCTGTCAGGCACACACCTTTTTGAGGAGCAACCACACAAACAACATCCCGCAGAGCAGGTCACAGCAGTAGCTGGAGGAAGGGACACCCGCATGGCAGCCAGAGGTCTTATCACACTGGCTCTCTAGCGAGCATCATAATTTCTCCTCACCCCATAACTGAGCATGGCAGTGCAGTGTACTAGGTTTTGTCCTAACAGCTTTAACAGCTTTTCTCTGTCCGCTTCTTCAGTACATGCTGACAAGTCCTGGTTTCCCTTGCTAGTTTTTTTAATAGCTTTTCCTAGTTGTGCCCATGCTTTCTACCACCATTAAAGTTTTTGGCTGTTGAGGGAGAGGTCTCTATTGAGCAAGAAAGGACACAGCTGTGCCACCCTGCCCATGTGGCACTAACCCCAGCTCCTCCACTCCTCTGGCTATGAGGGTGGACAAGAGGCTACGGCTCTCCTTCAACTATTTCTGCCATGTGTCCTTCTCACTAAACATTTCTCTGGTCCTTTTCCCTGTTCAGATTGAAATGCCTCCCCACAGAGCTGATGAGACGACATTTCTGGTAGTGTTGTGTTTCAGCAGCTCTAAACTTAATGCATGAATAAGGCGTGAACCATATGTTCAGAATATATTTAGGAAAATTTGGGGAAAACCTGTCCCTGTGGGAGTGTTCCTTCCCTTGCTATAATCACTGCAGCATGCCCAAAGTTGGTTTGAATGCCTTGAAGCTGAGTGTGTCCTCGTGTGTCCTCCTGCGCACCAGTAAAGGTCACTGTGGTGTCCTCAGGCAGGCACCAAGAGGTGTGCATGGCTCTTGTTCCCAGTATGTCACCAGGACACAGTGGCCCCAGCCAGAGATTGTCTGTGGTCCTGCCCAACCCTCATTGATCCCCAAGACTAAGGAATCCCTGTGCAGAGGAGGGACCTGCAGACCAGCTAGAGAGGACAACCCATTTACCATGTACAAAAGAGCAGCATCTGACTTTGCTGAGCTTTGGGTGGCAGAATTAAAGAAGAATAACTGAGATCAGAGTCACTCACAGCTTCTCATATCCCTGACAATCACTGCAACAATGATCAGGAGCAATCTGCTGAGCTCTTTGAAGGCCAAGGGAACCTGGGGCAGCTGCATTTGGGTTTGGTGCTTTCCAACATGCATTTCAGTGGAAGATCAGAAGAGTAAAGTGAAGGGGCAAATGGAGCCTTCAATATGAAAAGCTCACAGTGGTGAAGCGATGGGAGTAAAGTGAGCACACAGGCAAACAAAACACACGTGTTACTGAGCATGTTTTTGTTAGCCATTCTGCACCGGAGTCTGCAGACACCTGCAAGCATGTCCATAAAATAATCCTTGGATACATCAGACAATGTTATTAGAGTTTATTTTTGCAGATAGAAAAGGGGGATACTCTTATATATACATTTCTCCCATTTAATGCATAAGAAGTGCTGTTCATGTCTTATAATCATCTTTTTAGTTCTTACCTCTTAAAGGTTACCATGCCCTTACAGGAACATGAGTTCCTTTTCCTTGGCTTGTGCTCTTAGCTACTGAAGTTATTACGGAGTCTAAATTTACCTTCAATTCTCTTACACTATTTAAAACTTTGTTCTGCGTTGTTGTTGTGCCATTAATACAATCACCCTTGCTCACAGTGTAATCCTCTTCACCCCTGCCATCCTCATTCCTAAAAATACACTGAAAACTTGCAGATTTTGGAGGTAGAGTCCATATAAATTATTTCAGGACTGAAAGAAAAGCAGCACAGGGAAAGGCTCAGGAGTTTGATTTGCACACTCAGCAAAGCAAAGTGCTTTGCTCTGTCTCCTTTAGACAGTGAGGATGCTGATTCCTGGAGTCCCTTTTAAGCTCAAGATAAAGGCACAGGTAAAACTAGTAGATGGACATTTAAGATGGAAATGCAGCTAAGGAACAGATCACTATTTTTAAGCAGTGTCAGTGGCAACTTTTAGACAAGCTACTGAGGAAAGCTATAACTTCTTCTGATCAAGAGCAAGCAAATCTTCAGAAATCTTCAGCAGAGTTAGAAAACCATGCTGATAGCATGCAATGTCCTTCAGCGTAGAGAAAATGGAAGAATCTGGAGGAAATAGATTTTTCTTGCTTTAGCCTGTTTGGCACATGTGAAAAGCAAGTTCGGAGCTTCCCATGCTCACTGCAAAGCACTGGGAAAATTCATCAGGTAATGCCTCTGTATGTACTGAAAATCATCAGGTTTTGCACCAGAAATGAAGGCAGATGATTTTGTAAAGGTCAAATATTCATATCTGAATGCCACAGTCAGCCTCATCTGCTCATCTTATTTATTATAAGAAATTAATAAAACTATTACCTCATCAAGCCTACTCCAGATTATCTTGCTAAATAGATGGCTTAACACAGTAGATCAGCTTCATGCTGAGGCAGGAGTCCAGAACACTTTTGATCTGTTATCTATAAGCTGCTGCAGCCACTTTCTCTCCCTTCTAAGAACAGCAGGGCTTTTCTGTTCAGGTAGGTAGTGATGTAAAAGATTGGCCAACAGAAGCAGGCACTTGTTTTGTAAATAACAAAGACATTAGCTACTTTTGCAGCAAAAAATAGTAGCTACCAGAAAAATCTGTGATTTAGGGTTCCCAGGATGAGATGCTCTTTTTTTCTTTAGTTGTATAGTATTTTAATGATCATGGGCAAATAAAATTGCAACTATTTTCTGATGCTGCATCTCAGAACTATTTTTTGTAGCCTATATAATTCTTCTCCAAATCCTGATTTTTTGGCAATGCAAAGTAGTAGCTAGGCCAGGAGTTAATGATTATGAGCTAAGCATTTCTCTCACTCTGTGCCATGTTGGCTTGTTCTACTTTCAAATATTATTTGCTCTTATGCATGCCGCTCTCCTGCCAAAGCTGAAGACAAATTGCTATTTTTCCAAGAAAGAAAGTACTGTATCTCAATTCCAATTAACAGTGTGGGTTTTAACTGTAATCTTTGTATATCTCCCTTTCTTTATTTTTTTACTCCTATATATCACTATTGAGTACATGTCATCTGTTACTCTCTACCCTTCCAACTCATTTCTCATGTCTGAAGATATACTTGATATGGAGACAAAAAGTAGACACAAAAAGTGAATTTTTAAGCTCTTATCTGAAAAGACAGTGGCCCCAGAGGTTGTATAATTTTTCTAGCATGCTTATACACTTTCGGGAACTGTACCACTTACAAACCCTTACTAAGTAACTTTCTTCTGCTTTGGGCCATAGATTCACTTTGAATTTGTCCTTACCTTCCATTTTCCATTCTGCATGATGGAGCCTCAGGCTACTGTCAGGATAGACCTGTTTATTGGACTAATATCAACCCAAGCGTTGCTATTTCCTGTGCAATTGAAGATGGCAACAGTGTGTAGGACTACAAAAACAAACAAAACACACGCACATACACAAAAAGAACATCCTCTATTCATGTTATTCTTTATCTAGGGATTGTCTTCTCAATATAAGTGAATTGATCCAAAGATCAAAATGGAAGGTATTTTTGTCTATGGAACATGTTCCACTTCAAGAGGATGTTTCTCTCTGAAGTAAGAATTTGGCCACAGAGCCTCTGTCATATGTAAGTTGTTACACAGAGGAACAACAAACAGACAGTATATTTTATAATCCACTTGTGTTTATTATTTAATATTTAACTGAAAACTGGAGTTTTCGTAAAACACAGAAGTTATTTAAATTACTCAGTCCTTTAGTATACTGAATATGTAGTGAGAAATGCAGAATACAGGAAAGTACTACCCACTGTGAAGATACTAGATCCAGTAAAAATTTAAGCCAGTTGGAGCATTTAGGGGAAGCAGCCTGAGGAGCAGATGAGGGCACTTGGTCTGTTCAGCCTGGAGAAGAGGAGACCGAGGGGAAACCTCATTGCAGTCTGCAACCTCCTCATGAGGTGAAGAGGAGGGGCAGGCACTGATCTCTTCTCTGTGGTGACCAGTGACAGGACCAGAGGGAATAGCCTGAAGTTGTGTCAGGGAAGGTTTAGTCTGGATATAGAAGGTTCTTCACCCAGTTGGACACTAGAACATGCTCCTCAGGTAAGTGGTCACAGCACCAAGCCTGACAAAGTTCAAGAAGCGTTTGGATGATACTCTCAGGCACACGGTGTGACTATTGGGGATGGTCCTGTGGACTCGATGATCCTTGTGGGTCCCTTCCAATTCAGCATATTCTGTGATTCTGTGATCCTCATGTTCTGACATTCCTGATCACTGTCTTCCAGAAGCAAGGTCTACCTCTGCTTAGTTTTCATGATTAGAGGGCCCTTAGTCCATATTCTTCTCTTGTTTCATTGACCTATTGTTTCTATAAGATTAATTCTGGGTTCTGGTATGCTTTTTGTTTTGTCATACTTTTCTACTGGCCCCAAAAAAAGATTTTTAAAATTAAAAAATAAATTTTGCTATAATTAAATTTTTATTTATACTTCTTTATTTCAACATATTTTACAGACATTAACTAACTGGTATCCCTGCAAGATGAGTACATATACCCTTGATATTTAGCATTTTCTAAAATCTAAACTGAAAAGTGGTTTATGGTTTTGGGTTTTCAGTAACTAATGGGTTTTATCTAGGCTCAGTCCACCAGCCTCAAATACTGTCTAAAATTTCCTTGTCAATTTGTTTCTTTGGTCATGAGGTGACATGAAACATCAGGAAAAGTCTGCTAGTGACTTCATTCATTATGTATTCATCAAACAGCAGAACCTACAAACATATTAAAATTAAGTAGTTATATTATGTATTGGGATTCATAAAAGGGTATTACTCAAAAAATTAAGCAGATGTTTAGCTTCATATGTGAATTTGTGTATCCATGAATTTTCAAAACTGGACTAGAAATAGGATGTGTTTTGACTTTTTTAATGAGAGGGATTCAGAATGAAAAATAAATTGTAATATTTCTAGCAATGAATGCCAAATATCAGAAGCCACAGCAGATAAGACCATTTTACTACAATAGGCTATCTGCTAAATTATAGGCCCTAAAAGTATTTTTTTTCCTTTTTGATTTCCTCTGAAAGACAAAAGAAGGACCAAAGAAATAAAGTTCATTCCACAATTGATAAAAAATCTGCTTTAGCCAGTTTTCTACCTTTAGGTGTATAATCAAGACTAAAAAATACATCATAAAATCTCAGCAAGAATATCAGGAATAAGCACATCTCGCTGCTACTTATATCTGCTTTTTCAATGCCTCTTGTTCGTATTGGTGTGATAACATCTAAAAAAAAAAGAAAATCCATTGGCTAGAAATGTTTCAAGTTTTTCCTACTCTTTAGGATTAAATAAAACCTTCTGAGCAGCCGGCATCCTGTCAAGCATGCCTGGAGCCACAGAGGTGTGCACTGCCTTCCTTTTATTAAATAAACTTCATGATAAGTCAAGACATTGAAGGCTTCCATGCACCCCAGCAAAGGGATAGCTTTAGGAGAGGTGATAGGAAAATTACCTGTAATGAAAAAGCACATTTCACCCAAACCTACAGCAATGCCTTCAGCTGTGAGTGTACCTATGTGTTGAGGCACTCCTCTGCTTGCTGGTCTGCCTGCTTGCATTAAATGCTGGTCTGCAAAAAAATGTTTTAACTAATAAAGCAGCACCAAAATCACCTAACCTACCATGCCTTCAACTTTAAATTGCTTAAGAGAGCAGAACCATGTAGTAAATACCTATGCTCTGTGGACCAAGCAAGTCATGGCTTCTGAAAGCCTCCAGGAGTATCCTGTCTGACAAAGTGTGGAGTCCTGCCTCTGCCCACTCGGTAGGCAGGGACCACAGACACCTCAGTAATACTGCTTCCCAAGGGGCCTAAAATCTGAGTGTAGGTCAGGTGCCAAAGCCAGACATCTGAGTTATGCTGGCCAGCTCCAAGCCCAAGAAGTTAGCAGCATGATACATCCATCCTTCCCAAGAGCATAGGACCCCTAGGCACACCTTGCTCCCCAAGGCTTCCATACTGGCAGCTGCAGGCACCAAACCCCACACACAAGTGCTGAGCTCAGGATGCCTTTTCCAAAGGCTGCTGGGTGCAATGCAGCATGGCCCCTTCGCACCAAGGAGTGTTTCTTAAAAAGTGCTGGGGAGATGGGGAGACTTCAAGCCCATTCAAAACTGTGTGACAAGGACTGAGGAGCAGAGTCACTTCATGTTTGTGCATCCTAGCCATCTGAGCCTTAAGCGAAGGTGTATTAGTGTATCAGTGATGGTATAGTGATGGTATAGTAATGGTATGCAGAGCATTATATTCTGCTCCAATTTGGCTCTAACGCTTCTCTGATACATATATGCGCTGACGAGCTTTCTAGGTAGACACTCTTGCCACTCTCTTTTTAAAAAAGCTCTGTGTAATGTCATATGATCCTTGCAGTTTCTCTAGAGACAACTGACTCCGCTCCATGAGGCAGGCTCTGTTACATCTGTCAGTAGCTTGAAAGCTGGCATGGACACGGCAGACAGTGACATCATCCTCAGATCTAGTACAATGCCAGCTAGTGGAGTTCTGCATCTTCTCCCTGAAAGTTCCTTTCCCTCTGCACAGCACGTCTCCTCTGTGGTAGCCACAGCCTGAGGTAGGAGACAACAATTGCACTGACAGCACAGGACAGAGCATGTGGCCATCACTGCTACATTTCAGCCAGCTTGGAACCACCACAGAATTCAGGCCTGAGGACAGCAATGCTTCTTTGTGCTTGAAGCTGCACAGAGCACGCAGGAGGACATGGGAGTAGGACCAATACTGTTAGTGCAGCCATCTGTTAATAGACTCTCTACTTTCATGAAATGTGCTGGAACTTCCTTCTTGACCTACTACAAATTTGATTTAAATTGACAAACTAGTTCAAAAGTCATCAGAAGCAAAGTCCACATAAGGAATGAGCATGGGAACGAGGAATGAGACACAGAGAGAGAGAGAGGAGAAAGGTTTTTCTAGGACATTATAGATTAAATACATGTAGTGTCTAGTAACCATCCAGCTAAGCAACATGGGTAAACATCAGCCATCTGGCAGTAAAAGGATTCTGACTTCTATGATACAGAAAAAATAGCATTTAAGTAATCCTGAAAGTCTAAAGAATGAAATCAAGAAAACAATACTGTTGTACACAGCAAAGAAATAGAATGCCAAACATATTTCTGTTTCTAAAATAAATCTGGGCCACTCCTGAAGTCTCTTTCCTTGTCAGCAATCAGATACTTTCCTGTGCAGTGGAACAGCTTCCCTAAGCACATACAAACCAAACCCACTTGCCTTCTGGGTTCCCTCTGCACTTTTTCCCCTCCACCTTTATCAAGATACAGCTGAGGTTGCTCACACTTCTCATCTCCCAGAGGTTAGGCCAAATGGTAAGAACATCATTACTGTGGTGGGAAGAGCAAGAAGTTATGAGGTAGGAAAATCATCAGTGACTAATTGTCCTAGCTTCAGCCAGGACTTTGATGTTATTCAACACCACCTCAAGTGCCAGAGGCAAGGGAAAGGGACCCTCTCTGGCTTCCAAGAAGAAAAGGTGTGACTTCTGGTCAAAAAAATGTGGGGGAAGGAGGAAAGCCATCCACCAGTTCTCATTGTCACAGAGTCTGCGGTCCTCTATGAGCATTTTTGCTTGTGAATCACTCTCTATTTTGTATACTTTTCTTATTGTTGCTGTTACTCTTTTTTTTCTCATCTCATTGCTATTTCCAGTAAATTGTTAATTTCTGTTCTTATCATGATCTTCACCTTTTGTGGCTCCAATTCTCAACTCCATTCCATTGAAACGGGAAGGAGGAGGGCAAGGAGGAACAAGTGAGAGGCATCTGGTTTGGGAGAGTCTCAGTGAGGCCACTGAACTGGGGAGTACCATTCCTAAACCACAACACTAAAGAAAAGAGACACAATGGAGGGAGGTCTACTCAGTGATGAGGCTAGTAGAATGAAACAAAGCTAGGTCAGATGTGGAGGCCCAGACAGCTCCACATTGCATGGTCACTGCAGTCAAGGCTGCCCCCAAACTTCACATCCTCAACTAGTCCTTTGTCAGTATAAGGTCCAGCAGCACATCTGTCCTCATTGGCTCCATCACCACCTGTGCCAAAATGTTATCATCAGTGCTCTGCAGGAACCTCTGGTATTATGTGTGCCTAGCTGTTGCTCTCTTTGAGGAGATGGGTAGTTGAGGTCCTTCATGATAAAAAGGGCTTGTGACTGTGAGGCTGCTTCCAGCAGTCTCTAGAAGGCCTCATTGACTTTCTCCTCCTGATCAGACAGTCTGTAGCAAACACTCACAGCAGTGTCACTCATGCTAGCCTACCTCTTAATTCTTACCTATAAGCTCTTGACTCAGTCTATCCACCACTTGGTAGAGCTCAATACTTTTCAGTTGCTCTCTCACATACAGAGCAGCTCCACCATCTTGCCTTGCTGGCCTACCTTTCCTAAAACGTATGTAGCCATCCCTGACAGCAATCCAGTAATGCAAGTTATGCTACCATGTCTCTGTAATTGCAATGAGATCATGGCAGTGAAAGCAATGAGAGCAAATTTCCAGCAATTTTTTTACATTTCCAAAATTGTTCTCCAGCATGCTTGAATCACCCCTAGTGCCTAGAGCTGGTCACTAGTGCCTAAACAACCACTAACACTCATTTTGTACGCTGGTGTTTAATTAAATGAGTGTATTTCAATGTATTGTATTTACAACCGTACTTTTGCTGCCACCACCTAGCTTTCTTAGCTAGGTGATAACAGGTTTGGGATGAACAAATTCCTAACACGCTGGGATTACTGTGCTGATCATTGTAGCCTTTAGGGTTTTTTACACATTTATGCCAAAATAATCCTTGATTATTTGACATTTATCTAGAACTTGGCCACTTAATATCTGTGTCGCTAGAAAAAAGACCAAGAGGTACTGCCTTATTACTTTATCTTTTTTTGTTACCTCCTCAAAATCAATATAAACTGCCATTTCCCACCAGAAGAAATCATGTTTGCAAAGGTTATCATCACAGTTTAAAGCAGAACTTATAACTATGTAGTGTTCACATAAGTATTCTAGGCAAGATAAGAAGGACTATGAGGTATGTCTTTGCATAAATGTATCTTCTATTCTATGCCACTGCCTCTGTATGTGAATTGAAACAGAACTGTGCCACTGTGCAGGGGATCACAACTAGACAGTGTAAAGCATAAGCACAAGGTCAGGTTCTCAGCTGACATAAACCACCACAATTCTGTTGTCTTCCATGTTTTTCCATTATCCCTATCCTATTCACCTCAAGTCCAGAGGAGAAAATCTAGAAAGAATCTATCCATCGCAGAAGCCCCGGATTTCCTTTCTCATTGATGCCCCTTCCATAGGAATTCCCATTCCTTCCTACCCACGATAACTGTTTTGACCACAGACAGAAGTCTTTGTTTCAGGCTGAGATGGAATTAAAGGAAAAGAGAGAGCTGCCTGCATGCATCTAATTAATAGAAACCACCTAAAAGAAGGTCTACAGTTAGCACTAACAACAAAGTCAAAATTAAGTGAAGGACAACTTATTCAGACTAACTGATTACCTGGTGGAATGAGAACTTTAACATTTTTTGTTTAAGATAAGATGGACTTTTTTAACAGTAAGGTTGATCGCCTATGGAACAATTTATCAAAAACTGCTCTAGATTCTTTATCAGTTTAGGCCTTTAAAACTGGATATTCTTCTCAGTCATGCTAGAGCCCAGCATAAACTGCATCATGCAAAAAGCACTTTGCAGTGGTCTGCGTAACATTATCTGTGAGAGCTCTGACCTGAAGTTTGGCCATGGTCCCATTCAGATGCAGGTCAAGATGGGAGAATCAGGTAGAATGCCCCAAACTGGATTCAGTGCCATTAAAGATTTAGAGCAACAGACATTGGCCCAGAGAGTGAATGCAATATATTCAAGCTCAAGATGCAATTAAGATGTGTGGAAAGACTCTTTTTGATGTCTGTAAGTTTTGGATTACGTCCTTAGAGGGTGGGTGCGGTGCAGACAGTATATAGTGATCAGGCATATCACTTCTAGCAAGTGTTAGGTGACACTGCCCTCAGATGGTCAAGATGAAGTAGGTAAACACTTCCTCATTCTTAAAATAAACTTAAAGGCAAGACTTAACAACTGGCTAAATGCATTTCAAGCAATGCACTGCGAATAAATTTCTCCATCACAATGGACTCTTGAGGAAAAAGGGTATTTCTTTGTCCACAGCCATCTGGAGTGAGAATATTCCATCTTAGAAAAAGTGGAGACCTGCAATAGGAGTCAAGGTGAAGACAGGAGGCCTCATCGCTCTCTCAGCTTCTTGCTATTTTTGCTGAATTTAGCCTAGCAAGGACAATAATGTGCACTACAGAATCAGACCTTCAGCTGAAAAGAGACGACAGGAAGGAAATTATAAGAAAAAATCCTACTCCACATAAAACCTTTGAACCATAGCTAAATTTGTCTAGAAAGTTAGCATTAGGGAAATGAAATGGGCATTGCAAAAGTCCTCCATTAGCTGAAAGAATCTGATATTAACATCAGATATAGAATATAATTACGTTTTTATGGCTCCTTTTATGCGTAAGATATGAGAGTGTTTCACACAGTGTGATACCGGGGATGCAGTAATAAGTTATACCAGAGTTCCACAAGAATAAGGGGCACTGGGGAAGCAGTTTAGACAGGGCTACAGGAGAAGATTCAGGTTCCTTCTTCAGATTAAGTATTCACAGGTTTTCTGCGGAATCTATGTTGTCATATCATCCCAAGGACAGTAATATAGCCCCTCTGAGGTGCAGCAGCACAGGTGTCTATTCTCTGGCTGTCTTGGCAGCCACAGATGCAGGGTCAGGCGACTGCTACCACCCTGAGGAGGGCTGGCAGCACTGGTTGCAGGTGAAAGAAGGGTCCTCACCACCACAGTTCAGCCACTGGTTGTATTGTCAGGATGGCAGCACCTGGCCACAGGATCCTCTTCCAGCTCCCAACAGGTAAACTTGCCATTCTCTGTGTCCCCAGACCCCTGCTCTCACCAGAGGGGGTGGCCAGATCTCTTTCCTCGCTATCAGTGGGCTGAAATGGTGTACTGGGCTGTGGGGTTGGAGAGAGACGCTGGGTCCAGGTCCCCAGGGACATCAGGCTTGTGAACACTCTCAGAGGACTTATGTGGTATGACACCAACATTTGGACCAAACATCTCAAACATCTGAAGTGACCAGTGTGGTCTAAGCAAAGACTCAGGCAGCAATTCCTCTGAGGTAATCTATGCTTATGCTTCAAGACAGGATGAGTCACATTCCTGGAGGTCCCACTCACCTCCTCTGGTCATGAGTGAGCCATGAGTGAACCACATAGACAGAAGCATCTGCATGGGGATGTCAAAGTTTGGTAAACTGTAGACGGCTAAGTTGCTAACTCTCTTGACTCAATTTAGGACAATCTGAATTAGGAAGACAATACATGTTGCCTAAGATAGGGGCCAGAAACTCCTTCATACAGGTGAAAATTCAAAGGGACTCTCCTGAAGACCTGGCATGATTAATATGGAGTGGGAGAAGTCAGAAACAAACTCAGAGGGCACATTTTGCTGTAGTAAGAAACCACCATTTTCCCTTCCTTATTGGTAAATTGTTCCTTGCTACCTTCCTGCTTGTTCAGGCTGAGCCAAAAAGATGTTTCTGTCCAATACTCTAAATTTCTATGGAAGGTTTTAGTACAAACTCAAGGAGAACCGAGTTCTAAAATCCTTTTCATGTATCTTCTGAGAAAACAAGTAAATAAAATCTCATCTTCTGGTTAAGCAGATTAATGGTGGAAAACATGACTGATGGTTGGAAAAACATGCCTCTGTCAAATTGTCTGTTTAAGGTCATTCCCATAATCAAAAGAAAACTAATCCTTTTTCACTAGATAACAGGCTTAACTAGCCAGAGATTTTACTCAGACAAAGGTTTTCTAAATTCAAAGATAAAAAGTACCAGAGATTTCAAAATGCTTGAAAAGTATTGAGCACAAAGTACTTAGGACAGAAAAAAACACAACAGCTTTCTCTCTCTCTCTTTTTTTTTTCTTTTTCCAAAGAAAGAAAGTAAAGAGGAACACTTTCCCACCCAGACTTCCTTTATGACCTCTTGTACACTGTTCTGGCAGCTGGGGATTGAACAGGTTGACAGGCTGTAGTTCCCCAGATCCTCCTTCTGACCCTTCTTGTGAATGGGCATCACATTGGCCAACCTCCAGTTATCTGGGACCTCCCTGGTTAGCCAGGACTGATGATAAATGATGGAGAGTAGATTGGTGAGACCTTCTGCCACCTGCCTCAGTACTCTTGGATGAATACCAACCAGCACCATACATTTAAATGACTCAGCAGGTCACTATCTACTTCCTCCTGGATTTCAGGGGGTCTGTTCTGCTCCTCGTCCCTGTCTAGCAGCTCAAGGGACTGGTTAAAGACTGTTAAAGACTGAGGCAGAGAAGGCATTAAATACCTCAGTCTTTTCCTCATCCTTGATGACAGTGATCCTCTCCATGTCCAATAAAAGATGAAAATTTCCCTTGAACCTCCTTTTGTTGTCAATGTACTTATAAAAACAACTTTTATTATCTTTCACAGCAGGGGACAGATTGAGTTCTCTCTGACATTTCACCTTTCTAATTTTCTCTCTACCTGACCTAATGACATCCTTGTACCCTTCCTGTTTTGCCTGCCCCTTCTTCCAAAGGTCATAAATTCCCTGAATTTCTGCAAAACTTCCCTGCTTAGCCAGGCCAGTCTTCCTCAATGGCTAGTCTTCTGGCACATAGGGGTGACTTGCTCCTATGCCTTTAAAGATTTCCTTCTTAAAGTATGTCCAGCCTTCCTGGACCCCTTTCTTATTAAGGACTGTTTCCCAGGGGATTCTCTGAACCAGTGTCCTGAACAGGCCAAAGTCTGTTCACTTATCACTGTAAGTACAACTTTCTATACTGGCCATATGTTGATTTTCACGAGTTCTTCAGCTATCATTATAGTGTCACTATGAAATGGGGAGGCAGATGTAGATTCCTGCCCAGTGACTCTGATTCACTGACATTTATGCAACCGAGAGACAACACTAATACTGCCACTATATCAGATCCATGGTCATGAAGATCAAAGCAGAATCTAGCCTTTGTTAAATGTTTCTTTAAAAACGTATCATTCCCAAAATTGGGAATAATGTATTACACTGACTTCAGTTAATTCATTCCAGCTCTAACAAAGGATCAATGTCTAGGACTCCTTTCTTGCAAACTCTTCCAATTCTATTCAGAAAGCTATTATCCAACGCGTTACTATTTTTTCTTGTATTTTCTTACACTGATGAGAAATTACAATGTTTTCTCACTCTCTTATTTTTTAAAAGTTAACAATCTCAAATACGGTTTTGTATGGATAGAAGACCCAATATATAGGCAGTAAATTATTCTTAAGCGAATGTTGAAATGTTGAAAGCTAGTGAAATATATCATGGTTTAGTTTGTAAATTAATTGAAGCTCTTTTATTTAACCTGTGACAAAATTCACATTTTATTGGACTGTTATTAAAGTATGGTTCTACAGGCTGATGGACGAGAAGGGGGAACCTGACTCCAAAATCTTGAAATGCAAACATCATCAGTGGGGACGGAATTGTATTTTCCAGTAGATCCATTCATTTCTATAAATTATCCTTCTACCTTATGCTAGTAGAGATTTTTTATTTTCTTTGTCTTCTCTTTTTCCACTCAACTAAGAGGTAACATTGATGTGGGAAGGAAAATTTCTTGCATTTTGAAAAGGGGTCAACTGGCAATTACAATAACAGATCCTGATAAAGATTTATTGAACAAGCTCTTTAAAACAAACCTGCACCAGTGCAATCTTGCCAGCTAGCAGGTGGGCTGGTATTGAATTTATGATTAATGATAGGTGTAGAATGGGTAGATGAACAAACATATGAGGAAAGAATGAGGGAAGAAAATAAAATAGCAGGTTGTGGCTTGGCTTGGCTAACACCAAACTGCTCACTACCAAAAGTGATCAAATCACAGGTTGCACCTGTCTGCTCAAGCCCTAAACAAGCAGACATCTTCACAGTGGCTCCTACAAAAATCCACCTTAGTATGTCAAGGTCTTCTGAGAGCAACCTGTAGATTCTTAAATGTAGGGTGCTAACCAGGTCTGCTACAGGTAATACTCAAGAGCTCCCTTGGTGACTCCAATCTTGCTTTTATATGGCTGTTTCATCCTGCTATTGATGCAGTTTTAAAGCAATTTCCTGTATGTTTCTACCGGATACCACAACCAACAGTATACAGAAAGCAGTAGCTGGGGCACATACTTACCACCACAGCCTCTGTGCCAGATCATGTAAACCACGTACTCCTGTTTGAGAAGCCTTGCTCCGAAGTAAAGTCTTAAGTTTTAATCAACACTTTTAATTTTTCATTATATTCACAGTGAAGGTTGCTGTCAAAGTAGCTGCTCTCCCTAAGGCTGTGCTGGGACATCTGATCCATTGATTCTCACTGAACATAAGCAGGACTGACAGAGAAAGACAGCCCTAATGCAGGATCTTTGAGCTGCTTCATGCTACCTCAGTTGGATCTTTCATGAAGATTTTAGCCCTTGAAAAATATAGTGTCTGGGCAAGGGCAAGACAAGATGTCTTGGCTGTTCACATGAGGAGGTTGCCCACTGAGGGCTCAGGTTTTGCATTCTTCTCTAATTAGAGAAGGGGAGCAGAGAAATCATTGAAATGGCCTGCTCAACCCCTTACCTTCCTGCATCACTCAGAAAGGTCTTTTCCACATGAAAATATAGCCTAGAGCCTGCCCTATGGCAACCAAGGTTTCCCCTACGCCTCAAAGCCTAAAAGAACCTGTCTGGCTATGCTCAGCTGGGCTTTAAGCTAGCACCTACTATTCTTGTAATTACCTTCTTTTAGTGTCCTTTACTCTAGGGGGTTTAGTTATGCTTGTTAGAAATTTGCCCCAAGTGTCCAGATAACTGTTACATGTTATAGAGCCATATTCCTGAACGCACTGCAGTGACATGTGCTTTCTCTGACCTAAGGACCTTGCAGGTTAGGGATTTTTTTTAAGGGGAGGAATGGGGGCTTTTTCTGAATAGCCATCCTTATTTTTTTTCATTCCATGACCGGCTTTTCTTCAGATTTTCAGGCACCACTGGAGCCCTAATACCTGAGCAAACTGAGCAGTACTTCAGCAGACATTTACCTAAAGTGAGAATATTAGTGTTTGCAGTTTTCAAAGGAAACTTTCCTATTTCAAATACACAAGCTAGAATACACAGAGCACATGCCTGTAGTCTGATCTTTGCCTCCAAGGAGAACACCACTAGCTCTCACTGGTTTGCAATACGTGACAGCACACTGATAAGCAATATAATATATATGAAAATGAGGGAACAAAATATATAGAAGGCTTCAGTGGTGGTGCAAAGGGCTGGAAAATACCTTGTATAGTACATAATTTACTGGACTTTTTGATTTTCAGGACATTGGTTCTAATATTACTGCAGTCATAACGTTTAATGTCTCCATAATGGAATTCCAACATTTAAAAAAAAAAATCTATGGCTTCTAAAGAGAGAAGCATACCTCACTGCTTTTGACCATGCTGCCTGTTTTAGGACCTGCACCTACCTGTGCCAGGGATAGACCATCCAGGCTCTGGAGTGGCAAGTACTTGGTAAGAAAACCTATCATAAACTAGAGTCTTCTCCATACAAATTCACGCCTAGGAAGGTTGCTACTGATAACAAAAATACTCTTAAGTGACAGCCCATATTGTCTTAAAATTTTGCCTCTCTCCCTTCCTCTTTCTGTATTTGGCAACTGTCAAGTTGTGATGTCTGGCAGGAAGCAGACTTTTTTTTTTTTTTATGAGAGGCAGACCTCTTGGTACCTCCATTCTTCTTATCTGGCCAGAATTAATTGATGCTGCTTTGTAGGGCTGAGTCTAGTACTAGATATCTTCCAAATTAAATTAAATTAAAATTTGATA
The DNA here is from genome assembly GCF_001715985.3 of Manacus vitellinus. Lineage (NCBI taxonomy): Eukaryota > Metazoa > Chordata > Aves > Passeriformes > Pipridae > Manacus > Manacus vitellinus. The sequence goes on along the minus strand of NW_021939324.1, from coordinate 11,951,945 downwards.
GGAGGATGCTTAGAAGAGATTCGAATGACACACTCATTTCCACCATTGTAAATGGCCTCCCTTTGGAAAACCAGGCACCATTATCTACTCCAGGAAGGACACCATCCACATAGATACTTTTTAGACACTACAGACCATTACAAAGGTTTTGTGAGCCTGATGGGATGAAGCAGTACAAAACTGAAAGGTAGAAATAATTCTTCCTGAGGATTCTTGTGGATGTGTGTCCCCTCTCCTCATGAATGCATCAGGAGACAGGTAGGAAATGCATGGATGGGCATTTCAGCTCCACTAGTAAACAGCTGGATTGGCAAAATGCAATGTTTTTCTAAAAGTTCCAGTGCCCCCACGTGCTTACCTCAGACCTGCTGCTATGTATCAGCAGTTTATCCCAAGGCCAGGGTTGATTCCTGCCCAGAAGAGGACTAGCAGAGCTACAGAGCTACTGCCAGATTCCTAGAGAAGCTCACGCCTACTCTGACAAGCAGCTTGGCAGGACAGCGTCTCTGAGAATTCTTGCCCAGTTTTCCTCTCTCTGAACATGGGAACTGCCTTCATACAAATAAAATGATCCTGTTCAAAAGATAGAACAAGCTTAGCTTTGCTCTGCCTTGTGCTGCCAGACAACAGATGCTGAGGAAATGAAGCAACAAGTCAGGGTATGGTAGAGGTGTCTCTTGGCAACTCCTAGTTGTTCCTCTTTGCTGGGGACAGCCTTTACTATGTGGTTAATTTATTAGAGGAACAAAGCTGACTGTGGTACCACTGCCACTACATAGCAGGCAGTATAGGCTCTGAAACACTGTCAGACTGCTGGGCAGACTCACCCCAAAAACCCTGCAGAAAAGACATCTGCATCCTTCCCAGCCTCTATCCACCTGCCAGCTCTTGTGCTAACGAAACCTTTGTGTGCTTGCTCAAGTTTTTAGCCATCTTCCTGTGCTAGTTTTGAAAGTTCACATTTGACATAAGCAGTTTCTATTTTTGTCATTGCATGTAAAATCCTTTTGTATAACTTGAGCCTGATCAGGGACACCTCCTAAGAGAAAGTGCTCATACCAAAATCAGTATAAAAAGTTCTTCCCTCCACTTTTGGAAGTTCTAAAATACAGAGAACAGTCTTACCTGTCCAAAAATCTACACCACTTGGACTAAAATGCTCCTTTCTCTGTTGGACTGAAGAAACAATGTCAAAAGATGCTACAAATATTCATATACCAAAATATCCAAGGGAATGGCTTGTGTCATGCTTTTGCAATATGCGTTAAGCCATTTAACTGAACAAAGACTTTGACACAAAATATCTCTGTGTCTTGGCAGTATCACTATTTATCATATTCAGCTTGAATTCACCTACACTTAAAAGAGAAAAAGCCAGGCAGCTACAGAAAGGAAAGCACTTAGGATCAGAGGCATTTCATGTTAGTGGACATCAAGCATCTAAGTATCTTTGGTCTGAGCCTCAAAATGTCAATATCAATTTTTGAAAGAAAAAGAATCTCAACCATCCTGCTGGACTGGTAAAGGGAGGACTCAGAGACTTACCCTGAGATGAATGACAGGTCTTTGGGACCCTGCACATAGCTTGAGCATGGCCCATGCAGCCCCAGAACCACAATAGGCTGCAGGAGGAAACCTCTGCAAAGCTCCTCAGACACAGGAGCCGATCTGTGGCTTTCTTATCCCAAGGTCACTATTGTACTTATTATCACCAAATAACAAGATGCATGGATCTGTACAGGAAAGGAGCTATGCAGACTTTTAGCCAATTAATTTCAGAATTGATTCTCTCTTCTGCCGGTATCATCTACCACCAGCAGGGCTCTTTGCTATGATCTAGTGCAATGCACACACCTTTGAAAAATTATGCTTTCAAGCTTGCCGTGTGGTGCAGTAAATTGGAAAGTGCTCTTAATAATAATAAGGATCAGCATTGACTTAATGGTCTTGAAACCCTTCACATAATTTCATTAGCCACACAATACAGATGCAGGCAGGGGTGATGTCATACCTTTTACTTTGCTCTGAAACCTGAGTCAGGCACCAGAGATAGAAACCAGTTTTATTGTTTGTAATCAGATTAAAGTTTCTAGTGGCTGATGATTGATAAGTGATTGCCAGAGTAATCCAGAAATATAGAAGGTTCTTGGGATCATACAGCTCAGACTGGGGCAAGGCTCTTGCAGGTCACATGCAATGCAGAGCTGTGGATGCCATCGGATGCCTGTTAGCATTCTGAATCAGCCTGAGCAATTTGTCGTTTAATAACATTCCTGTCAATGCAAACACCAGAAGACAGTGCAGTTTCACAGCGTGGAGCAACCTGTGTTTTCACTGGTTGTGACTCCCAGAACTCCCGTTTTAATTGCAAAGCCCACTGGCATAAACACCTCATGCAGGTACCATATCACTTCACACATGTGTGGAGTGCAAGTGTCTGTGTGTGCAAGTTCTCTCCTGAGTCAGACTCCTGATGTCTTCCTCTGCCTGACATGGTGAGCACTACTGAAGGTCCAAGTTTGTCAGTACCTTATCACAGACTGATATTTTTCCCAAGAACAGGAAACAATAGTGGTAACCTTGTGATATCTGCGGGCACAGAGCAATGTTATGAACCTCTACCCCACCTTCCAGAACTTAGATGCAATGGATAAAATAAAAAAAAAAAATAAAAAAAAAAGAAAAATCAGAACAGCAACCAAATAGAAATGAGGAAGCTGGACAAATCCATGACAGCTGACTGCTTTAACAAGTCTTTTTCAATAAGCTGATAAAATGCAATTACCTCATCATCTGATTATTGCAGGAGTAAAATCAATTGTGCTTAAGGAGTCTGATAATCAGTTATGCACTCTCTCAATATTTGTGACAGTCAAGGCAATTCTGTGTAAAACATTGACTGCACTAAAGCACCACAATACTAGTACCTTAATGGGTATTGAGAAAATGAACTTACTCCAACTATGGAATTATGACAAAATCAGACCTCTGAATCTTCATCTTTAGCTGGATAAAGGTTTTTTTCTTTTTTTTCTGGGTGAGAGTTCTTCAGTGACGTCATCAGTGTCAGGCAAGAGGCATTCACTCAAACCCAGCACATACCACCCTCCAGGTGGACTTGTGGTATAGTAACATCATAGCATCATTATCTAGAGCATAATGCTAGACAATCTGATTTTAGCTTTACCTTGATGTATCTGATCAGTAAATAGACCTGCAGACATGTAACAAATAAAAATCAAGGTCACAAATGCACAAATGACCATCTAAGTCCCTAAAATATTTTGATTGTTAAAAGAGGCAGGCATCTAGCTGCCTTTCAGCATCTCTGATTTATGTACAATACAGATGTCAAGCAGGTGAACAGATTGCCATGAAAGGGTGTAGAATCTCCATCATTCAAGATTTCTTCAGAGCAGATTAGACAAACATCTGTCAGGAATAACCTGCGCATCATTGTTCCTGTATTCCAGTCAAGAAATGGGCTGCACAACTTCTTGAGGCCCTCCAGCTCTACAACTCTTAAAAAGACCCTGATACTCATTTCATAGTTTTCTGATTGTATAGGAAGTCTGTCTGGGCTTTTATCAGATATTTAGATAGTAAATCAATATTAACTTAGTCATAACAATCATACCTAGAATAATATGGATCAATATTATTTCTGGCATGATGTGACTTCCCTGGAACTATATAATGAATTTATTTAGTTCAGCATTTGGATAATTAATAATCTATCAACATGTTACATTAATGTGCCTACTGAGTTATTCTACCATCATTTAAAACAGTAGCATCACTAATGAGACTATTAACTGTAGAGATCATCAAGTCACATTGGATTCATGTTTTCATTATTTCCATCTAAAGCTAGTTTTAAGCTCAGCCAGTTAATAAATGCCAGGATGATGCTGGCACAGGAAACATACATCTCTTAATTTTCATTAAGACAAAGCTAGTAAAGACAAATATGACTGTTTTGTATCACAGGGTCCTGCTAGACAGAGAAAGCTTGAAGGTGTATTCTCATTTATAACATGGTATGCAGCTGCTTTTTGCTTATTAGTTCTAAAATTATTTGAGCTGTATCATGTTCAGAAGCTACTTAGGATCTAGTTCTGGAAGACTCATCAGCTCCTGCTGAACTTCAAATAATCAAGTAGCTTCACTGAAAACAACAGCTAAACGTAAGCTCACACCTGAGCATTTCCAGGACAGATTGCCATGGCATCTCAAGTGTGATTACAAACATAAACCTTTTCCTATCCCCCTGACAAATTAACAGAGCTATACAGTGTTTTCAACTTTAATTGGGTTGTGAGCGAGTCTGAGGTTAGAAAAGGAGTTCCACTGGAAGCTTAATTTCAGACTAGTCAAACAACAGATCAGACCATTCAAACATTTGAGCTCTTAAAACTTGAACTTTAAGACTGACAATGTGAGCTGGAATGCAGAAAAAAAAAAAGAAATGTACAATTTACTGAGGCAAGAGCCTCAGGTAAAGCGGAACTTTCAGGACAAGTTTTAGAATTATATAATTTGGGGATGTTTTTGCTATTATGTCTCTAGCAAAAATGAAGTAGACTTTGAAAGATGAAAACAACACCTCATATCATATTATGTGCCAGACTGGCAACATACAGTCAGATTATAAATAACTGGGCACCAGGCCTATCCTTCACTGACACTCATAAAGAATAAATATTAAGAGATCAAGAAAACAGGAGCAGTCAAAATGAAGAACAATTTGATGCACAGGGTGATTCTTTAAGTATTCAGAATATACCCCGGCAGCGATATCAGCCACACAAAATGGAGTATTCTCTTGGGTCCACCAAAGAAAGAAAAAAATTACCACAGCTAAAAACATATCCCAAAATAACAGGGGCAGCAGTGGCTACAGGTGTACAGGTCATTGGTAGCCATGCATAAGTTCAGACTCAGACTCCATCAAGTGGTTTGCACCAGTTACAGCCATGTTTTAGGCCTGGGCTTGTCTCTAGTTCATGCTCATGCTCATTCCACACTATCCCTGGTTCTTTGCCTTTCTACTGCTTTACTCTGCACTAGGAAGGCCATCTAGCCAGCACACCAGGTCCCACATTTCCTTGCCCTACACAATCCTGTGTGTTCTCATGGAGGATGAGAAATGCTAGGGAAGACACTGAACTGATCTATGTCTGTTCTTAAGAGCAGCAGTTCCAATATCAATCAATGCGTACCAGTGCAGAAAAAAAAAAAAAGATGGAAGTAGGATTCTCCACATAAATTTTTCCTTCCATTTCTGGTTTTTCCGTTCTCATCCCCTTTAAATGACCTCCACTGCTAATAAATCAGCATGAGCTCTTACTAACTGATACCAGGCACATAAGTAGAGACTCTGGAAAGAATCACAGTTTCTTCTTTTCCTTGCCCTGTCATGATGTCTTAGAGCAAGGCACATATTGTTTGTTTCCCGCAAGCCCCATCCCCAGAGACATTTCTCGCTGACATGAAGCAGCAGCAGGAAATCCACCAAAGACCATGGAAATTCCTAGTTATTCCTTCTGCATGCTGCATCATAAGTCTACACAGAGCTCCACAGATCAGTAAAACAAGAGATAAACTGATTTCTTCTAATATTTTCCATATGGTTTCACAGATGCAGTAGAAGCTGTACACAGGGGAGGTGACACACACAACCACACACTCCCACAGCTCTGCTCCCACCAACAGAACACAATGATCCAGGGTAAGGAGCCCCTCTTTGGTGCTCCTGAAATAGGAAGAAACCCTATATAACCCAGGTCAGAAGTGGGTGAGCTGTACTCTCACCCCATGATTCCCCTTCACTGGTAGCACTGCAGGAACAGAAATTGGGTGTGCAGTGCCTATTTCCATTGTTGCCCTTGGTTAAATATTTTCAGTTGGGAACAGCCCTCTTGCAAGCCAGGACAGAGTCCCACTAGGATTTCCAACTTTACATTGTACTCTGTTATATGCTCCTAAACAAATAGAAACTAAGCTTCTTTCAGGGAACCCTCTACAGGCTAAGTTCTTCTATTTAGCATTACAAGCTGAAATAAATGAGGTCATACATGAAACCCCAGTATTTTCAGATGCCACTGAAATTATAATTCTGTAGGTCCTGACTTGGCATGGCTTTAAATCTTGTTAAGAGTGTAATAACACAAAAGCAGGGAGAGGGAGGAGACAAATTTATATGCAACAGATCATTCTCGTGTTTTGTTATTAAGAGACTTTGCTGCTGTAAAATACACTTCAGGTTTTCATGGGATACTGATTAATAATTTTCAGGCCTAATTTAAGGGTGCAGGTAGCAACTGTGTTATTAGTTACACTGTTTACATAGCAAGTAAAGTAGTTCAAGTGCCAGTATCTTGTATACAATTAATTGACTCATTAACATCAAGCAAGGTTAAATACTAGGACTTAGGTGCATACACTTTCCTTCTTTGCTCCTACAGAAAAGTCACTCTTGTTGACATTGGGAGAGTTTAAAAAAAAAAAAAAAAAGAAAAGAGACATGATGAAAGAAAAATATCAATATGTAAAGCCAAGTGAGAAAACATGAAAAAGCACAATGACAGTGTCAGGGATGGCACATTGGTTCCCTGACTGTGCTGGTGGGGATGATGAGGGCCCTCCAAATATCAGGCTGTGTTATTCTAAAGATGGTGCAGATAAGCCCTAGAAAATCCTCCCAGCGAAATTCCTCAGCCTGGTGAAATCACAACAATTTGTTATCTCTCATGGTGCCTGGATCTCACCATAGGATACTTTTTAGAGCCTGTAAGAACTCGAGATCCCTTTTCTTGTGTTTTTCTTGGGGAGTTAATAGATAGTCAAGCTGAAAAGCTACAGCAGAACTATGAAGTCACTTTTCATTCTTTGTGGCTTTAAGAATTAGGTGGTAGGTACATCCAGACATATCTTTTATGCCAGGATCTTCCCCACATATAACACAAAAATTATTATAAAATCTGTCAGCAGATAGGTGATCCCATTGTCTATGAAGTTCCTGGGTTCATCTCCTGGTCTCATTAATAGGGAAGAAGCAATTGGCTTTTACTGTCAGTGTAAGCAATTTCAACTGTGCAACAAAGATGCATTTAAAAATTAAGTCTTTAAATAAGGAATCACTGTAATGAGGTAATTTGTGTGTTGATGATGCTCAAACTTCATCCTGGTGGTTGTAAGCGCACATAAGGTACCCTGACTCTGCTTTCAGCACACTCTTTGTAACTGCTGATATCTCCTGGGTGTGGATTACATTGTGACATATCCCACCACATGCAGGAAAAGATAAGGCAAAAGAAAAAAAAACCTGTATTGGAATTCCTGGGCAAACTGGAATTCAAAATGCCAATAGCTGATCCTCAATAGTAACAGTAAGGTCCAACAGGGAGTGATAACTAGACCATAAATAGCAGTTTTGGACAGGATTAGCAGCTGTGTGTTCAGATAGTGGATAAGAGGACAAGTGCGGGCTTGTGTGGGCTCCTAGTTGGGCAGCAGTATAAAGAAGGTCCACACTTAGCATCATTACAGCAGCCCAGACAGGTTCATAGTTGGTCATTTTCATGCACACAAGTAAAAGAGAGGCTCTGTGCTGAAAGGGATTTCTATTTCTGACATTTCACAGCATGTGCCATCAGATAGCTCCAGGCGGAGAGTGGGAAGTTTATTAGCAGTGACTGGAAGAGTTTAGACAGCTGTTGCTTTCCATTGCCTTTCTGATAGCCTTGAAGACCCACACTGGTAGAGAATGCTAACTCCAAAGCACTGATCAAAAATGTGTCTGTAGGGAATTGAACTTCTAATACACCAAAGGTTACAGCGGAGAAAACAAACTGGCTGTCCTCATGCCCATGATGGAAGAGGCCAGACTGAGCGGGCATACTGCAGCAAGTTAGCTGGATACAGGCTGGACAGAGTGAGAAGCAATCAAGGAGTGAGCATAGTGAAGTCCTGGAACAACTCACTGCAAACGGTGCCTGTAAAGCCTTGTATGGAGGGATGATAACAAAAATAACCCATCTTATCACAGAGGAGGGAGACAGCCATTGTGAGCTTTTGAGAGTCTTTCCACACTTTCAAGTTTTCAGATGTTTCACAGGAAGTAAAACCCTGTAGATATTAGAATTATACCATGTAAATAGTTACACACATCTTCTTTAAGTTAAATCAGAAACAGAAAGTTAATTTCAGAGAAGTTTGCCAGAATGTGCTTGCTTGTCTTCCACAGACCTCAAATGGCTGCATACTTGGAAGGATTGTGCTGTATTTCTACCTGTTCACAATGTGGTGAAATAATCCTTTTCCTTAGTCTCTGTGGAGTTACCAGTTCTCCCTTTTGTGCTCTACTTTGTCCACAAAGGCATCAGCTAGCTTACATCTCCAGGGAAAGTAACTTCAAGCATTTGGCAGGTATTGAAGATAACTGGCAAATGTTTTGCCTGGACTCTGTACTCCTCTACAATTTAACAGAGACAATTTAACTAGCATCTCTTCTTGGTGAGAAATTTTCATCTTTTGATGAAGAGTCATTATCAAAATAGATCAAGTGGCAAGTTTTTGGAAAGTACATGGCAAAAATCATTTTGCACTGGAACATACTTTTTGAGTTTAAAAGCAGTCAAGATCAAGCAAAGAGTCTGAAGGGAATGCTGTTCCCTACCATAAGCAGGAGAAAATAAGCAATTTAAAGCAAAAAGAGCTTCCAGGGAAAGACCAGAGACACTGCTGATAGGAATTCACAAAGGTGTCAGGACCAGCATATGAAGCCTTGTTGAGTTTATCACATGTATTTCTTTTTCCTTGAAAAGCTGAAATGATCCTTGACCAGATTTTTTTTAAAGAAAGTGTTTTTAATTGAGGCACTTTTCATTAGCACTTTTTTCCAGTGCTAACGAAACCCCCTTCATGATTAATTCAATATCCTGATATTTGAAGAGCACTGCTGTTGTGGTATTATATAGCCATCACAGAAAATTACCACTTCAGGACAGATCGTGCAGTGGTGTTGACGAGTAACAATTAAACCCAATCATTAAGGGCTCTTGTGATCACTGAAATTGCCCACTGAAGACATGTATATGAAAAATCGGTATGACTTTTTTTCTGCTAGCAGTATCTTCACAGAGTTTCTAGAGGGCCCTTTTTATCTTTAGAAGACTTAATTAAAGGGGCTGTATTTTAATTATGACTTTTGATTCTCTTTCCAAAGTATTAAATGGTTTTGGAAAAAGTTTCCTGTCTTAACCTAGAGTTAAAAAGTACTTTTAATCATCAAAGACTGTTCCATTATATCTGTCTCAGTTTGAAGAGACTGGAAAGTTTGCTGAAGAGGATGAGTTATGAGACAAACCAAACTCCTCTCTCTCAGCAATTGTGAATTCAAAATTAAGGGGCTTTAATCGAGGAAGTGTGGAAAAAAAACCCAGAAGAAATAACAACTCTTTATTAAAAGATATATGTATGTTGGCAAGAACAGTAACAGAACACAAAAAAACGAGGCAGTAGTCCTGTACCCAAAAAGTCCCCTTCAAACAAAAGGAAAAAAAAAAACCAAACAAAACAAAACAAAACAACAACAAAAAAAAGAAAGCTAAATGAAAACGTCTCTGTCCTTCAGCACAGTCCTAACCGCGGCCGGCAGGGGCGCTGTTGGGTCACTGGAGGTGCAGAGCCTGCAGTACCCTGTGTTGGCCTGCAGGGGGCGCTGTCGGGCTCTGGCGGTCACCGCGCGGGGAGGGCTCTGGGGGGTGGTCTTGGATTGTGGGAGAAGCCAAAAAAGAAAATGGGGGACCCTTCCCCCAGTGGAAGAAAGGGGAAAAGGAAAGCAGTCCACCCCCAACGGAACTCACTATTGTTCCCAGGTGACGGTGTCTCAAGGCTCCTCTTCTCTCTCCCTCAGTGGGCACAGAGCTCTCCGATGAAAACACAGGAGGCTCTGGTTGGAGTCACGAGGCAGTGTGCAAAGCCAGCCAAGACCAGTGACCCAGCTTCACCAGGACGAGAAGCCAGAAAGCCTGGCTTCCAGGCTTTTTCTCTAAAAATGCCCACACACAGACCCTGTCTCTGTTCCAGAGATAGAGCACCCAGCAAAAACTGATCTGTCCTGTGTGAGGGTGGCCAGCAACTTCCCCCGTGAGCCTGGGCTAGCTACCAAAATCTCAAAAACTACACCCCCCCAACCTTCGATGGGCCATTAGCTAGGAATTCGGCTTTGCTGGCTAGGTTCTTTTGTAAGGCTAATTGACTCCCTTCCCCCTTCCATTCAAATTCCGTCTTTCCTACAGTGGGGGCAGGGAAAAGAAAATTCCACTCTTGGATTTATAACCTATAACATTATCTCACTGTTAAATTTCTAACTTTGAATAACCAGATGAACCAGGTCTTTAAAACTTTGTATCCTAGGAACTCCACAAAGTCACATGGAAAAGTGTCCCAACTCCATCTTTGAAAGGTACAAATGTATAGCTATTTCAGTACAATATAGTTTTTGGGTAATCTATGAAGAAAGGTGACTAGCATGGACGGTTTAACGAGCAAGGTTATTTGGTATTTTCTCAATAGAAGAAAGGAAGGATGATTGAAATGTCACATTAAACCGATGACAGGAATCTGATATACAGTAAGATCCATCAGATTCTGAGACTGATTCAAGGACAAGTACCTCCTTACCAAGAGGAAGCTAGCTAGTAATAAGTCTGACCTTAGACTGGTTGAAATGGTTGCATGCATGATACAAGATTTCATTTACCTTCTGTAACACACTTCTCAGGTTCTACCCTCAAACCACATATGGACGATCAACAGACCATCCTATTTTCAGTCTGTAGTAGAATTCCCCCCATGTGCTGTATGCACTGCCTGTCTGTGGTTCTCTGAGAGAAAGGCCTCCTAGGATCAGGGAGCAGAGAAGACAGTGTATGGTTGTGGGCAAACAGCAGAATTATGAAGCCTGGAAAGAACAGCTTTAGAAACAGATCCATTACAGCAGCAGCTTCCCGGGACCGAGTGAAGCAGAAAAACAACAACTACTCGTGTTTTTTATTGTACGGGTTCTCCCTGAGTTGTGTAATTTCCCCGACCCACGCGGCCCCATTCAGAACCACGTTGTCTCCCCTCCCCGATCACAGACTCTGCCTCTGCATAAGCAGGATAGGCTGCCTCACCCGCCTCTCCCCAGTCCCTGGTTCTGTTACTGGAACGCGGTCCTCCTGTATCCCCCATTGGTCAGCAGAGCCCTCAAGCCACTCCCTTTCCCCTGGACCTTGGCCCAATAACATTCCTTCTTCTTGGCCTCCCCCCGAGCCCATATAAACTGTGGGAGTTTTGAAATAAAGGTCTTTTCGCCTTGGAATCCAGAGAAGAAACTTGGCCACTCCCTCCCCCTGCCAAAGGAGGACCACGCGGCTAAGTGTCTCTCCGGGAAACCTCCAGCGGGGAGTCCACACTCAAGCTCTGTTACATGGCCAGGGTATTGGGTCCCTTGCTGTGCAAAAAACACAAATTACACTGGGGGCAATGGTGGAGCTGAAAAAAACCCTTAGAGGGTCATTATAGTCATAAAATCATAGAATGATTTGGATTGGAAAGGATATTTAAGAGTCATTGACCGGTGGAGTCGCACCCTTTCACCCCCAAAAGAAGTCCAGCAGTTGGAGCAAACCAAGTAGATGGGGGGGAATGTAAACAGGTCCCTGACTGGAGAGGTAAAAGAATCCCCTCCCAACCCCCACCATCTCCCTGGGTGCCCTTAAAGAACAGATATGAGGCCCTGGACCCAGAATATCAGGTAGAGGACTGTCAAGAGGAAGATCTGTCTGGAGGGTCTCCCAGTTGCACCCCGTCTATCAGATGGATTACAACTACAGCTATAAAGAAAAAAAGAAGGGTAGTCGTAGTTGGTGACTCCCTTCTGAGGGGAACTGAGGGCCCTATATGTCGACCAGTCCCATCCCACAGGGAGGTCTGCTGCCTTCTCGGGGCCCGGGTGAGGGATATTAGTAGGAGACTCTCTGAGCTAATTCAGCCCTCAGATTATTATCCACTGTTGGTAGTCCAGGCTGGCAGTGATGACATGAATGGGAGAAGTACCAGGGAGATTAAAAAGGACTTCAAGGCATCGATTAGTTGATGGGACAGGAGCACAGGTAGTGTTCACCTCAGTTCCTCCAGTAGCAGGAATGAATGAGGAGAGGAGTAGGAAAACTCATCAATAGGTGGCTAAAGGATTGGTGCCACCGGTGGAATTTTGGGTTTTTTGACCATGGGGCAAATTCCGTGGCACCTAGTCTTTTCAAATCAGATGTGCTTCATCTATCTAGGAAGGGCAAAAGGACTCTAGCCCAAAAATTGGCAGGGCTGATCAGGAGGGATTTAAACTAGGTTTGAAGGGGAAAGGGATTGAAACTGGGCTCTCCAGAAAGGAGCCTAAGGGTGGAATGCCCGAGTTAAGAGTAAAATCAGCAGCCCAGCTGAAGTACATGTACACCAATGCACACAGCATGGGTAACAAACAAGAGGAGCTGGAAGCCATTGTGCAGCAGGAAAGCTATGATGTAATCATCATCACAGAAACATGGTGGGATGACTCGCATGACTGGAGTGCTACCATGGATGGCTACAGGCTCTTCAGAAGAGACAGGCAAGGTAGGAGAGGTGGAGGGGTGGCTCTATATGTTAGAGAGTCTCTTGACTCTGTGGAACTTGGAGTCAGGAACAATAAGTCCAATATATGGGCTGAGCAATGAGGCCTTTGGAGACACAATCTTCAAACAAGACACAGCCAGGAGTCCCCTGGCAAGCCAAACACAGCAGTGTAGTGGCTGTATGCTAAACAGATATGCTTAAACAAATCTGCATTGCATGGGGCCTGGAGGGAAGAGCAGAGTCTTGAGGTCTTAAGAGATGATGGTGGTAAGACCAGGTTCAACTGCAAGCTTTCTGTAAGTAGGCCCCTTAATGAAAGAGGAAAATTAAAACTCAGGGGTTCCTCTGTGCCATGAGTGCTGGGAATGACACAAAATACTGCTGAAGGAAGACATATGAGTACAAAGTTGAATGAAATATCCATTCAGATATTTACAGAGATAGAGCAGAATCGCAATTGCTTCAGCAATTATAGTGACCGTTTATCCCTAATTTTCTGCTGAAAGCCTACAGCATACAACAGCGTCATGCTAATCCCTTGCTCTCTTCTTCCTAAACAAAAGAATGTAGGATACAGAGAGAATAGAAAGTACATGTTAAATATCTGACTTGTGCTTAGCTACTATCCTCCTTCTTCCTACATAAAAACCTTCTCTTCTCTATTCATATTCACATCTATATTTAATGCTCACTGAATACTACAGACTTGTGTTTGATGTTCAGCTGAAGACATGATTCATCACAATCCTCATTTTTAGTAATGGGAAAAGGCTGTGGTAGAAAAAAAACAGATGAGTGCTTTTCATCTTGGTAGCCATGTAATCTTTCTGTGAACTTGGAAAGTCATACAAGGAATGGCAATCTTAGCCTATTGTGGATGATTCACAAAGTCTCCTGAATGCTGCATGATCTCTCCTAGCAGTATCTGATGTCTCCTTCTTCAAAAAATGCTCATTAAAAATAGACAGCAAATCACCCATTCCTTGACCTACCATGTCTGTTGTTGTTTTTAACATGAGATGTAAAAAACATTCTTTTATTTTAAGAAGCTTTTGAAAAAAAAAGATGTTATCATTTCTATGTCTGTAGTCCCAAGAATGAAAAACAAGGACCACACATCAATTATTAACTTGTTTTTTGTGCTCTACTCTGCAGCCAGGGCATCAGTGTTGACTCCCAACCAGGTGGTCAGAGGAGAGCATGGCACTCCTTTCCCAGTTATCAACACAAACCCTTTGAGAGCAACCTACTCCAGGGTCACTGAACACAAACAACTGAAGAACTTCAGATATCAACTTGCCACAAAAATAAACTACTGCTTTTTCTCACCAGAATAACTGAAGCATCAAAATGTTTTTTGACATGGAACGTATATGTTCAGTTTCCTATACAACCTCACTTGGAGAATGTAAATGTACTTGGGGTAAAAATATTCCTACACACAGAGCTAGTTGTCAGCTATTATTCAGCCACAACATTATAAATCTCTTTGAACAAAAAACAGATATACCTCCCTCTTTTCCAAACTAGCTAATTTCCCCTAAAATAACTAACATCAGTCTATTAGAGATCAGACATAGCTGGGTTAGATGATACTATAATTTAAGAATATAATTTAATGTGAACTTCTAATTCCAATGTGAAAGATTGAAATTCCAATGGCATATGTAAATTATTAAACTGAAGTTATTTTCATTCATCTGAATATGTTCTTTACAGAAATAAGAAAACGACCTACAATTTCACAGTTGCTGATAGGAATATTGCAGTTTTGTTTGAATTAAAAACTTTTAATTTCTGGAAACGGAAATGCATGAAACTTCATCCCTCTCAAAGGAGTTTCCCCAAAGGAGCTTCAGTTAAAGGGGTGAGCAAGAAACCCAAAGGCTTGGCTGAAACTGCACCTGCATGAGGGTGAAGCCAAATCAGAAGATGTGGTTTGGATGTCTGAAGCACTGCCCCTGAAAGAGGCAGGTGACTGAAACGGGTCCCTCTGATAATCTCTAATCACACCCCAGCACTTTTTACTTGCTCAGAATCACTCCTCTGGTCCAAAACATCCTGGAGCTGCCAAGGAACTGACACCAAGCTTTCAAATGCAGCTCCTCCTGGTAGAGAAATGGAGCAGAGCCTCAGCCCTGAATGCCTGACGTGGTGATGGGCAGGGCAGGGAGTACACACCCTTTCTGCCCAGAAAGGGCACATCTCCCTGCTGCTGGAAAGGGGCTGTGCCCAGGAGCACAGAGACCTGAGCACCTAACCTTCCTTCCACCTTCACCACCTAGGAGTGCTTCGAAAAGTGTGCCCACACAGCCCAGAACTCAGACCATGCCATGTGTCCCCCTCTTCATATCGATTCCCAATTTTGCAACATCTGTGATGTTCAAGTCTCCCAGAAAGCCAGTCTGTGACCTCCATCTGATCCAGGCATCACTCCCTCCAATCTGTCTTCCACTCATAGTGAGCAGTAAAAGTCATTTCTGCCTAACATGTCAGCTGCAGCTCCCAGTGTTAGTGTTAGTCCTGGTCCCTCTTTTCTCCTTCCTCCCTCTTGTTCCTTCCACCAGGGGTCCCATTCCTAACACAGCCCCTCAGCTGCGACAAGCCAGATGGTTGGGATGTGTACAATAGATTATGAGACCCAAGCGAAGCTGGTTTGTTCTGCTGGGCTGGGTTCAGGGAGCTGCTTTTGTGACTTCTTGCTGGTCAATGGATCCAGAACAAGGAGAGCAGGAGGTCAGTGCTGCTGCCTCTGGCTCCACTGCTGAAAGAAAGCCTTGGCCAAGTCTAGCCATTAACTGAGATGTCTGGAACTGGGCATCTCATGCAATACTTTAACCTTCTCTGTCACTTTACACAGATCCTTATGCAACACAGCAGAGGGTAGCAGGCATGGTGCCCCATTTGCATGCATTCTCTGTACATCTGGACTTCTTTCTAAAGAGCATGCCATTTTTGACATACTTTCTCCTTCTTCCAACAGCCTTACTTACCTCTTCCCTTTCTCTTGCCTTCACTGCCTGCTTGCCTGACTTGGGTAGAGGACCCGGTACTCATGTACAAAAGCTCAGGAGGGGATCCAGGTGATGCAGGACAACACTGGAATGGCTATGCCAGAAATCAAGGAGGTCACAGGCTCTCCCTTCTGTGAGCATGGTAGGACAGCACTGCATAAGGGAAAGTCTAGCCCATGCAAACTAGAAAATCTTGCCCCAGATGCATGAGGAGACTAAAATCAGAAGGGCAGATCAGTTGCAGCTCTGTTTTCCTGCTATCCCCAATCTTCCCCACATCCCTATTTAAAATCAATGATTGAAACACATTTTCCTCCTTGTTATTCTTGCATTATAATTGTTTGTAAATGTAATTTTTTCTTTAATTACCCCTTTTCTACACATGAGAATGATAGGATAAAGAACAACACAATATTGCAATTGAATGACAAAAGCATTGCACACAGCTGTCCTATTAACTTCATAGCAGTGATGTCTTATAAAATGCAAAGTGAAGAAAAGAGAGTAGTAATTGGTTTATAAACATCTTAGTTAGGTGGAGCAAATGCCATATTGCCTGAGAAAAGAAAACCACTGATTGCAACGCACGCCTTCTAGCACAGATTTCATAGGATAAAATGTAGTTAATAAAACTACCTTCATGATTTTTATTATAGCCTTTTAACATAAATAGCTAATAACCAATTTGCATTAATGGTATTGGCACAAATGTAAATTAGTGTCTTTTTGCTTGTATCGCTGAAGTGCAATTCTATTGCCAGACAATTGCATTTGGCCATTTCATTATCTGGAGAGATCTAAGAAACAGATACAGTCCCAGGGCCTGCTCAAGGAATATTAATTCAGAAAATAAATTGCACCACACACCTCCTTACCAGCTGGGGCCTCACAAAGAGCACATGTGCTTTCTGCACCCAAGACTGTTCCTCCATCATGTGTGTTAGCATAGAGAGACCAGACCAGGAGCAGGCTACTGCTGCCTCAAATCAGGTTTAGAAACAAGGCTTTCCAGCCTCATGCAGCATTTCAAGATTTCATCTGCTTTCCTGTTCTAAGTAACAAACACCAAGGTCGTGGGGAACTGGTTGCCACTGACCCTAAAAAAAGACCGCTGTGGTCTGGTGTCATTCACTTACAAGGAGGGATTTGTGCTTGCGGAGGAAGCACAGGAGCTCCACTGGGTATGAGGCCAGCCAACACTCAGAAGCAAGGTTGCATGCCCCCAGCAGGGTTCAGATCTTCTATGATAGCAAACACTCTCCCGCTCCTGACTATTTAGGACAACCTTCTCCTCTCCACGGTGAAATGATTCTCCTGCAGCTGAGAGATGCATCTCATATTTTCTTTAGCATAGTAAGTAACGTGAAAACTTGCACAGGATTTACACCAGCACTTCTCCCCTTTTCCCAGGTGGTGGGTTTCCAGCTTGACACCTAGAAAAAAGGATGGTTGTAACATAATAACTTTTATTGGTGTAAATGGTAGGTTGAGAAAGGGGCCTTTACAACCTACTATATCAATGCTTCTGCATTCAAAGATCAAATGTAAATGTTGGCAAATTCTCGCAAGGCACCTGAAAGCCACACAACCCCGTTTGCAGCAGAAATAGATCATCATCAAAGTGACAAACAGATCACAGTAACACGTGAGAGGTCAGTGAAGCTGTGGTTTAACTATGACCCAAGCGCTGAGGAACTGGAAGAGTTTCACTCAAGCTCCCCTGGGACTAATGGTACTGCAGTCCTGTTAACACAGCAGGTTGCAGCATTGCTGTACCTCTCTACTCCACAGCCTAGGGAACTCAGTTCTTTCCCTAAACCAGTTTCATTTCAGCTTTATTTTTGCCTTTCTCTGTACTTTCTTGGTCTTTTTTTCTTAGCTAGCTTGTTCCAAACTACCCATTTGTGGTGGGGGAAAAAAAGTTTTCCCCCTAGAGTTAAAAAAAATGGTAACCCCCGAGGGGGTGGTGTCACTTGATGTAGACCCAATGAGCGCTCCTGCAAAATATAAACATATCACAAGCAGACCAGAAAAGAAGGGTGTTGTAGTAGTTGTGGCAGAGAGTAGCCACGATCTGAAGCCACGAGGAGAAGGGGCAGGAGACCTGTTGGGGGCTAGCCCCCCCCCCAGCCCCGGCTGGGGGGCTACAAGAACTTGGAACAGTGTTAAACTGGGCCAGGTTCTGTAGCTGAGAGCTGAAGGAGTTTCTCCACTGTAAGCAGCAGCAGGAGATACTGAAAAGTGGTAGCAGAGCAGCAGTGGACAGAGAACAGTGGCAGAGAGCCAGAAGGAGATAAGGAGCAACAGAAACAAGCATGCAGCCAAGCAGGAAGACACAGAGATCTCTAACAGAGAGAGACAGAGCAGGACTAAGCTCTACAGAGAGAGTGAGTTTGGGGTAAGAATTGAAACAAACTCCCCAAACCCTTCTGAGACCTCCTAGAGAGGAGGAGGAGATGAACTCTTATTTGAGAGGAGTCTTGGAGTGCAGCATGCACCAGAGAGAGGAGTTAAGAAGCTCAAGACGTCCCGGAGCTGGACTGGGACGGCCAGACGGAATGCGGAAGGGGTGACCTTGGCTGCCCCCACTGCTGCTGCCAAGCTGGCAACAGCCTGAGACAGAGCACAGGAGCTCTGATAGAACTCTTGAGGCAAAGGTTTTCAACTGAAAGCTGCTCGAGATGTTTTGACTCAGGGGTGAATCCTCTGAGGAAGGGACCTTCATGGGGGTCTTACACCCCGTGATATGACGTGGTGAAGCGAGTTTTGTCCCTGCTACGCAGCCCATGGAAGAAAGGGGTGAAAGGAGACCCCACTTGTGTGTAGTGGAAGAGATCCAGCTACAACAGTCCAGCTACAGCTGCTGCATGGAAGGAGAGACACTGCTGCCCTGAGAGTGGAAAGGATCTTTCCTTTTCCGTTCTGGACTTTTATTAGAGGGAGAAGAGATTGATCCATTGTAAATACTGATTTATCATAGGAGAGATAGTTAAGATTATGTATATGATGTATTGTAATATTTATTTGTACATATTTTCCCCCATAGTGAGTCTTGTGTAGTGTCTGGAAAACCCATCTCACACTGGGTTGAGATGTGGGAGGGGGGCTTGGACTCGAGAATTGGATTTTGGGGCTCTCAAACACACCATTGCTCTCTGTGGCCAAGAATTATCACTGAAATAACCACAAAAGAACAAGGGAGAAGATATTCAAAAGCACAGATGATCACAAGAGTCTTGTTTGTATTGTTGAAAATTCCTCTTGTTAGTATTACAAGCATATCTTGAGCCCATATGGTGAAAAATTAACAAAAGCCAGCGCAGGCGCATCATTGCACTACTTCGCAGGTGTTAAGTGCATTCCCCCAGGCACTCTCAGCTCGTACACTTTTGCTGTATGCCAGACCCTTACTCAGCACCTTCTTCAAGGAAGAAAGTCTGGTGAGACACCCAGGATCAGTGTTGTAACACAGCACCCCCCTTGCAGTGCCTCCAAATCCACCTGGCAAAGGCAATATTCTTTTTGCTTTTTCATTCTGGTTTCTACTTGTTCCATGAAACTAAAATCTCATCTCTACACATGCTTTGCTCTATAATTCACTTTCTGATCTCTGTTTAAACCACACCAGAATCCAGTTATAAATGCGTCAAAGATCCTGAGAACTTCTGCAAAGCACAATGCAAATTTGAAAGGTTCAAGTCTGGTGCTAATGCAATAAAAGAAGGCAAATATGATTTCAGATATACTGTTGGTGTAATGCCTTTAGGAAGCGCTCCATCAGTTTGATTTAGAAAATGATTGCATTATGTTAAAACAACTAAATTGGATAAGAGGGAGAGGCATTTGTTGACATAAATCTTGTCTCTGGGTTTCAAACCCCTCCAAGTAAATGCAAATAAGAAAATATACACAGAGAAAAGTGTCAGTTTCCCCTGAGAAGATCTGTTTTGCAGGAAGTAAAAGTCCATACTGGAAATCAATCCAGTTGTTTATAAAGAAAGAAGCCTCTATTGGAAGTTAGCAGGAAGGAACATTGGAAGCAAACCATCAAATAGCAAAGAGCAAAGTGAAAAAATACCCAAACTATATATCACAAACTTACTGTTTTCAATAATGATATGATTCTAACCTCATCTGCAATAAATTAGGAATAACTTGGCATGTATCAGCTGAACACCACCAGCTCAAAGGAAACAAAACACAATGTAAGAACATTCAGGAATAGTTTTAGTAAAGGCTGCTGTGAGTAACCAGTACGGGGAAGAAACAAGGCAGGAACAACCTTGGGCAGCAGAAATTCTTTGAACATCTTGCACATACCTGACTTGGTGTGCTGGTGGTAATCCTCAGCCTAGCAACTGACAAAGAAATCTATTCACTTTAATACTTCTGCCAGAAGAGTCCTGCCAAACAGTATCACTCTAGTGGGAACAGGAAGCATGGGCACAGGCCAGGGTAGGAGATGAAGGATTTGCCTCCCTTCTGCTTTACTCTGTCCCTACAGTTCCACAAGACTGGGAGGAAGAGAAACATGGATCAGAGTCTGATGGAGGCACCTTTCCACAGTCAGTTGTGATTTTACCAATCAATTCTTCCGCAGTCTTGTTTGTCCACAATCTCCTGTTCAAATGGGTAATTGAATATTGCTTGGCTGAATTAAATAGATCTGGAAAATAAGTGCAACTTTCTGGTGTAGAAATGATGGGCAAAATTATCCATACATACATCTGTGTAAAGCTACACAGTTGTCAAGAAGTGAAAAGAAACAAATCTGAAATGATTGCATCCCCATAAAAAATTCATTCCCTGTGACCATTACTGCTCCTTTACCTGTTACACTGGCTGGGTCTAGATTTGCTAGGTGGTGAATTAACTCATTAAGATTGTTCAAAGCTTTGCTGAGCAATGGCCAAAGACTGGTTGGTTACTGCCCCTGTGCCCTTAGTAGAGGAATGGGTTTATGTACAGAAGAGAAAGTAAGCTTCCTGCCTTTCCTTGGACTTCTCAGTCCAGGAGAGGACTCAAGTTTTCTCACAGACAGGGTTGCAGAAATGAAAGTAACCAGAGATTAAAAAAAAATTACCTTCCATTCAGACAAAATTTTACTAAGTTACTCTTCTCCTTGAGAGCCAGTTCTCACTGATGCTCATAGATACTCTTTCATTGACAGTTCATATTTTTTTGATCCTTCCCAGGGGGCTGAAAGAACCTTATTAGCTTTACATAATTTATTCTTCTATTAACCTGTTTAAACTGTGGCCATTGCACAGCACGAGGGGAACAGGTGCAAACTGTAAATGCAAAGGAACCACTAAACTCACTGGAGGTCTCATTTGGTGTCTCACAGAAAGCCCTGTGGGGAGACATCATCTCACTGCAAAGGCCCATCATTCAAGCCACAGCAATTAATCTTTCTTTACAGAAGAGGGAGTTGGTTGAGATGGCATCATCACAAATCAATTTTCACCTCAAGATGATCTTAGCCTCCCAGTGCTTGTCCTCAAACTTTATCCCACCCCTGTCCAGTACCATTCTGATGCAACCATCAGCTTCCAATCCTGCAATGTCCAGGGTCAGAAATGTCATGGACGTGTCTCTGAGATGTAAAAATTCTTCTCTTTGCCCCTGGAAACCCATAGGTCATAGGTACTTTGCTATGACACCCTTGTAAGGGAAAAATACTTCTATCCAAAATCCTTACATTCTGGAAAGAGGGGTTTCCAACTAAACTGTTTCCTTTGCTTTCCATAAGAATTACTGTGGCCTTGCACATGGCCAGCTTTCACCCCTGATTGTGATTTCTTTTCCAAAAGTCAGCTGCAGGAAAATCAAAAATAGGCATAAGACATCCCAACTCCAAAACTTACACTTCAATCATAATGCCATTGCCTCCCTCTTCTACCTTTGCCAGTTTTACACAGTCCTACTTGCAACAAAATTCGTACTCTTCAGCATCTCTCTCCTCCAAATCAATAGAAGTCACTGTTGGTTTAAAAAATGATGGAAACAATATTTTTAGTAATGCTAACAATTGCTCAGAAAGAAAGAAAAGCACTCCAGACACCTACCACTCATCAGGTTTCTAGTAACTGCTGTATTGGAACTGGTCCCATCCCCCTTACCAATTCCACTACGAAAAAACAAATTCAGATATCATATTTTACTCGATAGTGTATCGAGATCTACCATTCTATACCAACCTTGAGAAAATACAGAGGAGAAGTAAAATAGCTATAACAACTAGCTCCACGTATCAACCCGACCTATACTGCTGGATAAATATACCATATAAAAATCCCTGGGAGAAAAGCAAATACAGCGTATTAGGGAAGAGGTTCGAACATACTGAAACTTGAAACCATGACACTGTTAAAAACTTAACAAAAACGAATATTTATTACCAAGAGGTGGACAACAAAACAAACAAACACAAAAAGGAGGAAGGAGGAGAGAAATAAGCCCCCAGCACGACCTCCCCAGTTACCCAGCTGTTGCCCATAAAGTTATCTTACTGACCTAGCATGCCTATAATTACCCATAGCAGAAGCTGCATCCTTAGAGAGTCAGTAAGTTCACAAACTGGCAGGCGTCCCTGCCAAAAGGCAACGTTGTCCTTGGTGTGAAGTTAGCTGCCTTCCAAAAAAGCACTATCTACTTTTATACAATTAACTGAGTGACCACAACCTCCCAGGTGTGGCCAGCACCGCCCAGCCAGAGGCCCTCAGTCCCACCTCCTGGTTATGTAAGTGCACCTCTTCTGCGCATGCATGAGAACTTCAGAAATCCCCTAACGCACATGCAGTATGCTTTGGGGGTCTTTTCCAATATAATTGGGGGTCGAGCCTTCCTCCCCTCCTCATCACTTTCTCCTTCAAGCGACCTTGGAGGACAATTAGCCAATCACAGAACACCAAGGACAAATTCACTGTTTTATCAGTGAACTTGGCAGGGAGAATATAAACTACTGCAGGTGGCCGGGGCCAAACACAGACCAAAAGTATCAGCATAAATTCACCCTGGTACATACAGTAACTCTGGTATGTTATCAAATTAACTGAAAAGAAACTAAATAAACAGTGATTTCTCTTTGACAACCTGTCCTATTTCCTCCTTGAACAGTGTAGTACTGAAAATAAGAAACCAAAAAGCCTGTCTTTAGATACATCAAGTTCTTGCCAGTGCCCCAGTCCTGCATTTTGGGCAGCTGCCATCCACCAAAAGCTGGGGAAGGAGAGCATTACAGCAGCCAGGAGGGCTGCCAGTCTGCATACCTCCAGCACCCTGCACAGCACCACTGTCACAGCACCAGGACCTCCTGGTGGGGCTTCGGAGACCAGAGGTGCAAGGCAAGGGCCAAGTCTGCTAGGAATTAATAGCAAGATTTCTACTGAATTCAGTGTGTCATCCAGAGACTTGCAGCAGACACTCACATTTCTGACTTCATATACTGAAACTGCCAATTAAACACATTTCAACTAATCCTCACTCCAATGGCATATCACGTTGCCCTGCCTGGCACCCCAGGTGAACCAGGCAGGGAGATTCACTCTGGCAGCCTGGGATGGAGGAGTCCATACTGAAGTAGCACCCACCTGTCTGCGTGAGACAGGACCAGAAGTCCACAGTAAAGATAATTCAATTCTCCTTTGAAAAAACATAATCCCTGTTAAAAACACTCAAGTAAATAAAATTCACACCTTTTTTTTTTTTTCTGTAAGTCTAGTACCAAGGTATGCATAATGATGTAAATTAGAAAAACCTCTTATTTCGGAAATTACCCATGCAAACTCAAAAAATCTCCTTCACATTAAAGACAGGTTTCTCTTATAAAACTGAAAAAAAATCCTCTGAAATATTCTCTTTTGTATGCATCTCAGTCATTATATTATTTGCAACAAGTTGGGCATGACAGAAATTCTCAAGGGAAACTCTCACGGGTATTTTAAGGGTTGTTTTTTTCCTTTATTTTCTTTTCAGTTTTCTATGTACAAAACCTAAAGGGTTGCTTTTCTCTTTCGTCAGAGAGAAAAAATGATCCTGATTCAAAGCAGCACTGAAATACAAGGCTCTGCCAGATGTTATATAAATGATGATGTAATGCTGAAGTATTTCATTACACATGCAGCTCTGTACTTCAGCCCAGCAGTGATTTATTACATTTTGTCAATCTCATTTTATGTACCCACATCATTTTTACATCATTTTTCTTCATAACATCGTTACATTCTCACAGAAGCACATGGAGATAACATCATAACAGTGCAGCCAATGAAGTTAGCATTTTACAAATAATGTTACTAATAAATAAGTATAACGGAGGGGGAAATGGTCTTTGTGAGAGAGTAAAAAGCAAATTTACCTTTGAATAATCTGATGGGGGGAAGAGGCCATAGTTCCAATATGAAAACTGAGTTTGTATCCTCTCAGAGCACCTTCTGTCTTCATGCAGAACAGTGAGGAAATGCTATTCTTGTATCTTTTCAGTTTAATCTCACATTCTCTTTGTTTTCCTAATGTGTTCTGTGTGCTGCCAGCTAGATCTTATACACCAGCTGCTTGGTCAAACAGATGCATCAGGAAGTGAAAGATCAACAAGTAAAATCTGTTTTGACCCTGAAATTATCAAGCCATTGAACATATCAGCTTTTTTTCCTGATCATCCATCAAGTTTTGATAGAAAAAGCACACCCAGCAACATTGCTTTTTATCAGGAGAAAAAGAATTCCAGAAACTATAACCTTGAAAGGTATGAAGGTTGTGTCAAAATAATACAGCAGGATACTTAAAGATGTATTCCTACAGCAATATTATTAAAGAAAATAATCCTTCTAACAACCAGGTTGCCAAAAATCCCATTAGACTACTGAAACAGAGAAGTCCTCTTTCTTAGCAGTTAGCCATTAACCTGCATCAAGCAAAATGTTGCAGTGAGAAGCTACAGTTGAAAATAATTTAACATTTCCTTCCTCCAAGGAGCACAGGGCCAGACTTTTCTTTAGCTATGTCATTGGGAAATCAAAGAAATACTCAATTTTAAATGGTATGTCCCCCTTGGGCATATAAAAGGATTTTTTGTAGGTGACTCCATTCTGAGGGGAACTGAGGTGCCTGTGTGCCAACTGGACCCATCCCACAAAGAAGTCTGATGCCTCCATGGGGCCTGAGTAGAAGATTTTACTAGAAAGCTCCCTGAATTGATTCAGTACTCTGATTATTATTCACTGCTGTTGTCCAGGTTGGCAGTGACAACGCTGAAGGGAGAAGTTCTAGGGAAATCAAAAAGGACTTTGGGGCACTGAGATGACTGGTTGTAAGGACAGGAGCACATGCGTTGCTTTCCTCAATTCCAGGGAAGAATGCCGAAAGGACAGGAGAACCCACATGATCAATACGTGGCTCAAAGACCGGTGCCATCGGTGGAGTTTTGGCTTTTTTGATCATTGGGTGGTTTATACGGCACGAAGCCTGCTGAAGACAGATGGGGCTCGTCTGTCTAAAAGTGGGGGAAAAGATTCCAGCCTCTGAGTTGGCAGGGCCGATTGAGAGGGCTTTAAACTAGGTCTGAAGCGGGAAGGTGATAAGACCATGCTTAGCAGAGATGAGTCTAGGGTAGCCATGCCAGTGTTGGGGGTGAAATCAATAGCCCAGCTGAAGTGCATTTACAGCAATGCACGCAGCATAGGTAACAAACAGGAGGAAGCCACTGTGCTGCAGAAAAGCTACGACGTAGTTGCCATCACGGAAACATGCTGGGATGACTCTCATGAGTGGAGTGCTGCAATGATGGTTACAAGTTCTTGGGGAGGAACGGGAAAGGAAGGAGAGGTGGTGGGATGGCTCTGTGCATTAGGGAGTGTTTTGAACTGTATAGAGTTCCAGAACAGTGATGATAAGGTTGAGTGCCTATGGGTAAGAATCAGAGTGAAGGCTGGCAAGGCAGACCTCCTGGTGGGCACCTGTTATAGGCCACCCAACCAGGATGAGGAGGCAGATGGAGTATTCTATGAGTGGCTGACTGATGTTTCATGATTGCTAGCTCTTGCTCTTGTGGGAGACTTTAACTTGCCAGATGTCCAACAGGAAACTCTACAAAGCAGGGAAGAGGCAGTCCAGGAAGTTCCTGGAGCATGGGAAAAATAACTTCCTGACACAGATGGTAAGTGAGCCTACTATGGGAAGTGCCCTACTAGACCTGCAGTTTACAAACAAAGGCCCAGTGGCATATGTGGTGGTCAGAGGACACCTTGGGCACAGTGATCATGAAATTACAGAGTTTTCAGTTCTTGGTGAAGTAAGGAAGGGGGTTAACAAATCATCTATCTTGGAATTCCAGAGGACAGACTTTGACCTGTTCAGGACACTGGTTCAGAGAGTCCCCTTGTAAACAGTCATTAATAACAAAGGGGCCCAGGAAGGACACACTTTAAGAAGGAAATCTTAAAGACACAAGAGCAGGTCATCCCTTTGTGCCAGAAGAAAAGGCATCGGAGAAGAAGACTAGTCTGGTTGAACAGGGAGCTTTTGTAAGAACTTAGGGAGAAAAAAGAGAGAAAAAGAGACCTTTGGAAGAAAGGGCAGGTAAATCAGGAAGGGTACAAGGAAGTTGTTAGGTCATATAGAGAGAAAATTAGTAAGGTGAAAGCTCAGAGGCAGAACTCAATCTAGGCACTGCTGTGAAAGATAATAGAAGTTTCTTTTATAAGTACATTAATAACAAAAGTAAGTCTGAGGAAAATCATCCTTTATTGGACATGAGGGGAACATTGTCACCAAGGATGAGGAAAAGGCTGAAGTACTTCATGCCTTCTTTGCCTCAATCTTTAATGGAAAGACCAAATATCCTCAGGACAACTAGTCCCTTGAGCTGGTAGGCAAGGATGGGGAGCAGAATAGATCTGAAATCCAGGAGGAGGTAGTTAGTGATCCACTGAGTCATTGAGACACTCACAAGCCTATGGCACCAGATGGGATTCATCTAAGGGTAGAGAGAGCTTGCAGAAGAGCTTGCCAAGCCACTCTCCTGGTTAACGAGGCAGGTCCCAGATAGCTGGAGGATGGCCAATGTGACACCCATCCACAGGGAGGGTCAGAAGGAGGATCTGGGGAAGTACAGGCCTGTTGACCTGACCATGGTGCCAAGGAAGGTTATGGAACAGACCATCTGGAGTGCTATCACATGGCACATACAGGACAACCAAGGGAACAGATCCAGCCACCATGGGTTTGTGAAAGACAGGTCCTGCCTGACCAACCTGATTTCCATTTATGACCACATGACCCAGCTGGTAGATGAGGGAAAGGCTGTGGATGTAGTCTACCTGGACTTCAGTAAAGCCTTTGATACTGTCTGCCACAGCATTCTCCTGGAAAAGATGACAGCTTTGGTGAGTGCTTTTATATTCTCATCAGAATTTAAAAAAGAAAAGGAGTTTATTATACAGCTTGCCATGACATTTAAACTGGGCAAATTGGAGTTTGATTTCTTTTCAGATAAAAGAGATGTTACAGATAAGACTTTTATCTTGCATGGAGGCATGACAAAGTATGAGACAGAATCCTTTTGATTACAATCTTCCATCATTTTGATTTTATAATTACTGAATGGAATCAATCAGCTTTCAATTGTTACCTTGGCAAAAGATTAAAACATCATTACTTGTCATACATATTTCACACTTTAGCAAATTTTAATAAACCAAACACATGAGAATTGTTCATTTTATCTTTCATGGTATCGGGATGCTAATGACATTTCTATTGATTTTAATTCACATTTGTTGGTCAGAATAACTCAGACTCAGGCAAGGCATGGACTTCCATAATCAACACTAACAAATGAAGACTGTTGAGCACTGAAATGGCTAAAATGGAACCATTAATCAAAACTATCATAAAATAGTTGGCAATGAGCTAGGGAGGTCTTATCTTCCAAATGATCATCCTTTTTGGTCTACTGATCCATTTATAAGGGTTACATGTTGGTGATCTCTCCATGACAGCACTAGGGAGGAGGTAAAGTACAGTACCACAAAGTAGGCAATACAAGACAAGCAGGGGAAGCTATCGCAGACACAGCTGCCCACCAGCCATAAGAGCCTTTTTCACCACTGTACTTTGGTAAGAAGACTGATGTCTCCTTGGGGGTTTGGCCTTTGCTTGCTGTGACAGAGATCTTTTCTCCATGGTGCTCATCACCTAGGCCAGTCAAGATAAACCCTTTGGACTCACTGTCAGCATGCCTGCCAAACCACAGCTGGTTCCAGCACTGGGCTCAACGGTTGTGATAAGCAATCCCACCACACTGTGTATATGTCAGGTCTTGTTCCTGTTGTTCCAACCTGGTCCCTGCAAGGTAGAAAAGCCTCTTTCATGAATAAAGGGATGGAGAGCAGGTTTGGGAGGATTTTGTGGGGGTTCTGTATACAATAAATACAAATTGCAGGACATTCTGCTTCTCTTACCACATATACTGCGAGTAAACCAAGCCTCCAAGTTACATTTTTAACCTAAATAATTCCATCTATTAAGACAAGCAGAGATATTTACTACTCAATATTCCTGAAAGTTTTAGAAATCTAGTGCAACTGGCATCTTTCGCTGAATCATATTTTGTTGTTTGAACCTACATTGGTGCTTTCTCTTCTACTTTTAAGCGCAACTTAATAGGAAGATGATGTAATTAGATCTTGAATTACTCAGACTTCATTACTATTATGATTACATTACACAACAATTACTAATATGCTCTGAAATGTTATAAATAATTAAACTTAAATACATTTGTTGAATTAATACTGCACATTCTGGGATACTGTTTTTTTTCTTCTTCTCCTACAGTCCAATACTAGGATGCTATTAGCCTACAGACCTGCAAGCTTTTAAAATCAACTCATCTCTAAGCCCTTGAGGAGTGCCATTAACAGCAACAGAGGTAAACAACCTTAAAGCTGAGCACAAGTGTTTGCAAGACCAAGATTTAACTTTCCTGTCTTCTACTGATCTTGAGCTCCCATGTCAGTCAGTAAAGGAAGTATATTTACCATCCTACAGGGCAACCCAATAATACTGTTTATTGTTTTAATGATTGCACTGACAGATATATGTGATTCACTCATTTACAGCAGAATTTTGTCAGTCACAGAGCGCAATAGCAAAACTGCAACTTACCTGAATTACCAGCTAATGTCTACAATTACCAGCAGAAAACCTAATTGTCCCTCTCACTCTTTATCACCAAACATAAACATGGGTGGATAGGAGTACTATATGCCAGTGTTTTAGTATGTATAATGCAAAACAGTACATTTATTACTGCACTCACTCTAGTGCTGCTGTGTTCCTTGTTTCAGAAGTGTCCAACACAGAAGTATGGATGTAGTGCTGTATCTCCATATTATTATTTGAGACCCAGCTTTACTAGAAGTAGAGAATGCCTACCCACTGTGGTAACCCTTGGAAACCATGACTCATCCTGTTATACAGTGCATGCACACACATGACTGTTCAACAGTCCCTTCTCCAAGAATTGCTAACTCATTTGCAACGCATGAACCAATAGCTGATAAAGTGGATTATACATCTTATTCACTGCAAATAATTTAACTCCATAAAGAAAGTGAGACACGGGTACTTAGAAAGCAAAAGGCAGTGTATTTCTTGGTATATTCCTGCTGGAAACAAAGGACAAATTATCTTCATTCCCTCTGTTGTAGAAATTATCAGTTACCCAAGGAATCTGGATCCCCCAAAGGTTGTGTTGTGAACACAGGCAAGCCGGGATTTGAGGCTTATATCTACACTGTAAATACTGAACGAAATCTAAAGATTTCAGGGGGAATTGAGAGGACCTTTTCAGATTTCGGCATGGCTGAGTAGATATTTATGGAATAAATACTGGAACACAAGAAAGAGCTGCACAAAGGTGCATTGGCTGAGATTTTGACTTCTAAGTGTTTTAAAAATGTATCAGGGGTTGAGTGTATGTCACTGAGTCATGTTACAGGCTTGGGCACCACATTTCAAGACTGCTCAAATCAAGTTTTCCCAATACTTTCCCTCTTTAATTGGACAGAACTGCTGTTCTAACTAAAGCACTTGCATAAGCAGGAGAAACATTGCAAAAGTCCACGCTTATTTTAACATCTAACTCTGCTAAAGACAAAATACAAATATAGATGGTAGGAAAACTGAACTGAGCTTGGAGCCATATTGAAGGGAATCACTGATGCAGTCAGTGCTCTGGACCAGCAACACCAAAAAACAGAGTTTTAAATCATCTTTTAGGATCATAGAATCATAGAATATCCTGATTTGGAAGGGACCCACAAAGGTCATCAAGTCCAACTCCAGCCCCACACAGGACACCCCCCAAGAGTGAGATCACATGCCTAACAGTGTTTTCCAAATGCTTCTTGAACTCTGGCAGGCCTTGCCTCTCCCCACTTCCCTGGGGAGCCTGTTCCAATGTCTAACCACCCTCTGGGCGAAGTACCTTTTCCTAAAATATTCAGCCTAAAGCTCCCCTGACACAGCTTCATGCCAATCCCTCAGGTCCTATCTCCCACAATAAAACATGGTTCCCTAGCCCCCTGCATCTCTTCAGAGCGGGAGATATGATAATGCCTGAGGGCTTTTGCAGAACCACACACTATGTTCGGGGTTTTGTGTTTCTTCATGCTTAAAAACCAGTATTCTGAGAAAAGCCACTCGTGCACTTGCCTTCAGTTCAAGGCCCCAGGCAAGCTCTCCCAAAAAACTACTTGCTCACATCCACAAAATCAAGAAATTCCAGTCTCCAAATTTCCTTGGCAATGAGTGAGCAGCCAGCAAAACATCCTCAGCACTTCACATGCTCACCAGGAAAATGTGGTACCAGGAAAACAAAACTGCACTAACTCATAAAGAAATCATCAGCATTTTTTTTCTGATTATATTGGCTCGGGAACAATCAGGTACTATCCTTCATGTTTAAAGGCACAAAAAGAGACACTAAGTTTTATCTTGTTGATGACTTGCTGATTGATGGCTTCCAAACAGTCGAGGTCATTTACTGCATATCCAACCTGACCAATGCAACCTGCTGTCATAATAATCTCAAATCAGAGGAACATGAGAAATGAACCTCGAGGACAGAGTTCTTCCTTTCCCATTCCCACATAAGGGCCATTTATAAAGATACAACAAACCTCAAAGTACACCTTGGAACACCAAATTTAAATACAGGAGGCTGACTTGCAAAATGAAATAAATGTAGAAAATTTTACTCACTATATGTTTTAGCTTTAGAGGCCTCTTATGGTATCACTGTTAAAAGAAAAAAATCGATAAAATTATGGCAGTGACACAAAACCAGTAAAGCAGATAAATTTGGAATTGAGGAATCACTGTTATATTGCATCACTCCCTAAGAGAACAAAATGCATTGCTAAATTAAAGCCTCATTAAGACATCATGTACTCTTCCTGTTTTCCTTTCCATAGTCACTGATTACCAGGATTTCTCTCTTCTATTCAGTTCCTTTTTAATATATGTGATATATTGGCTCTAGACCATGTGTGCAATTTTTCTATTTACCTCAAGGGGGCCAGGACCTCACACCTGGATTTTATTGTGCCAGTGGCTTGGCATAACCCTTCCAAGCCCTACACCTGTGCCCACTACCTGCCCTTCCCAACCCTTTGTCCACCAGATAGCCCCACAGCTCTGTCAGCAGCAAGAAATTCCTACCTCTTACTGAGCACATGGCTCATAATATATAAATGTATGGAAATGGCTACAGATACATATACATACATATACATGTATGCATATCGATGATTCCAAGGAGAGAAAGATGAAGTATATACACCTAAACCAAAGATTTCAAATATGTACATGTCCCAGTGCCATGTCAGGTCACACAGTTATCCTTTCCAAGGATCCAACTGCACAGCCCAGGCTATATTGGAGTATCAGTACACTGGAGAGATGTCATCTCCTCATCTCCTAGTTTTCTCTCCCCTCTGGTCTAAGTTAGATGGGACTTGGATTGTGGTTCCTGCAGGTCTGACATGCAGTCAGGGTCATGAGGATGTTCCTGTCCTGTCCCTGACCCCAGGGTCATGGCTCTCCTGGGACTCTGATTTCGAATAATCCTCTGCTTGTCTGATTGTGAACTGACTGGGTGAATCATCACCACAGAGAGACTTTGGTTTTAGGGCTGGGGAAAGGCTGCAGATGATGGGGACTCCCTTTTGTAACCTGTTGATTTTGCCCTTCTCTGTTAAAATATAATAAGCTTTTAACATCTTTATAGATGTTTGTGGAAGTGTCAATTCTGTTGTTGTTATATATTGCTAAAGAAACTATAAATGCCTTATGACTCAGGGATCTCCAGCCAGTAATAATATTGCTATCCATAATTTAAATGGGCAGCTCTCCCACTGAAAAATGCTTTTCAATTTAAATTCTATTAAGAGGAAATTAGGAGATATTCCATCACAACATTTTTGTTTATTTTAAAATGAAACTAAGGACATAAAATCGTGATCAGCGCAAATGTTTCATAGACCCAGAAATAAATTAAACTATTTTACTACATTTTTTTACCCCCACTGTTTATTTATGGTCATCAGCAATTTAAATTTAATAGACAAAACTGTTAGGAAGATGGTGTAAATTGAAATTTTGAGCCAACTCCTCATTGTTCTGGAATCAATGACAGAACTGCCACTGATCTCCATATGATCAGCATTCAGAATAGGATGTTTGTATTAACAGTACACATACCGCAAACAGAGGCTGGACCTTGGCTCTTCACACGCCTAATCTTCCACTGGTGTTAAGAGGAGAACACAGTGATCACCACGTATAACACAAGAGCTTCATACTTGCTGTCTGGATTCACTTGTAAAGAATATATCTATATATAGATGTAATGTATAAGCATTTTAGGGATAAACGCACATGTACATTTGTGCGTAGCTGTGGGTGCGGCTGTATGTCAATACGTGTCATACGTGGCTGCATGTCAATCAGTGTAAGGATGGCACAGCACTGCCACGATGGCAAAGAGGCTGTCATATAAATGGGAAGCTGGCTCTGGGAACTTAGTCCCTGTTAAATAGTTACATGTGCAATGTATGGCTCAGCAAAACAGGTAACGCAATATTCCAGCATACAGAGTGCTGCACTTTTATTTGCAGAGCAACCAGTAGTCCGAGGCATAGCTTTCAAGTGTCCCAAACTACCTGATCTAGAAAAATGAAAACATGACATGCCTTCTCTTCCAGGAAAGATTCTGAAAATACCTCGTTTCAGCCTGGCCAAAAATACAGTGACACCAACCTTTCTCATAACACATGGCTTCTTGTGTGGTAATGTCTAAAACCAAGAAGCATAAGGAAATACAGAAAAGGAGAACAAAAAGGCTAGCTAGAATTTTGCAAAACTCAGGGAAAAAACAGTGTACTTGCACTTACTATTAAAACGTTTCAAAGCACTGCATAACAGCCAAGAAAGCTCCTGGCTTTCTTTAGTTGAGTATTTTTTATATTCCTATGAACTATATTGGCTCAGTCATTCCTTGATCTAGTTTTCATCAAACTTTGTTTTTCCATACTGTGTTTTTAGCAAAGAATTTCCACGTTTACAGTAAAGAAATATGATTTCTTGCAGTACAAGGCTGCTTGTCTTTCTCAAAGAGCACTAATAAAACCTTAACAATTAACAGTGTCAAAACAACAGAACAATGCCCTTCTGTGGGCTACACTTTATGGGTGCACCCCTCAAGAATGTAGAATAGGGCGAGCTCTTCCATGCCTTCAGCAGCAAAACCTGCTCCATCCCCCAGATTCACTCCTTATCCTCTCCCTTGTGGAGCATCTCGAAGTCCCTCTCATAGCACATCTCTGGCATGGCAATTTTTGTGGGGAAAAGGGGCACAAAGGATGGGTCTTGGCTATAACTGGTAACAACGCCAAAGTTCCTGGCAAGAATACATATAGGGGAAGGCATGTTGCTGTCTTTGTGCTGCAGAGGATATGAAGCTAAACCACATATAAGTCGTTCCAGATACATTCCCAGGGTTTTCCTCAGATCCTCATCCAGCAATGTGGCTGCCATCAGAGCTGAAATATCTCTATCCTGATAGTTCAGATATCCGTGCTGCTCTGAGCCCTGACACTCTCTTAATCCCCTTTGCTGCTTCAGGTTTCTCCAGAGCTGCATCTTCAGAGTCTATAGCATCAACATATCTCCCCAGTGAGGTTGCATGACTCCTCTAATGTCCCCACCTCCATGGTGGAATCTGCAGCAGCTGACCAGGCTGAAGCCAGTTTCATACCAGTTTGTTCCAGACACATTAGACATCTAACAGGGTAGATCAAAGGGAGGAACAGGCCTGCTTTGCCTCCTTGGCAGGACGTGGGCCATGCCATCTTGGGAAGTGTGTGGCCACCTTGGCTTGATGCTGAGCTGAATAATGATCCTTCTACACGCTTGCAGCATGCACTCACTCTGGCTGAGCCTCTGACCACAGCATGCTTAGGCTGAGCTGCTTGGTGTTCAACCAGCTCAAAGCACAGGCAGAGCTAGCACCATCCCTCCAGTGGTGGTGTCCCTCCATGGCTGTGTTTTAAGAGTTATGAGACTCAAGCTCTCTGTGTCATGGCACATTTTAAGTGCTTCCAGCTGCTCCAGACATGAGCAAAATGAACCTTCATAATACGCTGCACTAGAGGGACTGGACATGACATTTCCCTCAGCTCGTATTCTCAGTAATTGTTTACCAGGAGACAGAGAGCAGCTTGATCACCTCCAATATGGACTAACAATTTAGCCCAGTGCTTTTTCCTGAGTTCTGGTAATCTCCTTCATCCACATCCCAACTGTCTCTACACTCACTACCAAATCCATACTTGACACAACAGGCCACTCTTCTGGTTTCAGTGGACCCACACTTGCAGATGCCAGGGTCAAATCTTGCTCTTCGTTATCCATGGTCCTACAGGGCCATCCACCATCTGCTGTTCTCTGAGTGCACACAAAGCAACTGTTCATGCAGGAGCATCCACTGCAGGTGAGCTCACTGATTGTGGGTTGTTCCAATAATCTTGACTAAAACCCTTTCTCCTTCTCTTTGCTAAATCCATTTACTGAAAGAAAGGCCACTTCAAAGGGAGACTCTTGCCCTGCCTGACATCATGGCATGCTGAGATAATTCAGAATAGTTATGACAAATGTTCTGACTACTGGCATCTAGAAACAATGGGCTCACAGAAACATAAGATTAAACATGTTTCCACAATTATCTGGGGAATTGTCTTGCTGACCATATCCTTTTCTTGCTGGTTTTTACTGCCTGAAACAAAGAGAATACCATACAGTGTTGTGTGAAATACAGCTGCAGTGCTTTGGACTCCCCCAAAAGGCAAGGAAGCTCTGTCAGAGGATTGTCACTTGTCAGGTAAGAAAAAGGACACGTTTGCAGCCTCTGCACCATAGGTTCCTCTAGGTCCATTTGGGAGAGAAGCAGGGCTGCTTGCAAGGGCTAATTCTTGCTGCTGGGAGGGTAATGCTGCATCATTAGCTGGGTGAAGGGAGGCTATGCTCAGTCAGGAAAGAACAACCCTGGGTGGTAAAAGCCAAGAGGATTTATAGTGAGAGGAAGCACAGCCTGCCAAGCCAGAATGCAAAGCAAGTCTTGATCCCAGCCACCAGCTATGCCAAAGAGCCTGGTGCTCTGTAGCACAGCAATGAAAACACTCAGTCTTGCCAAACAGCAAGTGGGAGCAGATGGAACAAGCTGGAGAGTACAAAAACATGAGTTCAGAGCTGTAGGCAGGATCAGATTACAAAAGAAAAAGAAGTAGCTCATCAGAGCACCTCCATTTTAATTCAACCATTCATTTCCTTGAGATCCCCCCCGCTGCATTTCTTCTGTTGGTTTCCATTTTCATTGTTTCTTCAACAAGGACTTATCCCTCAGGTTCCCTTCCTTCCACAACACTATGAGAAGATACCTCATTTGGTCTCCAGCAACTCCAAACAGCTCCCTTCCTAAGTCAGCCAACTACTCTCCATTGAACCAACCCATGAGATCTCACAGAGTAAATTAGCTGTGAGCAATCATGTTGATGAGTTCCCTGGGGCAAGAACAAAGAACCAAACTCATACCCCAAGACAGCGTTGCTACATGTGCCAGAAGCCAGTCTAACTATTTCACAGTTTAATTTCCTAGTTTGGTTCAGTATTGCTGGATGTGTGCTTTCCTACTATTCTGCTCTCCTAAGCATTGCCTACAGGTAACTTAATTGGCTTTCCTGTCACCTCCTCCTAAGATATTTTGACTTGTTGGCCAGCCTTCACTACTGACAGAGCAACAGAGGTCCTATAGACATTCAGTTCCCAAAGTTTTGTGAACATATGCAGCCAGGTGGAAGAGAGAGATCTAGACTGGTATCCCACTGGGGAGAAGTTTTCAGTAGAAGTTTCACACAACTACCAGACAAAAAAGAATCCACACATATTAAGACCATTCTAAATGCCTCAGTAGCAGGCAAAGTTTCATTCAGGCTTAAGTGATGATTCAGTGATTAGAAAGTTATTCCAGGTAATCTACTTATCATAAATAGCTATGGTTTTGGGAAGAAAAATGCTCCTTTGTTCACAGCACCATTTTTCCATTTCTCTTCCCTACTCTCCTCACATTACCTGCTGTCATAATGATTTCTTTTTAAAATAAAATAATTTTTAAAGGTCTTTTATACAGCCCTATGTTTCAATATGGGCAAAAATGCATCCTAAGCACAAGTCTCCAGAGACCAGGTCCTGTTATATATCTTGCCAAAAGAAGACCTGAGGATGTTAACCGTTAGCAGTATGGGGAAAAAACCATGATATATCCCAGAACAACAGAAAAAAAAAAAACCTGCCTGTTCCAGCAGTACATATACATAGACAGAAGAGTTCAGCAATGGTCAGAAACCTTCTGCTCTCCATCCTGATAAAGTAGTCCAGCTGTCCCTCTAGGGCCTGCAGAAGCGGAGATGAATGTGTAATGTGAATTCTGCCTTCAATTTATGGCTTAATTTTAAAATAAGTGGAAATAAAACATGAAGAGGAATATCACCGACAGAGAGTAGTCTGAGCCCTGCTTTCTATCACTTTCCCACAGCTTCCATTTATCTCCATCAGCATGGAGAGCTTTCTGAATATTCCTGTACTATGAGTTATGAATATCCAGGCTTGTCTCCAAGGCAGGGCTTGCCCACCATCTATTTCAA
The DNA here is from genome assembly GCF_001715985.3 of Manacus vitellinus. NCBI lineage: Eukaryota > Metazoa > Chordata > Aves > Passeriformes > Pipridae > Manacus > Manacus vitellinus. The sequence continues at coordinate 11,915,005 of NW_021939324.1, read as the reverse complement.
GCCCACACATCAGTAGTCCTCCACAGGCAGGAACCTGATGTCTAAGCAGTTACTCGTGGACCATACATGGCTGACACCAGAACAAAGCCAGATATATTGAGCACAGTCTACCAGTCCATATATAGCCCTATAAAATATAGCATATTTTATTATATTTTCTTTTCTTTTTTTTATCGCATGCCCAATGGCTTATTTTTTAAGTCCCTGGCTACTTTCTAGGAGAAGGCAGGAGGGCAGTGAAGCAAGTCACAAGCTTTGGACTATTTATTGCCTTGGATTCACCAACTCTCTTCCATTTTCTACTCTTTCTAGAAAACATAGGTAAGCTGGTGTAGACTGATCATTAATGTCTTTGCATCATCCTGGAGACTGAAGAAGCCAATGTTTCATTGCTAATGTTCACGTGATTGTGACCCCATAATTGCTGCCTTCAGTCATGCTGGGGAATGGGGAAATTTGAGGCAAAGCACTATTGAAGGAGGTTTGTGGGTTTGAGTTTTTCAGCAGTGCATGTTCCCTATTACTCAGGACTGGCATAGGGGAGGGAAGACAATTCAAAATAAGAGCTAACTGAAGCTGCTGGTTTTGGACAGAAAGTTAGCATCATGCATTTGTCTGTACTTACACCAGCCATACTTCATGACTTCCCTAAAGCAGAATTCACACCGTCAGCAAAACAGAACATGTGTTAATTTACATACTTTGGAAGGAAGGCAGTGAATCACTTCTAATGGTTCAGTTGCTCTACTCATAGCACCTAATTAATTCTGACCAGAATGTTGCAAAAAATTATCTAGCAAAATTCAAGTATTTATTTCAGCTTTAGCATTAGATAAGTTGAAATTAATGAGGAATTGACCTTGTAGCTAAATCACCAGCCTATGATTGAGGTCCAGTCATCAACCCAGCTCCTTAGGAAACCACACCACCTTGTTGGCCTTTGCTGTATGGGTTCCCTCCACTGAACATTTATCAAACCACACATGACCCTGGTAGATGCTCAGCTCTCTGCATACATCACCACCAGCAAAGGTCCAAACCCTGAGGGGAGGAACATGGAAGGGAAAACTGATCTCTGGGGGCTCTTACTTTTCACAGGGAAAATCCAGGTCAGACTGCAGACTAGCTCTGAGCAGGGCCACGCACCTGAGCACAGAGTTATGTGGAGGAGGCTGACTGCCCTCCAAGCCAGCAGTGTTGGAGCCAGCCAGATCCCCACCAGCAGCCCCATCTGTGCTGAGCATGGCAGAGCCTGAACTGCACTGGGAAGACAGCGTCAGAGCCACAGCATTGCAGGCAGAGGAGGGAAAACCACTGCCAGAGACCCATGCCAATCAGTTCAAGTAAAAAAAAGCTGCTTATATCTAATTACAAGCTTTCTGATAATGCAAATTTAAACTGATAAGAAGCAGCAAATATGGTAGAATACAGTCTAACATACATTTTAGCATTTGTTTTACGTAAATTTGAACAGACACCATCCTCTTGAATGGTTCAATAAGGAACACAACTCTCATTCTAGCACAGAAACCCTGTGTCTGTTTCCTCAAATTTTATTTCCTGCTACATTGACCTCAGCTACAAATTTCCCAACAAAAACACAATAGGTGGTTTATGTCACATTACAGGAAATCACAAAAGCCTCCCAAGTGACCCTGATTTTCAGGCACTTCTGATTTTCTATCATCCCTTTTTTCCCTTCTCATGCCCGCTGTATAATTAATATTGGAGTTTTATAACAGGAAAATATCACTTTTAAGACACAATATGGTTTTCTTGCTTGTCATTTATTTTCTCTGAATTGTTACACCAGAGGCTTTTTTTTTTGTGTTCTCTTCTATCAAGAGAAATACAAATAATCAAGAAATTACACAAACAAGTGTAATTTCACTTGTTTGCATAGTGATGTGTATATACAACAGCAGCAGCACAAGAGATGGAGATTCACAGCAATCCAACTCACAACGTTATTTCATAGACAGTTACCTCCTTTCCTCGCTTCCTCAGACACCAATTGGGAAATTTTCTGCAAATTGACATATGCATTATGACTGAACCAAAGTCCATGAACCATGGATATCTGTACACTTCCCAGTAGTGCCTGTCTTCACTTAGTTGTTCTTTGCTAGCTGAAAAATTAAAGATCACAGCTTGCATTAGAATCAGAAAGAAGAAAATTCTCAGCAAAGTCACTGTCCTCCCATGCCAAGTCAGAAAGAAAAGACATTTTCTGCCATTCCAATTACTTAGTTAATCCCAGTGAGCTTTTCCTGGAACAGACATTTGTGTCACCATTACTCAATAAACACAAAGCTATTAAGGTATTTTCTAAACAAAACTCTTCATGAAAGCACAGCTTGAAATAAATGTTCAGTGGGAGCACAGCTCTGCCAGAGCTCCCCCATCAGGACATTAGCCACTGTACTGAGTGTGCTTCCCCATAGACCCAAGTCCAGAGCCAGCTCCAGATAACTGTTCCTGCACTCAGTGGCACCCACAGACACTGCTTTCTTCAATGCAGAAACAAAACTTGAAACAACTGCAGCTCTGCACTGAGCACAAGTTTAAGTACTTTTGCTTTCACAGGGAAGGAAATATTTTGGGTTTTTCCCCTTTAATCTACCATAGTTAACTGTAATCCTGAAATAACAAAGAGAAGTACATAACTTAGAAAGTGGTACAGGTTCTTTTTTTGCTTAAACTGCCCCAAGATCTCATTTAGTGGAGAAAGTGCAGTAATTTATCCTCCCAAATTTCTCTGAGTCCTTTCCTTCTGAGTTTCCTTTGGTCTCACTAGGCTGTAGTAACAATCAGGTTTCCTGTTTCATAAGGACATTTCTTAGGCCTATGTTCTCATCCTTACCACATCACATTTTCATCGAGGAGTAACACAGATACTCCAGGACCACTGCTAACACTCCAACTACACCTTTCCCCCAAGCTTCTAACCTTTTAGATACTCCAATATCACATTTCAAGTCCTTAGGAGCATGCAACATTCAAATAAACAGAAACCCCAGCTTAAAACACATTTAGAACTAGAAGAAACAATAGATGGTTATATATTATGTCTTTTTCTGCACATTTTGCAGGGTTTAAATAAGGGCCCTTTCAAACCCATCCAAGAACCTCACATCCTCCTACGTATGGCTTCTCTTTCAACTATAAAGTCTCTGGGTTTGGGTCTATTCTTTCAGAGATTTTAGCTTTGCTCTCCTTTAGCTGTTCCTACAGACACAAACTTTGCTCTAGTTAACAGTCATTTATTTTCACTATTCCTTTGAACAACCCTAACCAGGTTCACCACGTCTTTTTCTTCTGTTAAAAATTTTGGTTTTTAGATACCTGCTCCCTGTCTTTGCAGCAGTGCAGTACCATCAGTGTGTGCAGTAGTGCTCAACAGGACTATATGAACATGCACATTTGATAGCCCTTACACTGACCCTGGTAGGGCCTAGTAATATGTATTTTCACAATTAGTGGAGATATTATATGGTTTCATACATAATAGGGTTCACATGCTGATACCAAGATACCTCTTGGCCAAACCAAATACCACTGCAGCAGGCTACAAGCCAAGAGTGGGTTTCATTATGTCAAGATAACACAGACATGTAAGTTCACATCCTAGGTAAGCTTACGTATGTGCAGGTGAGGAAGGACCGCTGATGTGGCAGGACATGTGTGCTCCCAGAGGGCTCCTTTGAGCTGCTGGGGTGCACAGCCTGGCAGGGGTGCCTTGCCATCCCTCCAGCCTCCAACACTCAGAGGCCACCACGGACAGATGCTTGAAACAGGTCTTGAGGAGGCACCCAGTGGGGGCAGCTCAGTGAATTGGCAGGCCAGGGACTGTAACAACACAGGGTTTGTTCATGCTGTCAACCCCAGGAGTCATAGGAGAGCCACTGATGGGCAGCAGTCTGCCCCAGTATGCCACATATTCTCACCCTTAAAAGGTGTTGAGGATCCATGCCTGTATCCACTGGTCTTTGCAATGCATACATTTAACTCACACTTCTAGTTTTTGTGTGTCCCGCAGTTTTGGTCCTAGAAAGCTCTCCCCTGCGCCTCTCTAGCCTTTTTCTTTTCCGCCCTTTGCATGTCCCCGATGCAGTCTGTTGATTCTCACCCTCTGCGCTCCCCCACATCACTTGTCTCCCTACTCGGCTCCTGGGCCACCCGCCCACCCCTGCCTTTCGTTCAAAGTCTAGTCCTTTTCCTTGTGCTGTTTGCCAGCATCTCCTTCTCCCGGACACAAGGCACACGGCATGTAATTAAACTCCAAGCCCCCCAACCCCCTAAGTTTATTTATTTGTTTGTTTATTTATTTCCCCCCCTCTACAAACATTATTGACAACTTATCATTATTCCATGGGCGTCCAACTTGTTAACGGTGGGGGTTTGGACAGGAGACAGGACCTGTGCATTAAACTCTTAAGGGGTCTTCACTAGGCAGCTGAAGAGCAGAGCCAGCACTTCTCTTAATAGTTTTATGCTTCCCATGCAGAAGTTTCCACATGCACTCAGAGTATTTTGCAAATTAAAAAAAAAAAATCTTTGATTTCTGACCAATGCAATTCTGAATATTTCATTTGTCAGCAGTCACACTCTGTGCTCCTGTTCCTCCTTCTCTTCCTAGTTAAAGTCTACCAAGTCTACTTCAAAGAAATCCAACATGCAGCTGATCATTGCTGAGATTATTTCAAGGTATCAGTATATGTCTCTCTCTATATATACATATAGATATCAGTACCAAAATCACGTGTTGGGATGTCCCCAAACCAGACAGTTTGATATACAGCTGGAAGAAAGCAGCTAGCTCACAATATGGACATTTCTAACCTTCCACTTCGATTTCTCCCATTAATTTCAACTGGATATTTGGAGACGTCAGCAGGGAGACCCTCTCCTGATGCTCGATCCTGGCGCAGGTCTTTGCACATAATCATACAAAATAAACAAGGTTAACAAACAAAAAAAAAAAAGGTATGGAATTCCACCCCCCTTTCCCGCCCCCGCCCCGGGGGGAGGAAGCGCGGCCGGCCCCGCCCCACCGACCCGGCCCCGCCCCACCGACCCCGGCCCCGCCCCACCGACCCGGCCCCGCCCTGACCCGGCCCCCCCCACCGACCCCGGCCCCGCCTCTACAGCTCCGGCCTCGCCCCAACCCCCGCCGGGGCGCTTGCGCACTGCTTCGCGCACGCGCGCGGAGGCGCTCGCCGACCGTCGGTCGCTGTTCCCGGTTCCTGTTCCCGGTTCTCGTCCCGCTGCGCTGCCGCGGGGATGAAGTGCCCCGGCGCGGGACAGGCGGCCGCGCCCGAACGTCTGAGCGCCCGCAGCCGCTCCGTGCAGGAGCTCCCTCCTTGCCACCATGGAGCAGCCGTACGGCGGGCAGGCCCTGGCCGGGCGGCGCGCTGGGGCCCGTGGATGTGCCCAGCGCCCGGTAACGCCGAGGGGGGCAGCGGCCGCTCCGCTGGGTGCTCCCTCCCTCAGGGGAGCAGCGGGATCACCCGAGGGCCGGTGGGGGTCGCGCCCTCCACTGAGGCCCCGGGCCCGCGCGGTCGCGGCGTGTGCGAACCGGCCTCTTTCCTTCCGCAGGCTGACGCGGTACATCGTGCTGCTGTGCTTCACCAAGGTTTTGAAAGCCGTGGGCCTGTTTGAGTCCTATGATATCCTGAAAGCGGTCCACCTCGTACAGTTCATCTTCGTAGTGCAGCTGGGGTGAGTGTGCGCGGGGTGCAGCCTTGTGCCCTACCCTTACAACGTGCTCTGTCTGGGGTGTTTTGTGAGAGCGTCAAGCTTGTACCTTGCATTATTTTGTTCTAGATACTCAAGGAGTAGAAGACATAGCAGTGAATCCAAGAAATACTCTGTTTGCAGGAGTGTTTTTGCTTCACATCTCTGCTCACTATAATTTCAGTATCTTGGAATGTCTCAAGTTGGAAGGGATCCATAAGGGTCATTGAGTCCAACTCCCTGCTCCTCACAAGACTACCTAAAACTAAACCATATGACCAAGAAACTTGTCCTTGGGTTCTGACAGGCTTGGTGCTGGAACATTTTCCTGGGAGCCTGTTCCAATGGCTGGCCACCTTCTCAGTAAAGAAACTTTTTGTAACATGCAATGCGAAGTTTCCCTGGTGCAGTTTCATTCCATCTCATGCCCTGTCACTGTTCACCAGACAGAGGTCAGCACCTGCCCCTTTGTTGCTCCACAGTTATAGGCCACAATAAGGTCGCCCCTCAGGCTCCTCCAAACTGAGCAAGCCAAGCAACCTCAGCTGCTCCTTCTCCTGCCCTCAAGACCTTTCACCATCACAGCTGCCCTCCTCCAGACACACTCCTACAGTCTGATATCCTTCTTATAAGAAGTGCCAAAAACTGCACACAGGACTCAAGGTGAGGCCACACCTATGCAGTGCAGAGTGGAACAGTCAGCTCCCTCAATGAGCTGGCGATGCTGTGCTTGATTGTAAATGCACCTCGAGGCACAGCTGACCCTTTTTGCTGCCAGGGCACACTGCTGATTCATATTCAACTTGCCATCAGCCCAGACATTCGATAGAGCTGCTCTCCAGCCTGTTGCAGGGTTACCCACCCTAGATGGAGAACCCAGCACCTGCTCTTTTTAATTTCATACCATTGGTTATTGCCCTGCTCTCTAGCCTTTTCACATGTCTCTGTAAGGCCAGTCTGCCCTTGGGAAACTTAAGTGTTTTTCCTACTTCAAAATTGTTCGTGCTGTGACAGTTGCTCTGACTGGCAGCCAAGTACTACACAACTGTACACACACTTCCCCCCACCCCAGGGGGCTGGGGAAGAGAATCGGGAGGAAAAGAAAAAGCAAAACTTGTGGGTTGAGATAAGAACAGTTTAATAATTGAAAGTTTTAGACTAATAAATTATTGATAATATAAAAAGTGAAAAAATACATATTAAGAAAAGGAAGATAAAAAAATGCAAGAAAAAGTAAGTGATGCACAATACAACTGCTCACCATGCACTGACCAATATCCAGCCCATTCCCAAACCATGATCAGCCCCCAACTCTAGGTACGTCCCCAAGTTTATATACTGAGTATGATGTTCTGTGTTATGTAATATTCCTTTGGCCTGTTCAGATCAGCTCTCCTGGCCATGCTTCCTCCCAGCTTCTTATGCACCTGCTTATTGGCAGAGCATGGGAAACAGAAAAGTCTTTAGTTTCAAATAAGCACTACTGAGTTATGACAAAATATTAGTATGTTATCAACATTATTATCATACTGAATTCAAAACACAGCCCTGTAGCAGCTACTAAGAAAATATTAACTCAATCCTAGCTAAAACCAGGACACTCAGGCATGTCTTTTTAATTTTCTTAAGAAGGGTGTAGAAGATAAGCTTTCTTCTTTATAGTTTGTATTCCTGTAGTTCTTGTGAGTTTCAACTGCTGTTTTTCCCACATTGAGGGCTAAGGTATAGAAACTGATAGCATATATGAAGAAACAACCTTTGCAGACAGAATCCTGCTTCATGGTTACATGATGCCATTTGGAACAGCATATATGTAATAAACTTAGCAGAATTGAAATATTTGGAACTTTATTTTTTCTTTTGTTTCAAATTCGTCTATATATCTGCACTTCTTTCTTGCATGTTCCCGAGCACCATAGTCTTTTTTTCCCCATCACTTTTGATCCCAGTTGAAGAATTTGTGTTCTGTGTCTTACCATTTCTAACAGGACTGTATATACAGCATTCTATGTATGAGTAAACCTTTGGGTGTATCTATCTTGATAATAAAAATCAGAGTATTATTTCTCCTCAGAACTTCTGAGATCAGTTATTTTGATTTTTGTAAATCAAAAATAGCAATTCTCATTAGCAATTCTCTCAAGAACTTGCATTTAAAGTTGACCAGAACTGAACTTCACTTGTCATCACTGTAGTACTGGTATGTGACACAAGTAATGCATCAGGAAAAGCAAAATCAATGAATGTGATCAGTGTGGCCTTTTAATGAAAAAATTGTAGGGAAAGCCATTTTGTAAACTGAGCCTGATATGAGAGACCTGGTTATTTAGAGCTGGTTTGGATAAAAAGCTGACAGCTAATACACTAATAGCGAAAACTTTCTTCTTTTAACAGGTCTGCATTTTTTATGGTTTTGTTTCAAAAACCATTTTCATCTGGAAAAGTGGTGACCAAACGTCAGGTGAGTTGACATATGTAATAGCGATTGACATCTTTGTAAATATTCTTGGCTATGTGGCTCTTGCCAAAAGTGGAAGTAGAACAAAGATTACTCCACTTGGAAGATGTGCTAACAATTTCTAAAAGTGTGTAACTAATTCAGTGTATAGTGCACAAAAACCATCAGCGTTTTTAGCTTTTGTCAGCTCCTTTTGAGAATATAGTGAAAACATTGGTCCTTATCTTCATACAAGCATCTACTTTGAGGAATGGAATTGTCAAAAAGAGCTTAGTCTATTTAGCTGACTTAGACAGTCAGAAGGGCAATTTCTGGACTGCCAGAATGTTGAAATGCTCCAGTCTTGTCCCCCATGACAAAAGAGTCCTTTCTGCACGTGATGAGGGGCTGATCTAACTGCTCTTCAGACCTTTGTTGAGTTTGCAGTATCCTGAGGAGTTAGAGTAGGCCCAGGTTGGAACCTGCTGATTTGTAAGAAATAAGTTTTCTTCACCTGCTTCTTATTCATCTTGGTTTTATGTAACTGTGCGTGCAAAACTCAACCCAGTGTGTGTGCTAAGTAGACAGAATCTGAAGGATAGCGTGGTCCAAGTGTCAACTGCTTTCATCATTAGACATGTATGGCTGAATTTTAAAAATGTGAACAGGAATAAACTGCATCTTTCTTTTGAGTTCCAAAAAATCTGCCCCTATGTGGTTTTACTATTGGTAAAAAAATTAAAATTCTGGATTTTGAAGATGTGGTGTTTGTTGTAGGTACTCTACCTTGTTGCAAAGCACATGATTTCCCCTCAATTTCTATAGCTACTGTGCTAAAAGAATGCTAGTAATGGGGTGCTTATTTTGAAACTGGAGAAAATGATAAGGAAATACCTTTCCTTTGCAGTGGGTCAGAATTTTTAAGCATGCTGTTGTCGGATGTATCATTTCACTCTTGTGGTTTTTTGGCCTCACTCTTTGTGGACCACTGAGGTAAATATATCTACTGTAAATATTGTTTTCTATTGTCATCCTTCCCTGTCTTGCCCCTTTGCTTTTTGTTTTCTGTTTGTCAGTCCATGATGCTAGCCACTTGATGTATTTTTTGAAAATTTGAATGAATCCTTATGCTTTTTCCTGTGAATTCTTTTGTGGTTGGGAAAAACTATATATCATTTCCATAGAACTGGTAATTTTCTTCACTAATTCTTTGGTGAGATGCCAGTGAAATTCTTGATAGTGCTTAAACACGTGATGATGCATGAAGGTCACCATCTGTTTTACTGACTGTAGTTTTCATAATTTCCCTAGTCTCGTTAGTGTAATGCCAGTTGCTTACTCTCCTCTTTGGAGTCCATGGCTTGACAGCTAGTGATAGCAGCTGGTATTCCTGTGGCAGGTGACTAGAATCAATTTATGCACTTGTTGCAGGGTACTGCTTTATCTGGTCAGCCGTGTGGACTGTGTTGGAATTGGGTAACATTAGTGCACACACTCAGAGTAAAATCACTCGTGCTGTTTACTAGTAGTATTTACTGAGTAACTATAAAAGAGTAACATTAGACTTCCAAAAATTAAGGTTAATATATTGGAAAGCATCTTTCATTAGAGAGAGGAAGGTAAAGACTTAAATGATACATTTTATGAAGGTGAAGTTTTATCCTCTACACAGGAGAATGCATACCTGAGAGTCATAATACTGTGATTATTTATGTTAATGTAGTTAATACTCTAGTGCCTCTCTGGATGCTGGCATTCATCTCAAACAGAACCAGTAACCTGGGTCCTAGCAGGTTGTATTGCTATGTAGAGGATTGCAAAAGCATTTGGTAAACTTGACAGCAATGATTACTTTCATGTTCTGCTCATGAAAGCTGTCAATACAAGCTTGTTATAGTCAGCCTTTGCTGTCTGAAGGAGATATAAGTTAGAATTTGGTATTTTCAGCAATTAAGAGGTACTGAGGTGGGATAAACTACTAGACCATCAGCACCTCAATAAGAAGGATGTAATACTACAGAACAGGACCTCTTTTTTTCTAGGAGCCAGCAACTGGTTTAGAGGAGGTATTGTAATGGGAATAATACTTCCATCTTGAGCAAGTTAGTGTCTTGTTGTGTTGCTAGAAGAAAGTACAGTTTAAAGTTATCTATAAATGAATAATTTTAATCTGTTCCTTGAGCTAGGAAGTCCTCATTTTTTGATATGTCTGGCTGTCTGCAGCTAGATCTGTCTGCTGGTGAAGGCAAATAGATTTGCATTTATCATTTTGAATTGTTTAAACTTGCTGTTGAAATCACAGGATAAATCTTTGGTGTGTCATTAATTTTAGCTGAAATAGTATATATCAAGGTTGTGAGATAAACTCATTGTAAATGGACTTAGGTGTTTTATTTCACTTTTTTATAGGACATTGTTGCTGTTTGAGCACAGTGATTTGGTTGTGCTGTCACTCTTTGGTGTCTTGTTCACAAGCTCAGGTGGAGGACCAGCAAAGGTATTTAAAAATCTATTTTACCAATTGTTGGAGATACTGAATGCTATAAATTCAAATGCTTCAACTGTGTTTTGGATCTATGTTCGTAGAAAATGTGCTTTTTTTAAATTTAATTAGTGGTGAAATTGAGAGAAACAGTGGGTGAAGCTGTGTGTGCTCTGTAGCAGATACCTGAGAAGTTTTTCTGTTTGTAGGCAGAAAAGAACCTTGAAAATTATTTTTTCACTTCAGCATTCTTTGTAATGGGATTTTGGGTTCAAAATGACAAAAGGACATATGTTCATGTAGTGGTCCTCACCCTTACACACTGAAGTCCAGCAACACAGTCTCCAGTGGCTGGCCTATACTCTTCAATGTGTTTAGCTTTTCACATATTCTGGGGTTTTTCTGCCAAAAAGTTCTGTAAGTACTTTCATGTCTGCCTGATCCTGTATGTGCTGAATATTTGGGCCCAGTCTTTCCCTGAATCAGAGACCTCTACTTGAGATATCCTTTAAGTCCCATTACACTCACTTTTGCAAGGTGTGCTCTAAATGTGCCTAATTACCCCTAAATGGAATGAGCTTATCTCAACACCTAGTATTCTTGTCCACTTCCACTCAAAACCAATAAGAGTTGGAGGAGGATACCTACTGTCATATATCTGAGGCTAGAGGACTTGCTGTGTAAGAGAAGTTTCACTTTGATGCCACCTCAGGCTGTGAGTTCTGAAATCTCTGTCTCAAAGCTGCACTGGAGTCCCCTAAGCGCTGTTAAGCTGGCCTTAGAGTGAATAGCACAGTCATCTGCTCCAACAGGCTGTGCATACCCCCCTCAAACTGAGAATCTTAGGGCATGCAGCATGAAGATCTTCATCTAGAAGACATATTATTTTTTCTAGTCAACCACCCAAAGAGCAGAGGTAAGAGCTTCAGAGAGGTTCTTTGTCAATCTGTATCTTAGTGGGCTGTGTTTGGCAATTCAGCTGCATGGCTTACGGCAGCAGAAGCAAGAGAGCCATGACCCTGTCCTCTGAATCATTTCAGCTTAATGAAGTGAACTGGTCAGCTGACTTTCTGAAACAAGAATATGATATTAAATTGTGGTAGTATTTTTCAGATGTAGAGCTCATTGTCTTTCCAAAATGATGAATACCAAAAATCCAGTGGCTTAAGTCTGGGTGGTGAGAGCTCTGCTAGCTGGGATTTCATGGCTTCTTCTGCCCTTTCCCCACAAAAGTACTGCAGAGCTGTTCTTTCTCATAGCCTTTGCATAGTTCTCTAGCCTCTTTCTCCCCTAGGACAAAATTTGACATTTTGTCCACCAGATATTGTTTGTAGCTCATGGATGTTACAAAGTATTAAATCATCAGGCTGAAGTAGCAGTGCATTCTTTTAGGCAGAAACACACCATGAAGAAGAAAGTAATCACACTTGAAGTTTGTAAGATACAGGCTTCTAGCCTGCTACAGTGGTGATGTGTCCTGAGTTATCTCATAAATCTGAAAACCAGAAAAAATGTGAAATTATATCGTCAAGATCACTTTCTTAAAAAAATGGGTGTTTCATTCATGTTTTTCTTACTGAAGTGTGCTTACAATGATCATGAAGCAGGGAGGGAGGGGACTGATTTTCAGGATTTTTTTAATAATAATCTGTTATAAAAATAGTAATCTATTATAAAAATATTTGGGTTTTTTGTTGATTAGCTGTTTGTTGTTTGGGTTTTTTTACAGACAAGAGGTGCTGCATTTTTCATCATAGCTGTCATCTGCTTACTACTTTTTGATAATGATGACCTCATGGCTAAAATAGCAGAACATCGTATCCTTTATTGCTATGTGTAAGAGCAAGTGACTGTTATTACTGGAGCAGAGAGAGTGTGAAATTGAGTATACTGAATTAAATTATAATTTGAAGCAATCCTGAAGAAAGTTTTCAATTGATCATCTCATCATAGTGTACTGACAAAAAATAGTACATCTAACGATGGGCAGTAAAAATAATAAATTTTACAAAAGAAGGATAAAAACATGAAATTACAGTTGCAAACGCTATATTCTGGAACCTTATTGGTTAACTCACTTAGTTTTTCAGTGAGTTGATTCATAGAAAGGCCTGAGTAAGGAGGGACCTTAAGAAAGACCCTTAAGATCATCAAGTCCAACCATTAACCCAGCACTGCCAAGCCCACCACTAAACCATGTCCCTAAGTGCCACATCTACATGTCTCTTAAATACCTTACCTCCAGGGATGGTGACTCAGCCTGTTCCAATGCTTGACAATCCTTTCCATGAAGAAATTCTTCCTAATATTCAGTCTTAGTCTTTCCTGGTGCTACTTGAGTCCATTTCTTCTTGTCCTTTCTCCTTTTACTTGAGAGAAAAAACTGATGTTGTTACAAACTCCTTTCAGGTAGTTGTAGAGAGTGATAAGCCTTCTTTTCTCCAGACTAAACACCCTCAGCTGCTCCTCACACATGGTCACCAGCTCCATTGCCCTTCTCTGGAGATGCTCCAGCACCTCAATGTCCTTCTTGTAGTGAGGTACCCAAACCTGAATGCAGGATTTGAGGTGTGGCCTCACCAGTGCTGATAATCACTGGTCTTGCTGGCCACACTGTTGCTGGTAAAAGCCAAGATGCCACCTGGGCACACTGCTGGCTCATGTTTAGCCACTGTCCCAACAGCACCCCCAGTTTTCCATCCACTCTTTTGCAAGCCTGTAGCACTGCCTGGGGTTGTGGTGACACAAGGGCAGAACCCGCCGCTGGGCCTTGTTGAACCTCGTACTGTTGGCCTCGACCCAGGGATCCAGCCTGTCCAGATCCCTCTGCAGAGCCTTCCCACCCTCCAGCAAATCAGCATTCCCACCCAGCTTGCTGTCACCTGCAAACTGGCTGAGGGTGCATTCCATCCCCTCATCCAGATCACTGATAAAGATATGAAACAGGACTGGCCCCAGTGCTGAGCCCTGAGAAACCCCACTGGTGATGGAATGCCAGCTGAATGTGACTCCATTCACCACCGCTCTCTGGGTCCAACTATCCAGACAGCTTTTCTACCCAGGGAACTCATCCAAGTTATGAGCAGCAGGTTTCTCTGGGAAAATGCTGTAAGAAACAGTGTCAAAGGCTTTACTCCCTCATTCACTAGGCAGGTAATCCTGTCACAGAAGATCAGGTTGGTCAATCAGGACATGCCTTTCACAAAAGCATGCTGAGGGCTGAGCCTGATCCGCTGTCTGTCCTCCACGTGCCAACACACCTTAAAGCTCAGTTTGCTTACTTCTGCGTTCTGTGGTCTTTTGCTACTTTTGCCTGTTCTTTGGTTTAAAACAAAATCATCAAATGAAACTCTTCCTTAATTTTTTTTTAATTTAGCTGAGGGGCATCATGACAGTGCTCTTACCCATGTTCTCTATACAATCATTGCTTTCCTGGGTGTTGCAGATCACAAGGTAAATAACTTGTATTGTAGAAGGTTAATATTTATCGAAGTTTTGTAGGTAAGAATTTCACCAGCTCAGAGCTAATCCAAGCCTAAATCAAACCCAAAATTTGAGCATCCCTCCCCCCCATATTGGAACTGAACTAGCACTGGAATTTTTACATCTTGATAGGAGTTTGAGCAGCTTCAATACAGCAAACCAAACTGTACAATGTTCAACCTCTGTAGCTGATAAGGACTTTGCTGTAATGCATAACCTAAAAAGTCTCATTAAAATTATCATGAAGTATTCTGTCATCAGTGTTCTGGATGTTCATAATGCTTTGCATACAAGCCATTTCTTACTCACTTTTGGAGTCTGTGTTTTGTTGCTGCTTCTTTATCTTTCCCCAGTCTTTCCTTTATATTAGATTTGTACTTGAAGACACAGATGTTGATACTTCTCAGCAGCATAGTCCCATTGTAGTTGGTGATATAACTAGCTGAGTATCGTAATCATACTGTTCAGGGTTGATCCACCTGATTGAGTTGTTGTGTTAGCTTAGTCTTGCTGCTAAAGTGGCTGCAGTGAGTACTAAAACAAGAAAAAAAATACAGAGCAGCTGAGAATGTATTAATATAAAAATAAATGTTAGACTGGTTAATGGTGCGCAAAAGCAAGTGTGATCTGAGGGAGATAAGATGCTGTGTGTGTATCTTGTGACTAATTTGTAGAACAATTTTGAAAGAAAATAATGTGGAGAAATATGATACGGTGTGATTAAAGGTAAGTAGATGAAAGCTTATGAAAGGCTTAGAGGTCAAGGTGATGTGAACCTTTGGGGGTTTATGTATGCTTTCAACATGTTTTTAATAATGGAAGATGGGAAAACAAACTTTGTGAGATTTTTCGTTTTCCTCATATGCTGTTTGTTACCATTTCACTGCTGTTGTATGACAACTAACACTACTGAGAGTTTCAAAATTCAAGTCATATTAGGCTGTTGTGAATAATGCTAAGGTATAACCATGTTACTGTTTTTAACTAAGCAACAATTACAGGAAATATCCTGTCTTTAGCTTTTATTGCCAAGTTAAGGAAAGCACATTAATCTTTTCTCCATGTAAGTGCCACTGTGTTTGGAATGGGGGGTTTGGGTCTTCAGAAATGCTAACGGTTTCCCCTTACATTTCCAGGGCGGAGTACTGCTTTTGGTGTTGGCATTGTGCTGTAAGGTTGGTTTTCACATGGCTTCCCGAAAACTATCTGTAGACGTAGGTGGAGCCAAGCGTCTTCAAGCTTTGTCTCATCTAGTTTCTGTCCTTCTGTTATGCCCATGGGTCATTATCCTGTCTTTGACAACAGAGGTAAGATAACAAGTACAAAGATAAATCATTTTTTGTAATGCTTGACAAGTGAAATTTAAATATTTCCTTTAAAATATCTTTAAAATTACCGAAGTTCATGTCTTTATTTTTGTAGTAAGCTCCATTGAAATTTTTTCTTTATGTTTCCTTCTATATTTTGATTTTTATCTGTGTGATACCTTAATTTCCTCTTTTGTGTGATAACTTTATTTCATCCTTCTAGCTCAGATATTATATCTTGGGTTTGTCTACAAATATTGCACAAGTATTAACAACTATATAAATACAGGACTCTTTTTATCCCTAAGGAGTAGATTATTTATTGTGTTTTAAAAACATGTTCTTTATGCCCACATGCATAGGCAGAGTAGACCATTACAAACATGGTGTTGCATGTGGCGTTGCTTTTAAGAACATGGAAGTATTTAAAATAAGGTACTGTCGTGCATTTTAGATATATGTGTCTTTCTGTATCTGAGATGTTGGTTTTATATGATAAATTGAAAGTATAGAAGTATTTATGTTTTGATAGATTACTGAAAACATTTGTAATTCAAGTGAACTACATGTAATGCTGTATATACAATCACATCAAAAGGTGAGCAGTCCTATTTGAAATTTTTTTTGTTGTTGCAGAGCAAAGTAGAGTCTTGGTCTTCTCTCATCATGCCTTTCATAACAGTCATCTTTTTTGTTGTGATCCTGGATTTCTACGTGGAGTCCATATGTTCTGTGAAGATGGAAGGTTCCACATGTGCTCGATACGGATCCTTTCTTACTTTCATTAGTGCATTGCTTTTTGGAAACTTTTGGACACATCCAATAACAGACCAGCTTCGAGCTATGAACAAGCCACCACACCATGAAAGCACAGAGCATGTTCTTTCTGGAGGGGTGGTAGTGAGTGCTGTCTTCTTCATTTTATGTAGGTATTCCTATCTAAACTGCAATAAATGTTGTCCTTATGACTGGGAAGCCAGTCAGAAAATTAAGGTGTGCAGAAGTCTTTTGGATGAGCTTTTATGGATTCTTTAATAAGAGGGCCTGTAAAATTTTGCTCTATTATTGTCTGTCTGTGAAAAAAAAAGGTAATAGATCTGTTGTGGAAGTGCTGACATAATCTTACATAGCAATGAAATCTAATGATAAACCTCAAGATGAAGTTGACAGTCACTTTGCTGCCTGCAAATTTTATACAGACTTTGATTACTGATTCAACAAATTATAAAAAAGCTGTAAATCTTGGAAACGACAACAAACACTTCAATGCTTTCCTTGCAGCTGCCAATATCCTGTCCTCCCCCTCCAGGAAGGGGCAGAAGGGTACCCTTATTGGCTATTCCCCTGAAGGCACTCCTCTCTATAACTTCATGGGTGATGCATTACAGCAGAGCTCTCAGTCATTGCCCCGGTTTATTAAGGAGTCACTGAAGCAAATTCTCGAGGAGTATGATTCTAGGCAGATCTTCTATTTCTTGTGCCTAAATCTGGTAAGTGCACAGTCTTTTCTTCAAACCCAATCATAGTAGTGCATACATAATACAGAAAGAAGAGTTATTATTTGAAAGGTTTCCATAATTGATTGTTTTTAAAGATACTTTGACAGAGTAGTTTAATTAGATGGTATGTTGAAATAAAAGATTCTTATACTAATCTTGCGGTAAGGGGCAGGTCACTTTGATTTGTTATCACAGGCAGCACTGGTTCTATGTGTAACTGTTACACAACTAACTAAATACTTGTCTGACCTTGTATTTAACACACCTCAGTGTTGCCAACAGGTAAGCTGAAACTGATAAGGCCTTTAAGGATGGACACAACAAAACAGAATGTGTGGGATTGATTAGTGTAATTTTGGAGTAGTCTGGTTTTATTTCTAGCTTCTCTCTTTATTGAATAGGTAAAGATAATGCAGTAAGCAATATTGATGGAACCTCATTTGCAGAGATCTCTCTTCATTCTTAGCCAGTTATGCAAGAAAATAAGGGGAGAAACCTGAAGCATCCATTGTAATTTTATGGTGTTCCATTATGGAATATGAAAGATAGGAAAAAAGTTTTTAGGCAGACATATTAATCATAGTATATTGTTCAGGGAAAGTATGTATTAAAATTGTTTCCATGTGTACCCTTCTCAAAACTAATTCCTAAGATTTAACAGTCAACCGGTGAAGAAAATGTTTACGTAAAAGATTTATAGACAGCATGGCTTTTACGCTAATAACATATCAGATCAGACCTCTTACACTTGGCAAAATGCTTAAAATTTTATCTGCAGAACATCAGTTTAAAATTCTAAATGAAAACTTAAATTTCAGAGGGTTGTTTTCTGAAGTGAAAGGCTTTAAGGAGGATAGATTCAAAAATGTGTCTTCATAGACTTGGAATGTATGACTTTTGTTTCACTGGAGGAGAGAAAAAATGATCTAGAAATACTTTGAACAATACTTCTGAAAAATATTGAGTGTTCTATGAAAAGAATTTCCTGCTAGCTACCAAAACATTAATATACAAGTTAATATTTGAGGAAAAATTCAAACTCTATTTTGTTTTAGGCTTTCACTTTTGTGGAGCTTTTTTATGGAGTATGGACCAATAGCCTTGGCCTTATTTCTGATGGATTTCATATGCTTTTTGATTGTTCTGCATTAGTGATGGGGCTTTTTGCAGCTCTGATGACAAGATGGAAAGCAACTCGCATATTTTCCTATGGGTATGTGCATTGGGTTCTTTAAGGACTATTTGCAACTTACTTTCCTTGCTCATTTTCAAAATGCCCCGCCATGTTTGGGATGTTTTACTAGTGCGTGCTTCTGTGGGTTTTTTTGCTGTATCTCTTCTCTTCCACTTGGGCACATGCTGTTCTCTTCTTACCCCTGTAAACAATGTGCCTGAAAGGTAATTTTCATTTATCTCTACAAGTTGTGAATATTATTTAGGAATTACCTCATTCTTTATATGCATGTATGTCAAACAAAAATATATGTTAAAAGTCAGTGTTCAGCTAAGGATTTAGATTCTGCTGAAATAAGGAAGCTTTATATGGTTGCATAGCAGTTTAGCAATTTGAAGCCACGAATGGGCATCATATATGAAAAAATACTTACATTAATAGTGCTTTATTCCATTGGAGTTTGGACAGTTGCAAACTGGTAACCTCTTGGTTAGAAATAAAAAACTCAGAAATTGAGGAATGATTTTGTGGCATTGAGAAAAATATCATAGCTATCATAACGCTGTATTAAATATATCATAATTTTATTTATTATAACTGAGATTTGTTCAGAATACCCATTCTTTACTCTAAAAAGTACCTATGTTTACTTTCAGGTATGGACGTGTAGAAATTCTCTCTGGATTTATTAATGGCCTCTTTCTGATGGTGATTGCTTTCTTTGTCTTCATGGAGTCGGTGACCAGACTGGTGGATCCTCCAGACATAGATACAAACATGCTAACTGTAAGTTTTCTCACTCTGTTTAAATGTAGTTTTGCAGTTAATGGTTCATTTATGTTTGTCTCCAGAGTGACCTTACTGAGTCCTTCTGGGGACTTAAAGCAGCCAACAAGAGAACTGTAGAGGGACTTTTCACCTAAGCATGGAATGACAGGAAAAGGGGGAATGGCTTTAAACTGAATCAGAATAGGAAGAAATTCTTTACTTTGAGGGTGGAGAGGCACTGGCACAGGTTACCCAGAGAAGTTTTGGATGCTCCATCCCTGGAAGAGTTCAAGGCCAGGCCAGATGGGGCATTGAGCAACCTGATCTAGTGAAAGGTGTCCCTGCCCATGGAAGGGGGTTGGAAATAGATGGTCTTTAAGGTCCCTTCCAACCCAAACCGTTCTATGATTCTATCAAAATTGCATACTCAAGGAGTCTAAACTGTGCCTTGACTTTTTAACAGATTATAATTTTAAAGTGCGAACTACATCTAATTTTAAAATATCAAAATATATAGGGTTGAATGTAATTTTATTATAACAGTTGAGTGATGTTGGAGCTCTAATCTTTTTAGAAGATGGTCTTTCTACAATAAAATATAGTAAGGAAATAGTCTGTACCAGACTAAATTTGGTTCTGCAGTTATGTATACCAATGTTAGTTATTACAGAAAAGATTTTAAAATACTAGACTAAGAGCTTAGTATCTGAGAAACCTCAAAAATGGACCAGAACCCATAATATTATGCAGATTGTGCTACTATGGCAATTATGATGAACTGCATAGATAATCTTAACTATACCTGTGTCTCTCCACCTTCCACAGCTTCTTCAGGGGCTCCCCTCTTAATTTTTCAAGATAGCATCCCTTTCTTTCTAATACAATAGTTCATTTTCTTCAAATTATTTTTATTATGGAATTCTGCATATCTAAGCCTTTATTGATTGCGTATCCAGCTTCACTTGTTTGCTCTCCCACATACACAAGAATTTTTGCTCTCCTGCATTCTTGTGTAACAAAGAGAATGTTTTTTTTGTAGGCACAAAAATAAATGTGTGTTGCTGAAATCAAGGCTTGATTTTTATTTCTGCTTTCATTTTGATCTTCAACATTTGGTCCATTTTCACTACTGATCCTGTTTCTTGGGAGTGGAAGGTGTTACCCTCTCAACATGAGCGCAGTCTGCATAGCCAAGGAAAGGTCTACTAACCTCTAAGCAGGACTTGTTTAATTACTTCATTAGCTGGAATTACTCTTCCTGCTTTGCTAGATTTTCAAGAGAAGAATAGAAAAATAAGCAAGCAGATAAAAAGCACAATTCAACCACAATTCAACCAATAAAGCATTAGTCGCTGTCTTAAGTACAAATTATGTATGTCCTAGATAAAATATGAAAGTTTCTTTTTTTTGGTGGGGGGGGCAGTGAAAGCAAGGGAAAGCTTATATTCAAACCACCGTATCTCTTTTTGAAAGGAAATGAAATTGATCAACCTTTCTTAAACAAAATTTGTTATCTGGTCTTGATCTGTGAATACGAGGTTTAGCATTTAAGTGGTGGGGTTTGGGTGGGGTTTTTTTGGAGGGTTGGTGGGAAGTGGATTTTTTTGCAAGAGGAAGAAAACTTCTTTGAAACCAGGTTGTATAGTGAAAGGAATATGATGAGGGATTCATATTAGACTAACTCTTGTGTTGCTGTCAATGGTTCCGCTAGAAAACAAATTCGATTGCCTGGGAGGATGCAGTGAAGTTAAAGACTTTTTTCCCTCTCACAGCCAGTCTCTGTCGGAGGGCTGATCGTAAACCTTGTTGGTATCTGTGCCTTTAGCCACGCGCACTCCCATGGAGCCTCTCGGGGAGGCTGTCACTCCCATGATCACAGCCATTCTCACCACGGGCACAGTCACAGCCATGGGCACAGCCATTCCCACAGTGATCATGGGCACAGCCATGGACATTCCCATGGGTCTTCTGGAGGAGGCATGAATACCAACATGAGAGGCAAGTACAGATTGTCAAATCATAAAGATGTATGTGATTTCCAGCAGACTTTCAAGATTTTCAGAATCATACCCAGTACTCTGCATCAGGAACTCTCCAGGAGCGATCTGACAGCCTTTAGATGTGGTAGACAGGAATTGCTCAAACCGTTTATGAATTTAACTTAAAGAAACTTAACTTGAAATGTTTCTTTTCGTAGCTTTCTTAGATGTGGTCAATACCAAAGGACCAATAAAAAGCAGTAATCTACAGTCTTCACCAACATTAGTAGATGGCCATTGTAAACTTTATTCTATAAGCTTTAAGTCCTTGTTTCTAAGTTCAACCTGGAAATGGAAGTACCAAATCTCTGTCTATAAAGGTACTGCCATGTTTGTAGATATCATGTGGCAGCTGGTTGTAAAAACACTGGGGAGGGAGTAAGAAGCAGGAGAACAAATGCAGACCAGGAGTCTAGACTATTGTGATTTTTTATTTGTGACTCAGAAGATAAGGTGGTAAATACAAAACTTTCAAATCTGAAATCATAAGCTAACAGAGATGGCAATATATATAAAACTTCAACATAGAATTTTTTCCCTAGTAGTTAGAAAGTAGTTATTTGCCAACTGTCTGGCTTATAAGAAAAAAAAATATATAAAGGAATTATGGGTTTTGTATTAGCTTGTCAGGATGTGTCATTGTCTCGTATTTTATTGATTATTTTATATCCTAATTCAGTTGATTATCCTGGTTATTCATACTCATTATGTCTGCCATTTTTGTGAAGTCTGCCCATACTCATGTTTTAGTATTCTTTACAATTCTAACACTTAACTAGCACTAATCTTACAAATGCTTAGAGGGTATTTTTCTGTGCCCATTGAGTGTACCTTGAGAATGAACCCACCCTTGAGAATGAAAGCAGTATAAAATATAAAATTCCTACCAGTAGCAAAAAGACAATGTTCTTGTAAAACTGGAGCAAAATTGGCTTACAAAAACTGAACAATACATTAATATATGTCCACATTAATAAGTCAGTACATGTACACTGATCTTTTTATTCCTGGTTAAGGATCAATAGATCCCTCTATAGAGAGTTAAATGATTATGATTACAGTACAAATCCCACTAACAATTTAAAGACATTTAGTTAAATCTGTGGATGCCTGCCTAGATCATTGGCCTATAGAGTAAAAATTGGTTTTATGATAATTTATAATTAAACATTATAAAAGCTAAATGTTTTGTGTATTTTGCCCCAGGTTAGGCAGAGGATATTTGGTTTAGCTTGAGGATATTTAATAAGCTTTACTGTGTTTTTCCTACTGAACATATACATACACTTTAGACAGAACTGTTAATCACTCCATTTATTTTGTTTTCAGGTGTATTTCTGCATGTGTTAGCAGACACTCTTGGCAGTGTTGGTGTTATTGTATCCACGATATTTATTCAGCAATTTGGATGGCTCATAGCTGATCCACTCTGCTCTCTCTTTATTGCTACATTGATTTTTCTTAGTGTTATCCCACTATTGAAAGATGCCTGTCAAGTGCTTTTGTTGAGGATACCTCCGGAACAGGAGAAAGATCTGCATGCTGCTTTAGAAAAGGTACAATTCTAAATGTTTTCGTATACAAACATACAAAACTGTAACTGTTTTTAATAATTATTCAACTCAAGTACTTCAATCTGACAGTTTCCATTGTCTTAGCTTCATGTCTCAAGTTGTTTAAAATCTATTTTGCAGAGATGTGACAGGATTAGTAGTTCTACTGATAAAAGTTGTTTTGCAGCTAAAAAGACTTGCGCTGCTTTTTGCTTTTATGGGTAGCTTTTTATGGGTATGATGTAAGACAAGTATGGTAACAGTGTGGGAAATGTATTTAGTAACATGGCGGTTCCCTGAACCTTGCAGCGAACAGTTCAGACTACAGGATTATATCATGAGCCTGTAATTTCACATTTTCTAATTTGTCCATATCACGAAGGGCATACTGGTTCACATTGGGTGAGATGGCAAAAGTTAAACTGTTTTTTCTAATTACTTTCTCATTTTAGTTAGTTTTTTTTCTGTCTGCTTTGAAGCTGTACTTGGTCTTTGCTGTTGGCTTATTTTAAGTTCCTGCCCAGAATATAGTGTGGACCTCAGTGTAGAGAACAAAACAAAGAGTAAAACAAAGAGTTAAAAGTGCTTTGACAATACCATCAACTAGAGGCTTCAAGGAAGGCTATCCTGAATGTGTCCTGTCAGTTATTAGAGGGGGAAATGTGTTCTTTTCTACATGAGAAAGAAAAGGACAGATGGAACTTGTCTGGGAGAGACTTCTGTAGTGACAGGAAAGTGAGGTGCAGAGAGTGGTTTCACTTTTTGATGAGGGAAGTAATTCTGGGAGGCTGGGGAAAAAGAAGGCACTTTTTGAAAACAATCAAAGAGCAATTCATTAAAAGGTAATAGGAAAAGCATTTTTAAAAATACATCATGATAAAACAACAGTTGACCCCATCTAGCAGCCAGGCATCCCTACAAGCCACTTGCTCACTCTCCTCCTTTACCAGCACCACCACTGCCAGTGTGACAGGGCAGCATAAGCAAAAAAACTCTGGAAACAATATAATTTAACAGGTAGAGGAAGGGAAAAGTGCAATGCACCACCTCCCACAAGGAGGCCAATATTCAGGCAGTCTCAAGTAACAGCCAGCTTGGAAGTCAGAATCCCCTCTTCTTCCTCTACCCCAGTTCTTACTGCTGAGCATGGCATTATATGGCATGCAATATCCCTCTAAACAACTTGGATCAGTTGCCCTGGCTGTGTCCCCTCCCTATTTCTTGCTCACCCACAGCCTACCCATCAGGCAAAGGCAGAGAGAAAAGTAGAAGGCCTTGACGGTGCCCAGTACAAAAGAGAAAGACTCGACAGTTCAGCAATATCCAAAATATTTGTGTGTTATCAAAAGGGTTGTAGGCAGAAATCCAAAACACAGTGCCTTACCAGCTGCTGTGAAAAACCATCCCAATCAGACTCAGAACAAAGATCAATTTGAAAAATTATGAATTGCAGAAAGAATTTATGTCTGAATTAAGTTCAACTGTTGTAACTAAATAGCTGCTAAATAGTGAGGTAACAGGTGCCCTAGAAATGGTAGATGTTCAACTCGCATTCAGGTTAGTCTGTCCATGTGTGTTCCTGTGATGTTTACACTAAATATGGGGGGGTTTATTCTCATCTTGTTTAGTGTTGTGCTCTTCTGGGGTTTTCATTTAGTTTGACTTTTACCCTCCAGTATTGGACAGTAGTAGCAAGGTGACCTTTCAATACTAGATATTTATGAATATGGCTTAGTTGGAAAGCTGCTATGCTACACAGCTTTGTTTCCCTGTGAAATATTATCCACCAATATCACATACACAATTTTAAAATGAGTTCTTAATTGTTGTTAATGTAATTTCTTTTCAGATTCAAAAAATAGAGGGAGTCATATCCTACAGAGATCCTCATTTTTGGTGTCACTCTGCAAGTGTTGTGGCAGGCACAATACATGTCCAAGTGGTATCAGATGTGATGGAACAGAGAATTGTACAGCAGGTAAGGTGCAAAATTCTTGGACTCTAATCTCTTAATTTCCTACTCAGTAGTCCTTTTTCAGTCATAGACTGAAGTTAAAGCTTCCGTGTGTGATTTTTTTTTGTAGCTATCCATTAATGTCTCAGAGCTGGTCTCTGACACTGTACTGCCCCTTGCCTGCTAGCTTGGAATCAGCTACATAAGGAGTTGTTTGCTAGAACATCTGCCTGAACACTCACTGTTGAAAGTGGCACTACATCTGCTCGGAGAAAAGAAAGGGTCCTGGAAAAACAGGCCTGCAAAACAGGCAGTAAACAGTAGGGATATCTGGATGCTAATCATGAGTTTATAATTGCATTACCACTACCTATCTGCCTTGGGTTTTTCTTTTCCTTCAAAAGATACATATTTCCTTATGCAAGACACTAAGAATTATCCGCTGTGCAGAAGTTGCAAAGTCATACCCTCTGAAGCTAGTCTTTGCTTTCCAGAAAATTGAATTCTTCATTATCACACAGAATCACAGAAGCAGCTAGGTTGGAAAATACCTCTCAGTCCAACCTCTGACCTAACACCATCTTGTCTACTAGACCATGGCACTAACTACCACATCCAATCTCTTCCTAAATACTTCCAGGGACAGTGAGTCCACCACCTCCCTGGGCAGCTCGCTCCAATGCCCAGTCTCTCTCTAAAGAGCTTCTTCCTAATGTCTAAACTAAATCTCCCCTGGCACAGCTTAGGACTGTGCCCTCTTGTCCTACTGCTGGTTGCCTCAGAGAAGAGACTGATACTCACCTGGCTACAACCTCCTTTCAGGGAGTTGTAGAGAGTGATGAGGTCTCCCCTGAGCCTCCTCTTCCCCAGGCTAAACAACCCCAGCTCCCTCCACCACTCCTCAAAGGACTTGTGTTCCAGTCTCTCCACCAGCCTCATTGCCCTTCATTGGACCACAGTCCAGCACCTCAATGTCCTTCCTAAACTGAGGGGCCCAGAACTGGACACAAGATTTGAGGTGCAGCCTAACCAGTGCTGAGAACAGGGGAACAATCACTTCACTGGTCCTGCTGGCCACAGTATTCCTGATAGAGGCCAGGATGCCATTGGCCTTTGTGGCCATCTGGGCACACTGCTGGCTCATGTTCAGCTTCCCACCATCAGAACCCAAAGGTCTCTTTCTGCCTGGCTGCTCTCCAGCCACTCTGTCCCCAGCCTGTAGCGCTGCATGGGGTTGTTGTGGCCAAAGTGTGGGACCCTCCACTTGGCCTTGTTAAACCCCACACCCCATTGGATTCAGCCCATTTATCCAGACTGTTCAGGTCCCTCTGCAGAGCCCTCCTGCTTCCAGCAGATCAACACTCCCCCCCAACTTGCTGTCATCTCTAAGTTTACTAATGGTACACTCAATCCCGTCATCCAGATCATCAGTAAAGATATTAAACAGAACTGGGCCCAACACTGATCCCTGGGGGACACCACTAGTGACCGGCTGCCAACTGGATGCAGCCCCGTTCACCACCCCTCTGCTGCCAACTGGATGCAGCCCCGTTCACCACCACTCTCTGGGCCCGGCCCTCCAGCCAGTTCTTAGCCAGCAGAGAGTGCAACTGTCCAAGCTGTGGGCTGCCTGCTAGCTTTTCCAGGAGCATGATATGGAAGATGCGGTCAAAGGCTTTGCTGAAGTAATGATTATGATAGGGGTTTTTTTTCCTGTACAGCATTTCAGAGCCAGAACACTGCAAGTTACTGTGAGATATGTATGAAGTGTAATACTAATATTAACCACACTGTTCTGTTCAGGTCACAGCAATTCTGAAAGATGCTGGTGTAAACAACTTAACTGTCCAAGTGGAGAAGGAGGCTTATTTTCAACACATGTCCGGACTCAGTACAGGATTTCAGGATGTTCTTGCAATGACTCAGCAACTAGAATCCATGAAATACTACAAAGATGGTACTTACATCATGTGATACAAAGTTGTGTTCACCACAGGAGGTGTAAATGGTGAAGCTGTTAGATTCCATATTTGTATTTTTGCCAGGAGATCTTGAACATACATGTACAGGAACAAATGTACTATATATTTGAATTTTTTTAAGCATACTGTCTTTCTTAATTGGATCAAAATGCTTTTATAAAGGAAATAAGGACTTGAATATTTGCTGTATATATGAAAATAATTGAAATCTTAAATACTGTACTTGGAGTTTATTAAACAGAAGTCTTGCAACTTCTAGATGAGCACCGATATATTCCATACTTTCTCTTAAATGTGGAACATTGGTATTGTATTTTGTTAGCAATGGGAAATGGAAATAGTTTATATTAGAAGGCAAACATGATCAACTGGAGAATATTTTTCTTTTTTTCAAAGATAGCTTGAAGACTTTGAATTAAAAAAAAATGCATGTTTATTATGGGGAGTGAAAATCAGGAAGCCATTTGTTTTGCACACTGTGTTATATAATAGAAGACTACAGGTTTTTTATTATGTCTCAGCATACAAATTTGATTTCTAAACTTAATGCACCAGAGCAAATACATGTTACCATGTTACATTTGTATCAAATTATTTAAGAAGAGAAATCCACAGGTTAACAGTGAGAAATTGGGAGGGGCAAAAAATGAAGACACTTTTCTCTTTCCCGGGAAGACTCAGAATCATAACTCAAACCACTCTGTGAAATAAATCTTTTGTACTTTTTTGTATGAATAACTGGAAATGCAACAGTTTGAAGTGTAAAAGCATCCTAGCACTCAGCTAAACTTTGCCTCTTCAAGATACATTATTTTTACTTAATTTTTTTACTTAATTGTTTTAGTAATACCACAACACAGCTGCAGATGTACTGTAGCCAGCTATACTTTTGTGTATTACCCAAGGTGCAGTCCAGGTTTAGAATACCAATTTGTGACAGTAGTCTGAGACCTGGCAAGTTGCTGAAATGGACAGTAAATTGTGATTTCTTAACTCGTAGGTGAAAGAGTGTGTTTCAGAAAATTTTGTGCATGCTGTTGTCTTAATACTGTGAAGAAAACAAATCTGTGTCTTTAGTGAATGCCTGCCACCAGGTTAATAACATACACCTTGAGAGGTAGTTATCCTTACATTTGTTCACAGGCTTCCTGTGCCCCCTTTTTTACTTGTCTGCAGCCTTTAAATATTTTCCTTGGAATTCAACAAATCGAGAGTGTTAGCAAGAGTGAGTACATCTTTCATCATCCCATGTATCACAGCGGTATTATTTTTTGTCATATTGTTTACTCATTTATGGTATTCAGTGATTCCTAAGTACCATTATAGTAAGAACAGACTTGATGTTAGTGGGAGGATAGAGTGTTGTAGGAATTATATAATAAGATCAGATTTACCAGGAATGCAGTTTGAAATGTCCTTAAGCCTTTCGGCTTTTCTTGTGACTGGACTGTTTGAATTGTCCTTGAGCAATTCTGCTTCTCTTGTGACTGGAACTTTTTATACAAACTGAGTGGTTTCTTTTGTCACTCTTAAGTGAGTTTATTCCTCCTGTGATGTGTTAAAATGCCATCTGCAGTACAAGACTGACTTGAAAAATTGTGGTCAGAAAGTTTCTAGAAGTTGCAATTGCATTTGTGTTGAATAATGAAGAATGTGTGCATAAATCACAACTTCTCATATCTCAGGACAGTGCTGCAGAGCCAGCAGCCTTCTCAAAGCTGGATCCTGGGGTTTGTCCATGTACGCATTTGGCAGTGTTTTTTTCACCTTGTCTCCTTCAGAAGGCTTGTCACTTGAATAGCAGTGCTACAATTATGCTCAGCCTGTAAGTAGGGTGGATCTTTTGGTTTTGAAAACCATTCTCTAACAAAAAGCTTCAGTTAATATTTACATGTGCCACTCCTATTTTGAGATGATTGTACTAGATTTTACAGTATCTCACCAAACCTCATTGTCACAGGTAGGTGAAAAGTGGAAGGGGGGGTGTGATTCTGTCTTTTCAAATCATTAGGTTGACATAACTGAAAAGCGTTTGTGCTTGCCACAGCTTCCTCTGAGCAAATGCCAATTTCCTACTTCAGCTGCTAGCAGCAGAACCCAAAACAAATCAGGTGTCTGGGACCACGATCATGGCAGTGAAGGTGAGCTCATACCTGGATAATTCACAGGCAAGTCACTTGTACGCAGAGAGTTGCAACAAAACGCTTTGAACAATTAAGTTTAAAGGAAATTCCTGCAGCAAGCAGTATGTGTGTACGTAACGGGGAAGAAGTTAATGTTTTTCAGTAATATTTTATTTACTGCGAGTTTTTAATTGCGAGGCCGCCACGCCAGGCTTCATCCATCGGATCCTATGGGAGCTCCGTCTCTTCTCCCGCGGTTCGTCTTCCCGATCCTGCCGGGGCTCTGCCTGTCTCCCTGGTCCCGCTGAGCCCCGTCCGTCCGGTCCCTCTGCTCCGCCGTGGCCACAAGGGCCACCCGGGTACGTGCGCGAAGGGCCCGGCACAGAGCGGGGTGGGCGGGGGTGCGAAGCGGGGTGTCCTCCTGGCCGGGGGGAGGCAGCCGCGCGGCCTTTCTGTGTCCTGCTCCCTCCCCTTTCCCTCCTTTCAGCTCGCAGGGCAGAGAGGGGTGCAGCAGGGCAGCCCTCTGGGTTCCACCGCTCTCCCAGGTCTCTGCTTGGTGGAGAGGGCTGCGGGTGTGCTCGGCTCCCCTTCAGAGCTCAGGTGTGAGGGGAGGCAGCCTTTACCTCAACCTTCTCGCAGGGCAGAGAGGGGTGCAGCAGGGCAGCCCTCTGGGTTCCACCGCTCTCCCAGGTCTCTGCTTGGTGGAGAGGGCTGCGGGTGTGCTCGGCTCCCCTTCAGAGCTCAGGTGTGAGGGGAGGCAGCCTTTACCTCAACCTTCAACTTTGAAGTAAAGAACAATCAAAGGCATAAAATTACTTCTATTGCTTTACTTCAAAAAAGACTATTCCTGAACAAAAAGCTACAGAGAAACTACGTGTTTGCCTAACCTCTACATCTGTTTCTTCCACACTAGCCACCTGAGACTGTTTAAATTGTTATTGACATGTTCGTTAAGTTTGTTACTAAAAGCAAAAAGCAGCTAACAGAAATGGATAGACAAAAGCTGAAAATTAACTGCATTCTAAAAACCACAGACAACTTAAACTGGTTACTTGCAAAGGATGCTAAGTTTCAAACTGTATTAGCATTTTATAATGATAATTTGTTTTATATACTGTGTTATTGTGATGATCTAATTGTTTGCAGGAGATGCTGAGTTTTAAGTTATGTTAACATATTGTGATCGTAACTTGTGAATGTATCTTTGAATTTTTTAACTTTTAGTTTTCTATAACAAAAAAAAGGGGGGGAAGACAGCAGGTAAGACATAATCTAGGTTTGTTAAGCCTTACATTCTTCATAGTAATTCCTTTTCAAATTTTCAAGACAGATACAGTTGCCAGACATAATTACCAGAAGTGACAGATTGAAAAACATGCAACCAATAACCACTTATAAATCTAAAATGTGTAGTTAAAAGATAGGGACATAATAAAAATTCTAGGTATAAATGGGTGAGTATGAGTGAAGTGGCCACTTCTGTATGAATGAGAGAAGCTGTGTGTGTGTGTGAAGAGAGATGCTTCATGTGCCTTGAACAAATTACACTTACATCACAACAATTGTTCTCTAAGGGCCCTTTTCTAGAAATGGAGTTGAATTTTTCCTGGTTGCCAATTACATGCAGGCCCTTGGAGAAGTGAGAGTTGATATTTTACCCAGTTATGCAAAAACCCTCAGGTTAATAAAGTTGTTGTTTATCCCAAATACACATAAACCCTTAAGAAATGAAAGTACAAATTTATGTCAAGCAAATCTCAAGGATTGCAGGTAAAAATTTAAATAAGTATGTTTGTTGAAAGACCAAGGTGACGCAGTGGTCATTGTTAAGGGGGGTTTACAAAGTTTAAAATGTATTGTTATATGTAATATTCTGTACTTCCTAGTAATAATAAAGAAGAGGGGAGATGTAGGAGTCGGGTTACAGGAAGGATGCCGGATGAGGCATCCTGGGAAAGAAAGTCCCAAAGTACTCCCACACATGGGCAGTGAAATGCCCTTGGTGGTTGGTCAAGAGAGTCACGTGTTACTTTGAAACCATGATAAAAGAGTGGCGTTTGTTTCGAATAAAGGGATTTGGCTCTGCACTCCCAAGAAGCTAGTCGGGTCCGTGTAAGTTATTTACTTATTATATTAATAAGCCACAGCTGGACATGTTACCCTTAGCAAAATACAGTTGAACAACAGAGGACGTTTGGTCCTCAGTTGTGTGCACCACATAAACCTCAGCTATGAGCAGTGACCTGATGTCTCAAAACTGCTTACTCCTCTCCCTGATTTGATCTCAAAGCCTTCTAATCCCCCTGCAGATCCCAACAGAGGTAACAGAGAATGTATAGTTATTCTGTATGGGCCAGTATGAATCTGCCATAGAACACACCTTACACTGACTACCTTGAAAACCTGTGTTCTGAGGCAAATCTATCAAATAAATCTCTACTGCTTCTTGCTATAGAACAATCCTGTTCCCAAGATAAAGTTGCAACTGCTTAGTATCACAGCTTTGTTCATTGCCAGCACATATGAAGAGTTTTGGTCCCCACATATTGCAGATTTTAGCTATGTAACCAATTACTCTTACTTGAAGTTCCAAATCTGCCAGATGGAGATGACACTGAAAGATGAATCCTGAAAGCCTTGGACTTTTTTCTGGGTTTCCCTCTCCCTCTGTGCTTCTGGAGGAGAGCTTCAAATATTGCAGAGGTAGTGTTGAGAATAAGTGTTACTGTAACCTATATCTGGAAAAAGCAACTTTTGTGTCAACATCTTAAAATGTTTCAAATCTTTTGAGTACTGCAAGAGTTTAGCAACTGAGCCCTGTGGAAATAAGTCTTGTCTCCTCTGTAACAGGAGCCTCACACACCCAAACTGGATGTTAAAATGCTTGTCTAATACTGTACGTAACTGTTAGACTGCCATTGAAAGGGGTGGTCCTAGACTATTAGCAGCCTAATATAACTCAGAACTGCTCTGTGATTAAACCACTTGAACTTCAGGCCTGTAGTTCTGAAAGTGTCTCTAAGGATGTATTTCTTCTTTCTTGACTAAACCAAGGCTAGACAGGGTACTCTTGCCTTGGATATAGCCAATACTTAACTCTGACTTACTGCAGGTGGACTCCAAACAATATGTTCTTGCCAAGTACCTGATGGAGTTGTGCATTGTGGACTATGATATGGATCACTTCCCTCCATCCAGGATTGCAGCAGCTGTTTTCTGTTTGCCTCTGAAACTCCTCAATGGATGCGAGTTGGTAAGTTGTACTTGTCAGACCACCTCCTAGTTTGAGACTCAGTGTGCCTGTGCGCCAGCTTAAAAGGCCGCTCTGGGCCAGGTGTATGCCTCCTCCTTTCCTCATGGTATTTCACCATGTTCCCGTCTCCCTGTCATCCACTACAAGGGGATAGCAACAGGACAGTACTTGTTAACCTCCCACTGTGAGACAAGAGAACACAATTGCCCAAGCCAGACTGAAGACCAAGAACATAGTGTGCTTGGATTATTCTATTAGGTTTGTCTAATAGCTTCCCTGCCTTTCAGTTACCGTTTCTGCAACGCTACATGTTTTTCCAGTGAGGGTGACCTTCTACCAATTATGCAGCATATGGCAAACAATGTAGTCCTTGTAAATAAGGATGTTGCCACCAGAAGGTAAGAATCTTACAGTGCGGAGGGGGGGGGGACATGTGTGGTTGAGTGTCAATACCAATACATGGTGTGCTGGGGCTGCCTTAGCTGAGCCACTGTTGTCAGACTTGGATAAGACCTGCTCACTTCAGTTGAAAATCTATCTCACTCAAATGGTGTGAGCCAGCTGTAACCCGAGCTTATGTGCTAGAATGGGCTTGGCTCGACCACCAAGTCTTAAGTGAGCTGGAATAGCATTATTTCATGAACAGGGGAAAACATAATCTTATTTCCCTGTAGGCAATCATGAAGAAATATGCCACCAGTATCAATATCAAGATAAACACCTTCGAACAGTTGTGCTCTTCTATTATACAGAATCTAGCTGAGCCTCTAGTCAAAAAGTTGGAACTCCATGTGAACTCAAGCAGAATGCTCCTGACTGTATATATAAAGTATCTTATCTGTGTTAAACTTATTTAAGATGTGCTACTATTTGTGAGGTTTTATCGGGGAGGGGAGTGGGAAGGGGGGGGGAAGAGAGAGGGAGGAGGAGGGCAGTACAGTTGGGGCAACCTTCTACAGTTGGGGCACCTCCCTGGAGGCTGTGACCAGTGCTGTGAGAGCTTGAGTGAGCTCTTGGGCCAGCCCAGGTGGTGTGGCTGGTCCTCCCTGGAGGTGTGTAGATGGGAGCATTGGTACAGGCTCTGCTAATGTGTGGCAGAGCATCTGCCAGATCAGACTCAGAGAGCAGCATAAAGTTGTGTAAGGTGGATGGTCTGTTCAGCCTGGTGGCAGAGCGGAGAGAGGAAGGAGAAAGGCTGGGAAGTACTGGGGACTCTGAGGAGGAGGTCAACTAGTGAAGCTGTACTCTGCCTTCCCTAAGACAAACACACCTGCTTTCCAAGGTTGGTGGATCTTGGAACAGGCTGCCAGAGATGTGGTAGAGTCACCATCTTTTGTACTGTTCAAAAGAAAGTGTGAATATGGTCATGGTGTAATGGTGAACATGATGTCTGTGCCGGGTTGACGGCTGCACTTGATCTTAAAGGTCTCTTTTAACCCTGAAGTCTATGGTTTTAAAGAGTGCAGGTCTGTTCACTCGGTACGTATTTATGGTAGTATACTTGTGAGTTGTGTTAGTGGCTTACACCTGCTGGCTCTACCCCTAGGAGAACAGTAGGTCAGACAAAAGGATTACTGCGCTTTGCCTGCTGCTCTCAGCTTTACTTTTTCTGCCTTCGCTGCACGTACCGCCCACACGTTCCCGCGCTGCCCTCAGGCCGGGCCCCGCCCCACTGCTCTGCGCAGGCGCGGGGCGCGCGGGCCGCCGGGAGCCGCGAGGTTTGAGTGAGGGCGATGGCGGACACGTCCTGGAAGTTGGAGCAGGAGCTGGAGCAGGGCAGGGTTCAGGCGTGGCCCCAGGGCGGCCACGACACGGGTGTCCTCAAGCTGCTTCGGTCAGTGCTGGTGGGACGGGACGGGGAGCAGCCGGGGGGGGTGGGATGACGGGATGCGCAGCGTCTGACCGTTGTCGCTTTTCCCCCGGCGCAGCCTGCGGGACCAGATGAAGCAGCAGCTCATGGAGTACAGCGCGGCCGTTCGTGGCGGTAAGCACGCCCCTCCTCCCAGCGGCATCTTACACTGTCTAATAATGCGACGTGGCTAATATATATGTTTTTAATTATCCTTCAAAAGTGCTCGTTACAATAATGAAATATTTTTCTTGGCTACGCGTTTTACTGAGTTTTCTAGGCGGCTCTTGAGACGTGTTTGAATGCTTACAAAGATGCCGTATGGTTGTCGCCCTTTCCCCTCTTTTCTGGATTTGCATTTTAGACTCCTCTGACATGTCATGAGGGTTTTCAGGAATCTGGTCACTGGGGCTGAAGTCTTGCCAAAAGCCTACCAAAGTGTGTGGCAACAATACTGATTTAAGGTGTTTCAATCATCTGAGGACTTCCAGGGTGGTCTGTCGATTATCTGACTCGGCAAGGAGGGTACCAAGATGGGGTATCATAGAATTACTTGAGTTGAAAGGGACCTTAAAGACCATCTGGTTCCACAGCCTCTGTCATGGACAGAGACACATTCCACCAGACCAGGTTGCTCAGAGCCCCGTCCAGCCTGGCCTTGAACACTTCCAGGGATGAGGTAGCCACAGCTTCTCTGGGCAAGCTGTGCCAGTATCTCACCACATTCAAAGTAAGGAAATTCTTCCCTATATCTAGTGTAAACTTGCCCTCTTTCGATTTAAAGCCATTCCCTCTTGTACTACATGCCCTAGAAAAAAGTTTCTCTCCAGCTCTCTTGTAGGCTCCCTTCAGGTACTGGAAGGACTTGGTAAGGTCATCCCAGAGTCTCTCTTCTGCAGGCTGAACAACTCCCATTCTCTCATCCTTTCTTCATAGGAGAGGTGCCCCAGCCCTCTAATCAATTTCATTGCCCTTCTCTGGGCTTGTTGCAACAGATCCATGACCTTATTGTGTTGGGAATCCTGGAGCTGGATGCAGTACTCCATGTGGAGTCTCACAAGGGCAGTTAAAGGGCCGAATCACTTCCCTTGATCTCCTGGCCGCACTTCTGATGCAGCCCGGGATGTGGCTGGGTGCATCGCTTCCTCTGAACCATCCAGCTGCATATATAGAGCAGTGCCACAAGCCAGCTCTAGCACATCTAAAAAGTGCTAAATGAAAATATTTTAAAATCTAATTATTTATCTGATACAGCTGATTGATAATATAGTCTCAGTAACAGTAAAAGAGATTATAAAGCTTGGAGACAGAAATAAGAAATAGCTTGCTTGCATAAAAAATGCTGATCCTTTATGTTCTATAGATTGTATGTAAAAGTCTACACTGGGCTTTCTTTAGTGATGTTCTCTTTTGCAGGTGAAACAACTTTCCTCGATCAGGTTGTTGAGGAAAAGCATATTCAGGGGTATGTCACTGGATAACTTTGAACTTTTAATGTATTTTAAAATAAAAAGGAGTAGGGTTAGAAGCTGAGCTTGGAGGTTCTCTTCTAGTTACTCCTTAGTGAATCTCTGGATTAACAATCAGTACATTGCAGCAGTTTGGTGAAAATAATGAAGAGAAAATGTGGGGAAGAAATGCTTTACTCAGTCTCCTAATGTAGTTCTTTATGTGATGTGGCTTCTAAATTTGCAGTCCTTCATGTGATTGCTAGAATTCACTAATATAGTCCTACATGCTAAATTACTCCTGGCCTTAATAATTTGTGGTTCACATGAAAAATTCTTACATTATATATGTAAAAAAAGTTAAAATGCGACATTACTTTTAAACTTTTTGTTATCTTCACACTGGGTTTGTCTGTCTAGTTGTTTTTGGGTTTTTTTTCCTTCAGTGTCACAGAAGATTTGCAAACAAATAAAGAGGAAATACAAGTCACTTTCTGGAACAAGACATTGGCCTTGCAAAGGTAGAATTTTCTTCCCCCTTTATTTGGAGTTTTCCTCCCTGTGTGTGCACACATAAATGCATATATACATAAGTCTCGTTAAAATGGAATTTCAAAGGGGTATGAGGAGGTGGGGAGATTTTAGTACCATCAAACCATAGGAATACAGATGAACATGCTGTAGAGAACCAAAAAAACCCCCTACCAGATGAAACGCGTAAACAGAAAAGTTCCCTCACAGTTGCAAGAGTGTGACTGTGTAAATCAGTAAGCATATTTCCTGGATGTATTTTATAAATGCATATGAAAAGGTACAATTTGATAGTGTTAGACATCTCCTGTGTTACATTGCTGTTCATTTGAATTTCCACCTTTGCCCAGCTTCCTTTCTGCACACTCTGGGATTAATCATGTCTGGGTATGTTTGGCAAGAGAGAAAGGAGTTGTCACTCTCACAAATAATGATCAATACTCTTTCCATGTCCTGAGAGTTAAACTCTGTTATTTAAGTGTGATATTTAAAATGTACTAGTATTTTGTATATATAATTCTCATATGACAGTGGACATAAATGGAATCTTGGAAATTACCTTTTTCTGTTATTTAAATCTGCTTCCTTCAGTTTCCTGCTTCTCTCAATTTCTTATCAGTTCTCATCAGTCATATGTTATTCCTTACACTATGCAGGATCCAGCTTATGGCTGCCCTAAGAAACAAAGTGAATCAAGATGATAAAGACTCATGGTAAGGTGTTCTTTGGAATCAGATGGCTAGAAAGGAATGGACTTTGCACATCATATTGTGACACATTTCTAGATTACTTCATTGTACCTCTTTTGAAAGCAAGCTTCCTTCTTCTAGGTTTGACTGAATGATATACTGTCTACCATCTGGTTAGAATCAACATGATCAGACCTCATATACCCACAATGGATTTACATTTGGGCTCTGAATTAACCAACCTTTGATTATAGAGATCTAACTTTTGATTCACCAGTGAAAACTGCTTGTAACTAAGAGAGGTTTTTTTGCCTTTGGGGCCTGAGTTACCTGCATTTACAATAGCTGAGAACATATTATGGGCTTGTAACTGGGCCTTGCCTCTGCTTTGCTGTACTTACTAATTATTCATGTGGGAACAAAGGGACTTTGCAAAAGAACTGAAAGAATAAACATGTTTAAAATTAGCTTTTAATTTCCTACCCAATATTAATGGGTACACACATATGAAGTGTAATGTGAGAAATTTAATTTCTATCAGAAATGCAGCTGAAGAGATTGCGTCTCTGTAATGTCTCTGCCACATGCCAGAATTCAGGACCTTTAATTCATAGCCATTCCCAGTTGGCTAGGGTTCTTTGATGTCTTCCATGCTCTGTGATTTCAAAATGTTAAACAGATTTAACCAAAACCTTAGAGAAACTGAGAGGGAAATTGAGAGGGAAATAAGGGGACTATTTGGCCCCTACAATGATACTTAGTATACTAACTGTAAAAAAGAAAGGGTCCAGACACCTAATATTATTTTGGTGTCAGGACAAACAGGAAATTCTGTATTTAAACCAAATAACCTTGATAAAAACATTTATGATATCGACTTATATTAGTGGTCTTAAGGTATTCAACTGTGTTTCCTTTCTTAGTCTGATCCTGGAAACAGTGAATCGCATAGTGTTGCTCAGCCGGACAATAATCAAATATCAGCAGGTAAGTGGCAACTGTAGCTTCTGTTACAGTTGTGCAGGTCAACCAACCTCAGCATGGGCAGGAGTGCACTTTGAAAGCAACAGGACTGCACAAGTCATTTAAAGCTAAGTATGTGGTGCAAAGGTTCTTACTGCTATCAAAATTACTGAAATGATTACTTGAAGAGAATATGTACTGAAGTCTGCTTCTACAGCTGCTCTTAACTGCTTTTGTGGATTGAATTAGTGTCTTTCAATATTTTTTGGAGACGAGTCTAGGAAATACTTTTTTTTTTCCTTTCAGCTAGCACATGAGAAGAAACAGAAGTTGATTGACATTAAAAGGAAAAGACTCGGTAAGTTTGTTAGCTGTATGGACTGTTTTGTATTTGAACATACAGTTCATATTTTAAAGTTGTTCTTATAGCAATATTAATTGATATGTAAAGTAACAAAACTCTCAACACAATTATAAAACTTCTTAAAAGCGTGGGCACTACTATAGAAATGAACTGATGTGTTGCCTACTTGAGCATGAGACTGACATGTAATGAGAGATGCAAGAAAATACTCAAAACCAACCTGGCAGCATTTTATTATTTGGTGTAAGCTCCCCAGGAAATTACACATCATTTAGTAACTTAAATCAACCCTACAGCACTTAACAGATTTTTTTTTTGTCAGACTGCACCTTTTTGAGGTGTTTGCGGAATATGGAGGGGATTTACTTATAAAGAACTCTCATAATAGTACATATATATAGTCTTGTAAGAATGGGTCAAAATTAGATGTGAAATCAGTATTCAGAACTTTGTAAGGCAAATGTGTTTTTTGAATGCTGCTACTGTCATGACCAGATTTGCCACCAGTTTTTAACAGCTATTGTTTGGTTCACACATAAAGAGCTGTGTATATGTTGATAGTAAGGAACAAGCACAATGAAATAACTGTTTTCATATGAAAAATTAACATCCTTGATATCCTTGCAAATAAGGGATGGAATGCTTTGCAGCATTCTTTCAGTGTATGAACCGTCCCTTAACAGTTTTAATCAGTCTAGTTTTTAGCCAGGTTTCCTATAAAAATAGTAATATTCAATGGTCATGTCCATATGTTCCTTGTACAACTTTGGAATTTGATTTCAACCAAATCTAAAAAAGGGGAAATGGTCTTAAAAGTCTATAAAAAGACCTATAAAAGTTGTGGCAGTCAAAAACAGGATATAAGACACATGTTGAAATTGCAGTCCCTATCTGAAAGAAATGCAGACAGCATACAAGGTATTTTCTGTTCTGCTGACAACTAGGGAACAAATTGATGTAGTTTGATACCAGATAGCCACAGCATGTGTTACCTCTTATGTGAAAGAAATATCTTGAGGCATATTGGAGGGAAAGGGTGGAGTGGGAAGTTAGGGTTGTTGCAGTGGAAGTTCTTTAGGTGGCTATGAGGAA
The DNA here is from genome assembly GCF_001715985.3 of Manacus vitellinus. Taxonomy (NCBI): domain Eukaryota; kingdom Metazoa; phylum Chordata; class Aves; order Passeriformes; family Pipridae; genus Manacus; species Manacus vitellinus. The sequence continues at coordinate 11,876,279 of NW_021939324.1, read as the reverse complement.
AAAAGAGTATCTTTAGTTCTACTGCTCACTTAACTACTTCTTAACACTTCATCTTCCTAATGATGGAACAGCACTAAAAAAAGACCAAAGAAGAAAACTACAGCAAATTCAGACTATGAAGAAAAAACAAAAGAAGGAAAAAGGAAATAAGAACCTGGATGAAGCAAAGATGCTTCAGAACTTAGAAAAAGAAAGATTGATGACTACAGTAATTCAAAATGTGTTTCAGGTAATGTGTTATGTCGTTTAGAACCAAGTTTGCAATTTTTCATTACAATCAAGATAATATAGTGTATGGCAAATATAACTTCAGCAACACAAAATTGGGTTTTCTAAAAACTTTATGTAACAGCAGTAAAAGAAAAACTGCAGTATGAAAGGAAGACTTTTGTTTCTTTAGAGGCTAAAAACATGAAGTGGTTACACACTTCTTTGGAGTAATTATTCACAGAGTTTAGAGACAGTCTATTAATCTATATTTGTTCAAAAGTACAAAAGCTACAAAAATAATGCATATTCTTTTAGAACATCTGTCACAGCAATTGCTGTGTTTCCTTATACTATGAATCATCTCTGCACCTTACCAAATCAGCTTCCCCCATCTCACAGTTAGGAAAAATAAATAGGTGTTAATCCCACGTTACCATTGAACCTCCATCTGCTCCTTCTGACCACATGCCCTCTGTGTTTGTGTCACCCACTGAAACCCTCTGAAAGCCTTGGCCTGCAGCCACAGCCTGTCTCCAGATTTTTTCAGCAGCATAGCCTCTGCCCTTTCAGTTCCACATCTGTCAGGTTCTTCTGACTAGTCTGTATCCATGCAGCTGGCTGGCAGGTTGTCTGGAGTGTGGAGTCCTGCAAAGTGAGGAAGAAAACCTCATGATTTGGGGTAGGGTGGAAGGGCCTCGAGCAGAGAAAGAATTTCAAGGACAGTGTCACATCTTTTTGAACTGCATGGTATGGCTACTACTATTGTGCATTTTCCTCTAGGAAATTAAAAGCTTTGCTTTTTATTGGCTGTGTATTGACAGTAGGATCTAAACCAATACTTCCCTTTTTCCTCTTTTCCCCCATTCTTCCTATTCAAACCCTGTTGAGGATTTCAAGGACTTTAAAATTAAAAATTAAAAAACAGGCTTTCTTTGAGTTATTTTATTGGGCTTATTTTAATCAATAAATCTTCCTTTTTTACAGAATATCATAATTGGAAGCGGAGTTAACTGGGCAGAAGATCCGTCTTTAAAGGCGATTGTTCTACAGCTCGAAAAAAATGTCCATCTTCCATGAATCAGAAGAAATGGTGTTTAATTTTATTTGCATTTTAATATATTAATTAATATTAATTAATTACTATATTTTTAAACACACATCAATAATTTTTTAATTTAACCTTTCAGAAAGTTGTTTTTCTCTCTAGAGACTCAGAATGTGTCCACGCAACTCTGTGAAATTAAATTAAATTTCTGACACACAACAAATGTTTGAATGGGTAATGCAACTGATGAAATGAAACTACCTGAAGACCCACTTCATAGCTGTCCTGTCCGAAAACCTCATCGCTCTCTGAAAGACAGGAATAATGCAAGAAAGATGAATAATCTGTGTATTTCAAACTTTTACATAAAAGTGGACTTAAACCAAGGCTCTGCTGTCCTCTTTTCCTGGGGATGAGCAGGCTGCAGAGCTCGGACATGGTACTTGACTCTGCTCTGTCCCAGTGGAAAGCCCAAGATGGAAATACTTTTTAGCAAGTCTTTACAATTGGGATTTTTTTGCTATTAAAGCACTTTGTATAATTTGAAACAGCAGAATTTTTATACTCTTAGTTCTTCTAACAGCCACTTGTGTCTGAAGTGGTGACTTCATGCTATCGACCGTGCAGCTACGCAGTGTTTTATCTACATATTTTCACCAGTATTTGCTTTCTTTTTTTGTTTATATGATGTTCAAATGAAATTGAAGCTTAGGGTGTTTAGCATGTTTCGAGACATGTACTGTCTCTTTGTATCTTAGGCTATATTGTCATTTTTAACTTGGTGATTAACTAGCTATTTTTTTAGGTGGGCTTTGATCGGATAATAAGAATAAAAGGCTGATTTGAGTCAAAAGGCCTTATTCGGTCTGGGTATTTTTCGCCGCCGAGGCTGAGGCGCTGTGCTCGCTTGCGCAGCCCCTCCTGCCGCAGGCGCTCCCCCCCTGTGGGCGGGGCCGGCGCTGCCCACCGGCTCGTCACCATGGGCAGCAAGATGGCGGCCGCCACCAGGGCGTGCAGGTAAGGGCGGCCTCGGGACAGCGGAGGGTGAGGCAGCCGGAGCCTTGGCTCGTGTGGCGGGCTCTCTTCGCCTGTTGCTGCCGCCGAGAAGGAGACCTGAGGCGGTGGTGGCTTGAGGACACGCCGCCGGAGCGGCCGGTGTCCTTGGGGAGAGGCGGGCGGTGTCGCCCACGGGTGTCGCAGGTGCTGTGATAGCAGAGGGTGCGGCGCTGGCCGGCAGCTCCTTCCTAGGCTGTCCCTCTCCAAGGTGAAGGCATTTTGTATAGACAGAACGTACAGGTCGCGATTCCGTCTGCTAGAGCTTTATGGAACCCACAGGATGGTGTGGGTTGGAAGGGGCCTTAAAGGTCACCTCGTTCCAGCCCCCCTGCTGTAAGCAGGGACACTTTCCACTATCCCAGGTTTCTCAAAGGTCTATGCAGTCTGGCCTTGGACACTTCCAGGGATGGGCCAGCCAGAGCTTCTTGGGCAACCTGTGGCCGTGCCTCACCACCCTCACAGTAAAGAATTTCTCCATTATATCTAGTATAAATCTGCCTTCTTTGGGTTGTAAGGTCCCCCCGGAGCTTTCTTTTTTTCCAGGCTGAACAATTCCAGGTCTCTCATAGAGACCTCTCCTCGTACAGGAGGTGCTCCAGTCTTCTGTTCTTTGTGGCCCTGCTCTGGACTCACTTCAGCAAGTCTTGTTTTGGGGACCCCAGAGTTGGGCGCAGCACTCCAGGTGGGATCTCACCAGAGCAGATTGCATTATGATTGCATTTATGCAACAGCAGTGGCTGTTTCTGCACACACTGATGTTGCTGTGAGAAAAGGAAATTACACCTGTAAGTGGTCTGGACATCAGAGTGCAGAAATACCTTTAAAAGTGAAATTTACTGGGGTAAACTTAGACCTTTAAGAAGCAGTAAGTGTATCAGGGTAGTCGTGCAGAGAGCAGCAGTACAGTGTGGTTGTTTAATACATTGTACATTCCATTTTATTATTTTGAAGGTAACTGGCTTCTAGAAATATATTTTGTGTTTCTTGTTTCTCCCACTACCTTGCTTCATTCTAGGTAGTCAAGCCACATACTCCATTAATTAAGTTCCCTGACAGAAAAAGTGGTCCCAGACCTAAAAGTAAGTATTTCATGCACGGATACAGCTTGCGCCACATTTCTTTACATGGACTGTTTTATATAGGAACGAGCACACAATTTTTCTCTTTCAACTATCTAACTCAACTGATTTGGAGCAGGATTTTTGAAACATGCTTGGTTTAGTTTGGAGACAACTCTTTGTCTCTTTACAGACTATACAAATCTATGTACACACATAATGCATGCATGTCTTTATTGCTTGATCAAGACAGATTCACAAAGGTTTCCAGTGCTGCTTTTCTACTTTTATATATATATAAAAGTCACATTTTTCCAAATACTAATATTTACCTGAAATAACTGTGCCCAAGTGAGTTTGAAGCAGCTTTAGATATTCAGTGATATTTGCAGAAATGATGTTGCGTTTTCCTCATCTTTTCTTAGCTGAAGTGTGCAATGTCTGCCGTATTTTCAAAACATGATTATAGCTGGGAGAGCCATCCCTCTCTACATTTTAGAAATATTTCCTCATGTTACTAATTAATGCTGAGGAAAAAAATAATTTCATCACAGTCTTTGCCATTAACTTTTATACCTGTATCTACCTTGATATTTATGGTATTCCCAATACTGTTATATTTAAACCTCAGATTTATATTAGCAATATGTTGTTTTAGTAGTCCTTTGGGATCAACAAATCATCTGAAATGAAAGTAGGAGATGTCTTAATATTGACTGGTGATGCCTGATACTTGGTAGTCATTCTGCACGTGACTAACAAAATTTGATATGGTGCCATTTTTTAATATTAAAGATGGGTACAACACTGCATTGCATGTTATAGTCTGCTGTTGTGGTTGTAAGCTTATCTTTTTGTAAGCTTCTACTCTTTTTCACTTGTCTGTCTTTACAGTTGTCATAAATGAAAAGTGATCTTAGTTGGCCTAGTTATCTCTCTACATAATTGCTCACAAACATACATTATAGTACTTTATGCTTTTTCTCTAAGAATAGCTTCCCAGTGAAAAAGCCATTGTTAGGGTATATGCTGATGTATCTTCTGTTTCTACATCAGTGTTTCTGCCACTCAAACACGCTTTATTTTACAGTCAGAATTTTTAGATTCTGCACTCTATGCATTTAACAACAATAAAACCAGGTTGTGAGAAAGAGTGACTTAATTCTAAGATTTTTCAAGCACTGGTATCTCTTATTGGTTGCTTATTAATTTTACAGACTGGTAGTATTTCTGTAAATTTTGCGATCTGGGTTTCAGTACAGGAATCTCTACAGCCACATGTGCCATCTCTCCATGCTTCAAAAGCACAAGAGTCTATAGGAGGCAGATCACCAGCATTTCAAAATATTTCACCTGTTAGTAGAGTACAAGGTACACCAGACACTTCTGAATTAGCAAGAACCTTACCTCAGAAATACAGAAGGAGACAAATGTCAGATGAAGAGATTGAATACATTCAAGTAAGTTTTCTTCTTTAGCTTATTTCTACACCTCCTTCTATGGTATTACATTCTAATTATTGGGAAGTGTACTGCTCTGATCTTTCGTGGCTTTGATGCACAATATCCAAGCTACTAATTCTTAAAACAGAAGATACCCAACTCTCGCTGATTAGTAGCTTGTGGTATTGCTGAGCAGAGAGATGTGGACTTAGAACAGACATACAGGTAAGCTAGCAACAGTCATAGCCTATGTTAATCACCATCACTACCTGCTTTATAACAGCTGTTTAATATGTAATTTGACTGTGCTGGACATGAGCACAAGAGTCTGTTCTTAGAGCAGTAAAGGTAATCAAAGTCCAAAATATTTCTCAAACTAGTTTTCTAAGTTCCATGTTAGTGAGCTTGTATTTCTGGTAGCAAAAAATTTTATTAAATTTGATATAAGTATTTTCTACAATATTTGCAAATATGGCATTGTACATGAAAGGCAAGAAAAGCCTGCTTCTTCTGTAAGAATTCTTAGTTGTATATACTGAATGCACAAAATATACAGAATTTGTGAAGTGATTGTGAGTTTGAAATGAAAAGATGCTTGCAAAGCTTTGTTAAATGATAAGGACACGTACAGCATAATGATGTTAGTAGAGGAAATCAGTCTTCCTGAAAGTACGTGGGTAGGCTGCATCAATGTAGTAGAAATAAAATCAGTATTTCTAATAATGATACACTTCTTGACCTCTAGCATAAAGTTTCTTAACAGTGAGTTAAGTTGTAAAATAATTTGTTTGGGAAGATAATGACCTGAATAATTTTCTAGTTTCTCATAAAGGTTGTAATGGCTCACCTTGGCTTTTTTTTTTTACTTTGCACTTTGGAATGTGGGCAGTGAGAGTAATTTTAAAACTTGTGTTCACTACCATTGTGTTTGTTGGACGTTTCTAGGGTAAGGCTCAGGTCTCTTCAGAGAGGGAGAGGTGGAAGCAGCTGTAACTGTGGGTTGCATGCGTTAATTTCTTTTTTATTCTCCTTTGAAAAAAATTGAACTGTTATTGGCAGATGCTGATATTTGACACTCTGTTCATGTTCTTATACAGATAAAAAAAAAATGTTTTAATCAGAAATTAAAACTAGAGCTCTGTTAGTCTACAGTAGTGCAAAAGAGGATTTGATCTCAGTTTTACATTCAATAGAATTGAAATTTAACTGTATGATTTTCTTTTACAGCGTGGAGGTCCAGAATAAGTGTAGAAGATAGTTTGCTGGCCACTGCTGAAGAATGAAGTACTATATTCACAATAAAGGCATTTCCTTAATATTAAAAATTATTGTATACTAATAGCTTTAATAAAAACCCATATGATGGGTGACAAGGTTGATACAACACATAAGATACCAATTTGTGACTGAGAAGGATTTTCTGTTGGTGGGTAACTAGCAATTGAATATATATGATGTCTGCAAAATTAAAATATTTTTTTAATTAGCCATTTGCAAAGTCAACAATTTAGCAGTCATTTTATTTTTCTACCGATTGAGATCACAAAATGACAGAATGGATAAGATTGGAAGGGACCACAGTGGGTCATCTGGTCCAACCTCCCTGTCCAAGCAAGGTCATCCCAGAGCACATGGCACAGGATTGCGTGCAGGTGGTTTTTGAATATCTGCAGTGAGGGAGACTCCACAACTTCTCTGGGCAATCTGTTCTGTGTGCAGTCACTCACACAATAAAGAAGTTCTTCCTTGTATTCAGGTGGAACTTCTGCACATCAGTTTCTTGCCTGTCACCACTTATCTTATTGCTCAGCACCACCAAGAAGAGCCTGGATCCATCCTCTTAACACCTTCCCTTCAAATACTTGCATACTTTGATGAGGTCCCCTCTCAGTCCTCTCTTCTCAAGGCTGAACAAGCCCAGCTCCCTCAGCCTTTCCTCACAAGAGAGATGCTCCAGTTTCCCTCATCACCTTTGTAGCCCTCCTCTGGACCTGCTCCAGGAGCTCCATGTCTCTCTTTTTCTGAGGAGCCCAGAACTGGACATAGCACTCCAGGTGAAGCCTCACGAAGGCTGAGGGGCAGGATGAGCTCCCTCGACCTGCTAGCAATGCTCTTCCTAATGCACCCCAGGATACCATTGGCCTTCCTGGCCAGAAGGCCTCACTGCTGGCTCATGGACAGCTTGTTGTCCACCAGGACCCCCAGGTCCTTCTCCACAGAGCTGCTTTCCAGCAGGTTGGCCGTCAGCCTGTGCTGGTGCAGGGGATTATTCCTCCCCAGGTGCAGGACCTGCACTTGCCCTTGTTGACTTTCAGACAGTTCTTCTCTGCCCATCTCTCCAACCTGTTGAGGCCCTTCTGAAGGGCAGCACAGCCCTCTGGGGTATCGGCCACTCCTCCCAGCTTTGTGTCATCAGTGAACTTGCTGAGGAGGCATCTGTCCCTTCATCCAAGTCATGGGTAAACAATACTGGGTCCAGTGTTGAGCCTTGGGGGACACCACTAGTGACAGGCCTCACTGATTGTGATCCCCTGGGATCTGCTGTCCACCTCACTGTCCACTCATCCGGCCCAAACTTCCTGAGTTTGCCTATGAGGATGTTGTGAGAGACAGTGTCCAAGTGCTGAAGTTGAGGTAGACAATACCCACTGCTCTCCCCTCATCCATCTAGGTAGAGAGTGCTTCATCACAGAAAGCAATCAGGTTGATCAAGCATGACTTTAGTGTGCCCATGCTGACTACTTCTGATCACCTTCTTGTCCTCCATGTAGATACAGATGGCTTCCAGAATGAGCCTCACCTTTCCAGGGATTGAGGTGAAGCTGACCTGCCAGGATGATCCACTGGGAATGATTTTACAGGCAGGAAAGGGACACTGATGTACTCTCGGAGGTTCTTCACCGAGTAACTTAGTAAAGAACAGCAAAGCTTAGGCAGGTAGGGAAATTAATTTTCAAATGAGAAATTTCTCAGTAAGTATTTATCTCTGATAGCTACTGAATGGTAGTTTTAAGAACTATATTGTAAATAATTGGTCATAAGGAAGATGTTTAAAGAGTATAATTAAGATTTTTCCAGTAAAATCTAATGAAGTGGCTGAGAGCACTCCTTCTAAACAATAATAAAGGGTTTATTGCGTAACGAAATATGCAATATACTCTCTATGCAGAGAGTATGCGGAGTTTTCTCCGAAAGCAGACCTGAGACTGGTATCAAAACAGAAGCAGCTTCTGGGACAATCTCTTGACTGTTTCAGCAGGCACGTACAGCGACAAGCCGGACCTATTCCCAGAAGACTGCCGAACCCACACCTCAATGGTGGCGCGCCCGCCCCACCCGCGGCCGGGGCGGGGCGGGGGCGGGGCGGGGCCGGAACGGCGCGGCGGGGTGCCAATAGCACCGCCCCGGAATCCCCCGCATCCCGGCTTCTTCCAGCCTGGGGTTAGCTCAGCGCTCGCGCTGCGGATTCCGCCGGCAATGGATGCGCGGGCGCGCGCCAAGCGCTACGAGAAGCTCGACTTCCTGGGGGAGGGCCAGGTGAGCAGCCCCTGTGGCCGCCCGGCCGCGGCGGGAGCGGGCACGTCCGGGCCTGCGGGGTGCGTGGGGGCCTCCCCTCACACGGCCCGTCAGCCCTGCTCACGGCAGCATCTCTCTCCCCCCCTCTCTCTCTCCTCCCCTCTCTCTCTCCCTCTCACTAGTTCGCCACTGTCTATAAGGCCAGGGACAAGACCAATAACCAAATCGTGGCTATTAAGAAGGTGAGTGTCAGAGTGTCTTCTCAGTGTGTCACTAAGGGTCTGGTTCCTCTTGACCTGCGTAACGACTTTTTTTTTTTTTTAACTACCTTAATGGATAGTGGGATAATATGCATTTTTGTTTCCAGAGTGTTTGGTTTAAATTATCTAGTTCACGTGTCTGTAATGCGCACCCCACCCTGGAAGAGAGAGTGGCTTTGCTATGTTTTTGAAAGGTTGTATGACCTGTAACTTGAATTTCTGGTTATTTGTTAGGTATATTCCCAAAAGAACCCCAAACACCAAGCAACACACACACATTTCCAAACTGTAGACTTTATTAGACCTTGATAGTGGCTTTTTTTAATTTAATTTTATTTTAAATCTTTCCTCATGCTGTGCCTAATTTCCTTTGGTCCATAGTGTTACTTATGATTAAGTTCCTTAGAACTTAGAGAATCATATAATACGCTGAGTTGGAAGAGACCTACAAGGATCACTGAGTCCAGCTCCTAGCCCTGCGGAGGGCCATCCCCAGGAGTCATACCATGGGCCTGAGAGCATTGTCCAAATGCTTCTTGTACTTTGTCAGGCTTGGTGCTGTGACCACTTCTCTGGGGAGCCTGTTTTAGTGCCCAACCACCCTCTGGGTGAAGAACCTTTTCCTGATATCTAACCTAAACCTCCTATGACTCCATTTCATGCTGTTTCCTTGAATTCTGTCACTGCTCAAGAGAGTGAAGAGATCAGTACTTGCCCCTCCACTGCCCCTCATGAGGATGTTGAAGACCCCAAAGAGGTTTCCCCTCAGTCTCCTCTTCTCTAGGCTGAACACACCAAGTGACTTCAGCCACTCCTCATACGGCTTCCCCTCAAGGCCTCTCACCATATTCGTTGCCCTCCCTTGCACGCTCTCTAAGAGCTCAGTATCTTTCTTATATTGTGGTGCCCAAAACTGCACACAGTATTCAAGGTGAGGCCGCCCCAGTGCAGAGCAGAGTGGGACAATCCCCTCCCTCGACCAGCTGATGATGCTTTGCCTGATGCCCCCCAGGACACAGTTGGCCCTCCTGGCTGCCAGGGCACTGCTGACTCATATTCAACTTGCCATCGACCAAGACCCCCAGGTTCATTTCCAGGGCACTGCTTTCCAGCATCTCATTCCCCAGTCTGCACATACATCTGGAGTTGCCCTATCCCAGGTGCAGAATCCAACACTTGACCTTGTTCAGCTTCATACAGTTAGTGATTGCCCATCTCTCTAATTTGTCACGATCTCTCTGCAGGGCCTGCCTACCCTCGAGGGAGTCAACAGCTCCTCTCAATTTAGTGTCACTGGCAAACTTACTTAGTATTCCTTATGTTCTGCATCCAAGTTGTTATGAAGATGTTGAAGAGAAATGGACCGAGGATGGAGCCCTCTGGAACCCCACTGGTGAATGGATGTAACGCCATTCACTATTACCCTCTGAGCCCAACCCGTGAGCCAGATGTTCAACCATCTTGTAACATGGTTATCCAGCTGTATACTGGACACTTTGTCCAAAATGCTGGCCCCTTGATTCTTACCCAGAGGCTCTCAACTGTGCCATTGCCCACTGTGAGCTCCATACATTCTAACACTTCTATTACATACAGTGCCACCTCTCCGCCTCTTCTGCCCTGCCTGTCCCTCCTGAAGAGCCTGTCACCATCCAGCAGGGCACTCCAGTCTCAGAATTCATCCCACCGGGTTTCACTTATGCGAGTGATGTCAAATCTTTGAGACTGGGACAAATCTTCAAAGTCCTCTTGTTTGTTCCTCATGCTGGGTACATTAGTGTAGAAACATTTCAGGTGTGGTACTTTGTGGCCAACACCTTGTGAAGCATATTGAGGGATGCCCTTAGTGCTTGTTTCTTAGGTTTTGGCACATCATCCCATGGCTCATCACTGGCCTGTGAGGCTGGTCTTGTCCATTTCCCCCTTCCAAGCTAGTTTAAAGTTCTATTAGTGAGCCCCACTAGCTCCTGTGTTAGAACTCTTTGTCCCCCCTGAGATAGGTGCATCTCATCAGGTATCAGTAGACAAGGTGTTGAGTGGATCATCTCATACTCAAAGAACCAAAAATTTTTGTGGTTACACCAGCCTCATTGACTTGATGGATATGCCTATTCCTATAAATATTATTCCTTGTTACCAGAAGGATCAAGAAAATCACTACCTCTGCTCTTGATCCTGCAACCAGTCGTTCCAGGGCCCTGAAGTCTCTTTTGATTGCCCTCAGACTTCTCTTTTTTATTTCATTGCTACCAGTTTGAGCAGCCAATAATGGATAGTAATCAGAAGGCCTAACTAGACTTGAGAGTTTTCCAGTAATGTCTCTTACCCATATGGTAGTTTTCTGATAAAATATGAAAGTGATCTTGGATCTGCAACATACTTGTTTGGATACAAATGATGAAAATGTTTATGTTGTCATAAAGTGTTTCACTTGTTACTATCTGAAGGGATTGCAGAAAGTTTTTGTATTAAAAATGAATCTTCAGCTATGCTTTGTGAAGGACAAAATTGCACATTTCAGCACTTTTTTTTTAGTTAAAGACCCTACTTTACTCAGCAAGTTGAATTGTATCAATAGTAAGTAATTTTGTTTAATGCACTAATCCCTTTTAGCATTGTGATACTTCTATTGTATGGTTGCTACTGGTAGCAGCTGTTGTGAAAAGCATTCTTGGGTTTATCAGAACATTTTCTTAACTTTTGTCATCTGGAAATATCCATAGTGGGATTCTGGACTTGAAATTTCAGGCAGTAGATGATTAAGGCAGAAGGACTGCCCAGTTTACAGCCCAAGCTTACAACCTGTGCTAATTTTACTAGAATCATTCTAAGATGATTGTCAATTACTTAGCTCTCATTTCTCCCTGAGAAGAAACTCATTAGTGATATAATAAAGCTTTGTGGCTACGAAGCATTTTATGCTGTCAGTTTGCGTTATGTCTGCTTTCAGTGCCATCATGGCTATTTTTAAGCTTTTGTAAAAACTAATGCTGTAAGAACAGTTATTTTTTTAAGGAAAAAAAAACAACTAAAAGCAACCTAGCTGGTAAAGTGCTTCATTATGCTGAAACTCATCCTATCTTACAAGAGTAATGGTAAAGAATGTGTTTCCCACTGTTGAGGAAGATGTCTTAATCTTATATAATATGAAACATTTATTTTCAGATTAAACTGGGGCATAGATCGGAAGCTAAAGATGGTGAGTTTTAAAACAAATTCTTGCTGTAGAAACTGTGCTTTGTTTGCTTTGTTTTTGTAAATTGGTACATTAATTTCACATACCATACCTTGTTTGGGAAAAATGAGCTCAGTGACCAGTGTAAGGCTTAGTAGAGGATTGCTTTGTAAACTGCAGGGACAGACAAAAGATACCTGCATGCATGGTATGTATCTAAATATGAGTATATAACTGCTTAGCTTCTCATTTTAGTGGAATATAGACATGAATCTAGCATTAAATAATAACAACGGCACCAGCACTGAGTTTAGAAAACCTCTTTGTATTAATGCATCTCTTAAATTTTTAAGAAGGGTGAGAGTGTTTGCGTCTGTTTTCAGGTATTTTCTTTGTTCTGTTAAAGCCAGAATCTTAAAACTTTTGTTTCTGTGTGGGTTTGTTTGATGTTCAGCACTGTAGAGTGTATGCTCTGATCAGCCACTTGCCTCTAGGCATGGATATTACAAATTAAAACTCACTAATCTTGGTCTTGTTTTACAGCTTGTGTGGTGTAGTAGAATTTTGTTTGTGTGCAGGCTGCTGTCCTTCCGGGATCCTGCATCAGGTCACCAGCTTTTCAGTGAACAATCTTTGCTATCAACTCTCCAGTTCCATTCTATGAAAAAAAAACTTCTAAACTCATCACAGAGTCTCACAGTTGAGCTGGGTGCCCAAGAGTCATGATCCACCTGGCCTTCAGTGGGCTAATGGCCCTTAGGGACAGTTATTGCTTTGGCCTGTATAGTGTCTAGCTGTAATTGAAAGATGTTATCGAAAATAATGATTTTATCTGCTTTCCCTGTGTTATAATATGATGTTTCTCTTTTTTTTTTTTTTAATCATCTGAGTCTTTGCCCACCCAAAAGCAGCCATTGTCAACTTGATTCCAAAATAGGTAATTAAAACAGGGAAAGCAGGAGTGTAAAGGAATCCATGTAGCTTTGCCCAAAACTTTCAAAGCCAGAAATTAGCATTGAATTTTATCCTAGGTTTTAGGAGAACACTGGTTTTGAGCTCATATGCAGCTAAATCTTCCTGTATGACATACCACAGTTTGCCTGTCAGATTTCATACAAGCCACATATATAAGCACTTTTCAAGGAGGAATTTGTACCCTGCAGGAATCGTGGTTTGATGCAGTGCAATCAGTGTGACTGCCAAAGCGCACCGTTCGCCCCCATCATCCTCTGGTTTTTCCTCTGTAAAATCTGGCTATGAAAAGATTCAAGCAAGGGCAAGCAGGTTTTGGTCAATTACCTTTTATGCCTTATTTATGCCACAGCATGAATGTAGAAAAACAGATGTCTTGTGTTATTAAACAATGCTGTGTCAAAAAGAAAAGAAGTTTATTCATGAGCTTTGTCAGTATGCGTTCCTCTGAAAGTGAGATATGTTGAAGAACTGATATTTGCAAGATAAAACTTTTCTTTAAAATAAAAGCAAGCCTTCCAGTACCATGTAAAAGGTGATCTTTTTTTTTGCCCTGGGCTTTTGCTATGAGTTTCCCTTTTTGCCAAAAGGGAGACTTGTTGCTTCATAATCTAAACTGGATTACTGTGGTGTAAAATGTGTGTGCTGTGGAAGAAAATGTATGCCCACTTTTATTCTGCAGCAATTTACTTACTTATGGCAATGTACTTGTTATTTAGTGAGTTGCTGAGTGGTGAGAATGTAATTTGTAGTAGTAAATAGTCAGTGAGTAACAGAACGAGATGTTTATTTGGAGCTTAATCCAGTTTTTCATTTTGTTCTTTCATCTTCTTTTTTCTTCCCATCAATGTAGGAATCAACAGGACAGCCCTCAGGGAAATAAAGCTGTTACAGGAGCTAAGCCATCCAAATATTATTGGTGTAAGTAAAATGAATGCTGCTTTTAGAATCAGTCCTCAAATATTTTGGTACAGGTTCAGACTGAAATTCAAAAGTAGTTGGGTCATGGAGCTGTTACTTAATGTTATTTAAGTTTTTTTCCCAGCCCTAGGTAGGCAGTACAACAATTATAATGGCAAAATGCCGATTTCAATAACAAAGGCAAAGTAGGTTTTTTTAATCCTTTCACTTTTCAGCTGGGGGCTCTGTGGATATTAATGGTGGGAAGAATTGTGGAAATTTAGATTACCTGATTTTGCATCTTTCTGATAGAATTGCAAATGAATGCATTGCTGAATTTACCTGATTGTTTGCTTCATATGGAACTGGAGACAGTCAAAAAGCAGGCTTTCATAAGAAATGGTAAAGGGAAGATCATGTGGCTTATTAGGTTTTAGCACACAGATAAGATGCTTAAAATCTCTGTTGGAAGGAGTAAAATCAGTATTGTTTCAGTTGCATTTTGATAAATTGACAGCTACAGGTATTCAGCTGGAGCTAAAGATATTTTAAAGTTAACTCATAGTGATAATTACAAGGTCTTACATAAATACTAGACCAAATACGAATTTTCCAGATACTTTAACTCTTTCAGAGTGGAAGTATAATTTTCTTCTGGATTGTGAAGTTATTTTCAAAGTGGTTGCTTTAGCTATCAAAGTTAGAGAATATGCAGGGAAGGACAACTAGAATGGCAAAGAGGTGGAGTATCTTCTTTATGAAAAAGTCAGGGATTCCTCATTCTGGAAAGGAAAAGGCTGGGAATGGGAGGGGCTACAAAACTGAGGTGGTAGGTGGAGTCCATGCAGAGCTGGTATTTCCAAACCCTGTAGCACTAAAAATAAGAGATGTGTTTAAAATATATTTGCAGTGGGAGTGGAAATTGTACGGCTTGATTCAGTGTGTAATGAATTTGTAGAATCTGTTGACTGGGGCATTGTAGAAGCAAATAACATCAGCAGTTCAAAAAGAAGTTAGGCAAATTTATGATTAGCAATTCCGTAAGCAGGTACTAAAAGCAATAGACAATGTTGTGCCCCCTTAGTAGTCCTCACAGAACTTCTGTGGATGTTGGGAGCACAAGGGGCACAGTCGCTGTTGTTATGGGCTGTTTAAACGACTGCATTGCAATTGGGCAGTTCACATGGCCATCACACTAAGGAATAAGCTGCACCATGGAGCTCATACCTTCCACAGCTTGAAGGTTGAATACCAGGCTAGCTAATCTCTTGTTTTCACTCAGCATCACGCTTGTGTTATCTCAAACTAAAAACTGATTCTGTCGTTACACAACTTCATCCTAAAAAAGGACTGTTTGGATATTCTCCAAAGAGTTTTATTTTTGCTGGAAAGATTGCTACGAAGATGAATACACACCTAAGAATATCTGAAGGGAAGTTAATAAACCTAACACTTAGAATACTTACATGAAGCAGATACCCAGAGTTGAATCCATGGGCAAACTTAGTCATGTACTCAATAAAGGGTACAAGTTTTGTAGAACAGCGAAGTTTGGGGAGAGGACAAGGTGTGCAATACACTAGTTGTAGTGTAAGATAAAGTTAATTCTTTCTCTTTTTTTCCTGTCTCCAGGGAGGAGGGGCAATTGTGGTGTAAAATGTTATTACCATACTCAATGGGGAGTTTTTTCTGAGTTTTTGAAGACTGAGTTAAGAAGCTGAACTGAGCAACAATTTTTGTGTTGCAAATCAAAAAACTTGAACCAATTCTCAAAAAGCTGAAAATCCACATATAGTCTACAGCGATGTTGAATTTCAGAAAACTGGAAGCATGAGAGCATGCTTAATCGTAGTGTATTTTGTTTTGCAGCTCATAGATGCATTTGGACACAAGTCCAATATTAGCTTGGTGTTTGATTTTATGGAAACAGATCTAGAGGTAAGATTTTTTTAAAGACTTTTTTTTTTTCAGTATCTTAAGATGGTTTCTGAAAATGCTATTTTGTCAGGCTTATATTTGCCCATATTAGAAAGGTGACTTTGATTATGTTAGTTAATGAAGATTGTGTCTTAATAGAAGTTTGAGTAATTTCAGTTTTTGTGAGTTCTTGTTTGATTAGTTCCTTTACTTTTAAATACTTGTCATCATGATCTTCAAGAAACACATTGTGTTTACTGTGTTAGTTTTCTGTGACTTCAGTCAGAGCATAGAATCTCAGTCATAGATCAGCTTCTTGGAGTGCAATTGCTAAACATAATCTCAGACATGTTCAGGTAAGTGTGCTACTGAAATATACCAGGTGATGAACTGGTATTAAAATTGCATGTACCTGAAACATTTTTTTCAAATGTAGTAATGCTAGGTAATTGCAAATCAATATCTTACAGATGTTTCATTCTCCAAGACCAAAAATCCATTTGTCTTTGCCTAAGTCTTTGTATGAGACATTTTGATGTGAGAATCTTCATTTTTGGAAGACTGTCCTAGGCAGCAATGCATGAGAGATCTGCATATGCACACAAGATATCTACTCTGAACTGAAATTAATGTAGTTGTTAAGCTAGCTCATTATATATATGCTGCTAAGAACTGGAGGTGGCATTTGAATTGTTAGAAGGAAATACTGACAGGCTTGCTGAAACCTAGATGAATGCAAGACTTGAAAAGGTTAGATCAGGTTTATGCTAATAGACGTTAGTAAAGAGTAGACTTTTAGAGGATTTATGCTGTTTACATAGTAACTATGCAACATTTAGAGCTGAAGAAGATCAGTATACAAAGAAGAATGAAATACTCCTGTACTACGTGATACTCTGCT
This sequence comes from Manacus vitellinus, assembly GCF_001715985.3. NCBI lineage: Eukaryota > Metazoa > Chordata > Aves > Passeriformes > Pipridae > Manacus > Manacus vitellinus. The sequence continues at coordinate 11,859,827 of NW_021939324.1, read as the reverse complement.
ATAGGAAGCATTTAAACTGTATTGTTATATCACTCAGGCTGCCATTGGGACTGCAGCCTGTTGTGATTAAGCATTGTAGCATACATGAAATTTGTGCAGTCTTAGGTCTCTTATAAGCCTCAAACAGCTTAAAGCTTATGAAAGGCTATTACTGAACAGGACAGTAGTATTAACAAGCAGGCTTTGAGGAATAGTGGAGAAAATTCTTTCAAACAGGGTGTTTGCATAGATTTTTAACGTTAAAAATCAAAGAATGTAGAAAACTTGTGTATTTTTTAAAATTCAGCAAAGTGGCCATACCTCCTGGTCTTTGTGGAGATAGAAGAGGAAACTGTTGTAAATACAAAGATGAGTTGCTTAGGTTGCATGAAGAAAGAAGGAATAACTGGGAACATAATTTCAAGTTCAGTGACACATTTATCATTTTTGTGTGTCTTGGTTTGAGACAATTTGGAAGAGTGGAGACCTCAGAAAGAAATCTTATCCCTCGGATTCAATACCCCTGGTTTCTCCAGTACAGAGAGACCAAATACACCTGGATGTAAGTGAAAAAGTACCTCTTTAGCAAGAAGAAATGCTAATAACAATACTGATATAACTGGTTTAAACCAACTGATGAGGAGAAACTCCCCAAGCTCTGCCCACCAGGCCAAATGAAGATGGCAGCCAGCCTCCTCAACCTGGAAAAAACACATGTGGCCACAGGACAGAGACCAGATGGCCACCCCTCCATGTGTTTCGCCATCCCCACACCCAGAAAACCTGGCAGGAATGGTTGAAGAGTCAGTGCTGGCAGGAAATGGCAGATTGCTGGGATTTGATACCAGGAGATGCTTGCATGGTGCTGGAGTGAGGCTGCAGTGCCAGTAGAGGCAGTTGGAGCAGGGCTGTGAATCCCCCAGGAGACTGGAAGGACCCGCAAGACACCTGTTGGATCCACCAATGAGACTTGGTTGTTGCAAATCCGATGTTTGTTGGTCAAAGTGGTGGTTGTAGTCCTGTCTGTTAAGGTGGTGGTGAAAGCCCTGGGTGTTGAGGGAAGCCCTGAAACACAGAAACTAGTGGGGCTTGTTACAGCTTTAAACAAGATTGGAAGGAGTAAAGGGACAGGACCAGGCTTGCAGACCAGTGAGGAAACAAGCACTAATGATATCTCTCAATCTAGTTCATGAGGTGTTGGCTATAATGCCAGAGATTTGATATCATTGGTGTAAGTGAAACCCAGTAGGATGAATTCTGAGACTGGAGCGCCCTGCTGGATGGTGACAGGCTCTTTAGGAGGGATAGGCAGGGCAGAAGAGGCGGAGAGATGGCACTGTGTGTAATAGAAGTGTTAGAATGTATGGAGCTCACAGTGGCCAGTGGCACAGTTGAGAGAGAGCCTCTGGGTAATCAAGGGGCCAGCATATAATGTGGATGTCATTGTGGGAATCTGCTACAGACCTCCCAGCCAGGATGATGATGATGTGCTTAGTTCTTGGAGGAACTAAGCACAATTCCAAGTCAACTGCCCTGGTCCTTATGGAGGACTTCAACTTGCCAGAAATTAACTGAGAGCATCACACAACCTGGGCCAGAAAATTCCTAAAAAACCTGGAACAAGTCCTAAGGGAGCTGACTCAGAAAGATGCCCTCCTTGATCTGCTGTTTATTCACAGAGTGGATCTTGTGAGCAAACTGGAGATTGGTGGCCGTCTTGGCCACAACAACCGCAAAGGGATTGAGTTTAAAATCTCTGTTGACAGGAACAAAAGTGCCAGCAAAACCTCAACTTTGGACATGAAGGAGAGTGGACTTCAGGCTGCTCATGGAATTGGGAAAGTCTCCTGAGAAAATGTTTTTGCCAGTGCTGAGATCCATCAGTGCTGGTCACTTTTTAAAGTTCACCTCCATAGGGCACAGGAGCAGCAATTCCCATATGTTGGAAATCAAGCAGGTGAGGCAGAAGGCTGGCTTGGCTGAGCTGGAATCTTCTCTTGGAAATAAGGCAAAAAGGAAAGGTATATGCCCAGTGGAAGCAAAGTCAAGTGACACGGGAAGAATTCGGAGATGCTGCTTGGTGCTGTAGGGAAAAAATTTGTGCTGCCAAAGCTCAACTAGAGTTGAAGCTGGCCAGAAATGTGGGGGACAATAAAAAGAGTTCTTTCAAATACATTAATGGTAACTGGCAGTATAGAAATATCACCAGCCCGTTACAGGATGAGAATGGTCACCTCACAAATAGGGACAGGGACAAGGCAGAGGTGTTCAACACTTTCTGTGCCTCTGTCTTCAACACTGATGATGGACCAAGGGCGTCTCAGTGCCCTGAGCTGGAGACCCATGACTGTGAGAATGATCAACTCCAAGTTGTCCCTGAACTTGAGTGGGATCTGCTGCTGCAGCTGGATGCCTGCAAATGTATGGGGCCTGATGGGATTCATCCCAGAATCCTCAGAGGATGATGTCATTGCACAACCTCCCTCAATTATTTTTGAACTGTCTTGGGAATTCCAGAGAGGTCTCTGCTGACCTGGGAAGAGTTCACGTAGACTATCTGGGCTCTGGATTTCAATTTCTGATCTCCAGAATAGACCTGTATTTCTGGAAAAAGAGTGAGAATGGTAGAGAATTTGTGACTGCTGTTTGAAATTTTTCTTTGAGCCTGAAGTAACTTTTGAGCTGAAAGAATGGTAATAAGTTTATCTTGTGTGTTGAGCTTTACTGTCATGTTAAAACTTTACAGGTTATTATAAAGGATACAAGTATTGTGTTGACACAGTCTCACATCAAGGCATATATGCTGATGACACTTCAAGGATTAGAATATCTACATCAACACTGGATTTTACACAGGGTAAGCATGTACTAAACTGACAGCCTTTATGCTGTAAAAAAACTCACATGGGATAAAGTTTGAGTCTAAGGTCTGATGAAAGTAGTTTTGGAGTTCAGGCACTCTCACTCCATACACTTTCATATTACGTGTTTTGGAGAGACAATAGAAGTACCAGAAATGTTAAGAATTACTGATGCAATTTTCATTTAAATACTTATATAAAAGGTTCTCCAGTTAGATGTGACTTTATCACTGTGAACTGGGTCTGGCTGGGATGGATTGAACTTTTTTCACAGCAGGTGAACTGTTGAGGCTTTCTCTTTTTTCCACCCTGCCCTTGCCCCGATGCGTAGGCTGGGGGTGGGCAAGAAGTGGGGAGGGGACACAGCTGGGGCAGCTGACTCAAGTTGTCCCTATGAATATTGCATGCCATATAATGCCATGATCATTACTAAAAACCTGGGTTAGAGAAGAAGGGGGGATTTTGCCTTCCGGGTTGCCTCTTTCTTGGAGACTGTTTCGTGTACCTGTCTGCTTGTGGGAGACAGTGAATGATTTCCATTGCATTGCATGCTTTTGTTTTTTCCTCTTTCCTTCACCTGTTAAACTGCCTTTATAGTGTGCCTAGAGTGTTCTTGCTTTTGGTCTTCTTTTGCCTGGACTTCTGGCATGAGAATGGAATGAGCAAATGGCTATGTGGATGCTTCTCTACTGGCCAGGGGTAGAGAACAACAACATACTGCTACTGTATCAAACTGTATGACTTCCATAATTTCTGCAGTTATTTGAAACATTTGCAAGGTCTTTTTATTATTCACTTGGCATCTATGTGGTTAACAAAACTGTTGGTCCTGCAGCAAAGCTAAAACCTATGAAGTGGCTTTTTTATAGTCTGCAGCTTAAATGTGTTAATATTCAAATTGGTGTGTCTCACTATGATTTTCCTCTGTGACTAAATACTCATTTTCCGGTGTTTTATTATTTTTTTCTAACAACATAGACTTCACATAGAATCAAAAACTTTCATTTTAGAATACTCTTATGATACATCTGCTAGGAGATTCATTATATGTCTGCTTTTATCAATACTGACAAAATTCATTATTTGCTTTCTCTACTGACAGGATCTTAAACCAAATAACTTGCTGTTAGATGAAAATGGGGTTTTAAAATTAGCTGACTTTGGCTTGGCAAAATCTTTTGGAAGCCCAAACAGAGTTTATACACACCAGGTAGTAACGAGGTAAGACATTCTATTTTGTTTCTTAGACAGAGATTATTTAGTTGTTTTGTAGGTGTCTCTTGGCACTTCTCTCATGTCATATCAACATATTCAAAGAGTAGCATCTAGTTCATATTATGTGGCAAGAGCCTCATAAAGAACATGCAGGGAAGCATTGTTTAACAAAATCTCCATAAGAACTGCTACAATATGCATCCCTGGGAGTTGTTCTTTGGTATGATACTCTTTTGAAATATATGGAAATAATATGTATCTTCCTGTAAGCCTGGTTTTGGGAGCAAGACAGCTGCTACTTTCTGTTAATCACAAGACCTAGAACCATTTTTGTAGCTAGTCATTCCTTCAACATAAAATTTTAAGAAAATTTTGTTTTATAACCTGCAAACCTGCAAGTTAAAAACTTTCTTCCTTGGCATGTCTGCAGTTCCATTGCTTGTAATCAGCTCAATTGAAACTGCAGTTAATTTGTGGCTGCATGTGACCCTATGGTGAGGAATGCACAAATTTTTTCAGTCTTTCTTAAACAAAACACTTTGTGGGGTAGACTACAGCTCTTCAGTGTCTGAAAGTATATAGGCAGAAGCAGCATCCTCTTTTTAGTATTTGCATTGCTACAATACACGGCATTTGACATGAGCAAAGCCAGGTGATTTTCCCAAAATGTGTTTTCTTTTCAGATGGTACCGAGCCCCAGAACTATTGTTTGGGGCTAGAATGTATGGTGTTGGTGTTGATATGTGGGCTGTTGGTTGTATTTTAGCTGAATTGCTCCTCAGGGTAAGTCTCCAAATGTAAGCATTTTGTGTTTGCTCTTTAGTGCACTACAGCTTTTTATGTGGGCTGCTTCTCTCCTGCTAACATTAGCAGGTAAAGACAGGGTAGAAGAAAGTTTCCAAAACCTTGTTAACTGTAATGAAAGTGAAGTTTTGCAGTAGACTGAGGTTTTATTAGCATCCACAAGCATTGGAAGTTTTTCAAAACGGTTGGGTAAAAAAGTTGCAACAAACTGTCACAGTCTTGCCTTGGCAGATGCCAAGTAGGTAACTCTTCCAGTCCTCTTAGTGTTACAGTTTCACACAGCCTTCTATGAGTTTCATTCGCTAGCCTTCTAGAAATGTGACATCCTAGATACATGCATACACTGTCCCTTATACATTGTTTCTCACTACCTGCAAATTATAATCGCCACACCTTAGTTGTAGGTTTATGTATAACGAACAGAAGATCAATGTTTTTTCTAAGCTGTGGTTGACAATACTAGAATGAAGCTGAAGGTTAACGCTATGATAATCCTATGGCACTCCTCTGTATGGTACACAGATGTCATGGTCCTTAAGTATGTTTTATTGAACTAGAACGTTTACTATACAGCTCTTTGGAGAAGACATGAAAGTGTCAGGGGGGGAGTGAAGGGCAGGGGCACAGACACAGCTGAAGGCACAAAGTAGCCTGCAGTATCATTTATCTTCCACGACTAAGTCGCTTCTGCTTGGTTTCTGCACTATACTTGGAATGCTTTTTTGGCTGTCTCATAACCAGACTGGAGAACTGGTCTGTGTGAAAACGCCTCAAAAGAAATTGTTTGCCACACCAAACAGGTATGCTGGTGCGATTTGATTGGCAGTTCAGACAGGGAAATATATATTGGCTGCTTAATGAACACTAGTGATGTTTACATAAATATGCATTAGACCTGGTAAAGTGATTAAATTTTAGCAAAGTGAGAAGACAAATAATTTGTTGAATTTATTGAGTTGTTGAATTCAAATAAATTGTTGAACTGATTCTTTGGTTTCTCACAAAGTAGAAAATGTATTATGATTCAGTTTTATCACTGTGGTGTTTTTAAATGTATCTGTCCTTTTTCAGGACAATGCAGCTTCTGGGAGCTTTATGAAAGCAGTTTATGTTTGAGGGGCTTTCATGATGCCAAAGTTTAGTTGTGGGTATTTCTGTGTTGCTTAGTTAAATGCTGTCTCTAATTCTTTATAAATTTGCTTTGGTCACAAAGTTTCTTTTTAATTCCATTGTGTGCGGGGTGTGCAAGGTACAAGTTGAACTGGGCAGATACCCCCTTTTCAGTCTTCTGCTTAGTTTAAATAACATGTGATACTGATAAGACAGTTTTCTATTCTAGTGAGTCTCTAGTCTCCCTCATGCTTAAATCTCATTTCCTCAATCTAACTTCTGTAATCCAGTTACAATTCACTTTAAATGTACTGAATATATATATATAAAAGCTAACTTCAGGGAACATATGATGGAAGGATCACCATGACTTTGACAACTAAGATGCAAAATCTTTCCTGTGTTATTTTACATTAATGTGGTTGTGTAATTTTATGTTTAGTTCCCTGCTGTCAAGTCAACATTATGAAGCCCAGGTTCAAGAAACTTTCAGAATCTATTTGGACATCAGTAGAATGCCTCAATATTCAATGTAGCTCTTTGTGGAGAGATGGTATACAGAAGTGTTTTGCCCTGCACTTATGAGTGATCACTCAAAGCTCCACTCTAAAACTGAAGTTCAGAAGTTAATTAAATCACATGCTGTTACCTTCTAGGTTCCTTTTTTGCCTGGAGACTCTGATCTTGACCAGCTGACAAGGATATTTGAAACACTGGGCACTCCAACAGAAGAGCAGTGGCCTGTGAGTCCTTTTGTTTAACAGACTGACATTAGTTTTACTTGATACTCTCTATTTTAACTTCTGAAATTAAATGAAAGGTTATACCAGAATACTTGAGTAGATTTTCAGAAGGCAGTAGCCTCATCTCACAGAGCAGCTGAGATTTGTTGTTTCTCTTGACAAACCTCTGGTCAATAGCAAGATTAACAACACTTTATGGTTTCCTTTCTGTGTCCTTTCATGACTTTCATAAGTAGGAACCACTTATAGGGATCTAAGTTGGTCAAGGTAAGTTATAGTTTGGAATACAGTAAGAAACACCAGACCAACAGCTTTAAGGATGAACAATTTGTCTCAACAACAGTATGGTAACAAATACAAATTAGTAGTACAATTATCTCTGAAGTGACAATAAATTCAGTAATACTAGGCAAAACTTACTGTCAGGGCACACAGTGACCTACCTAACTATGGATATTAAACAGACTGACAGGAAGTGGGGCATAACTTCTGATGAGCAACTTGCATCAGGAGTTCTGAATTCCCTGACCAGGAATTGTTGTTGAGCTATGGAAGCACTCACTGTACTTGTTAACCTCTGCTCTCCATGCTGCTTTTCCTTTGTGTGAATTGTACTGGAATGCTATGGTACATGATCATGAAATGGAGCTGTAGCCATATGGAGAAATAGTGTATGAGGCAGTGCTAGCCCCACACAATTCTGCTGTTGCTCTGGGATTCTGAATGAAACACGTAAAGGTTTTTGCAGTGACATTCCTGCTTTCTTTGGAGAGGAAGAGTTAAGATATGGGTGGGGAAAGGAGTGAATAGGAGATTGGGATGCATCATCTCTCTTTTGCTAGCCAAAGTTAATTTGCAAGCCCATGCATTTAAATAATTGAAAACTCTACTATCAAGATTGTAACTGATTGAGCACATTTTTCACTTTATTGTTCATATTTTATTTTGTTTGGACAAACTTGCTGAAGTGTGATGACTAAATACTTAAAATACTACTAAAGTATTACATTTGGATAGTTGTTACAAGATCATTTTTATGCTAGAATTTGAATACAATGGTATTGATGTCATACCTACAGGAGAAACAGTACGCAGTTCATCTTCTGTTTAACTGCTTGGTATATATTTTCCTTCCCTCCTCCAACAGCCCATATAAATTTTCAGTTGTGCATTTCAAAAGTAGCTCAAAATGCAGTTAATTTTATTAATGTGGAGAAAGACTTGCTCTTTTGTGAATATTTTCCCTCCCACCATGTCAGATCACAAAAGGAACCTTTATTTCATTTGTCTGCATCCACTCTAAAGTTTTTTTACTTCCTTTCTTTGTTAACAGTTTTTCCTTTTGGCCTGGTCACTGCTAAAGCAAAGGAAGGACAGATCATTTGGAAAGGGAAAGTGTAAAACAACTGGAACAGTTACTGAGAAAAAAAAAGTCTTTATGGCTCACTACTCCTACATTTGTCATTTCAGTGACCAAGTATTAGCAAGGTGTTTTGAAAATGATTTGCTTCTGCTGAAAGACAGCCATATGAAGTTCGCTTTCTGTGAAAAACTGAACTCTTAAGTAAAAAACATATATTCCATTTTTGGTCTTTGTAGGGGATGACGAGTCTTCCAGACTATGTCACATTTAAATCTTTCCCTGGAATGCCACTTCAACATATCTTCAGTGCAGCTGGTGATGATCTGCTCAATCTTCTTCAAGGCTTATTTACATTTAATCCTTGCACTAGGGTTACAGCTACTCAGGTACAGTACACTTGAGTTATGTCCTAATGTGCATTAATCTACTGTTAATATCAAATAAATGTGTTTTGAAGCCAGTAAGCCAGGTTTGAAATGAAATGTTACATGAATTTCCAAAAACCTAATCTCAGTGTTTTACAAAGAGAACTCTGAAAGGCATGGATAATGCTAACTGATCATCTCTGTTCCCAGTGTAGACAATTAAAAGGTGTGTGAGTCATCGCCTTTAGACAGTCGTATTTGACATTTGGAATTCAGTCACTTTAAGCTTGAAGGTTAAGTCTTAACATAGCATATCCTATTCCCTCGGTTTGAAAGATTTTCAGACTTACTTCATCCAGTGTCTTCTTCAATTTCATTTAAACTTTCATGATGCTTTTTTAATGTGAAATTCTGTGGTGATTTTAAACCATGATGCTCGTCTAAATATCCTTTTCCATTATACTTTCATTTTCACTACTCCCTGGTGGTGAGAAATGAAGGACTTTCAAAGGAAAATCCTGCAGAATGTTCTAGTTCATGATATTGATTTCTGTAATGAGGAAGATATACCAGTTGGCAGTTTGAAAAGTGTATTTCTGTCACTTTACACTGTTAGGGAGGCATGTAAGAAACAGAACTGTCCCCTTAAGGCCAGGGCTCCCTCATTGCTGGTTAGACAAGGCAGATCTGAATCCAGGGGATTAGTGTAGATGTTATGTATTTTTTTATAGATGACTTTTTCAGAGCACCTTCAGACTTTTTTGGCCACTATCTTTAAGAACATTCAGTATAAGTTTCCAAATTATTAGTTCTGCTATGCTTGGGACACCAGTTCATATGTATGAAGTGATTTTTCAGATCATATTGTAGGACAGTGTATTTTTCCAGTCTAGACTATTGGCAATGCCACAGTTTAAGGCAGGAAACAACTTGTGCTTACAGTATTGGTTTCATTTATAACTAGCATTGAATATCATGTAACTGGCATTAGCAAGAGTAATGATTGCCTAGGAAACACCTTAGCCACTTTTTGTTGACCACACTTTATGGAAGCTGTGAAGTTCCTAAAATTTAAAATAGGGTATGTAATTCCACTACATGAAATCAACCTTGCTCTCTTGTGTTTGTCTTCTGCTCCGATAGAAATTGTGCCTTTCTCATAGTTTACAGGGTAGAAACAGCACAGTAAAGAAATCTTAAAAGCTAACAAAATAGCTGGTGTCCAAGTCCTGGATCTGATCAAGACTTCAGATACATTCCTTTAATTTCTCTTTAATTTTTCTTTATTCCTACTTTACTCTTTACACAGATGAGACTCTTCTCTCATCTAAGACTATTTAGTCTATTCAGAATGTGAGCTCTTCAGAGCTAGAAACTGCTTATACAAGACCTTTTGCAAAATAGTCTAGAGTTTTGTTAGGATGTCTGAGTGCTAGCTGAAAATAACAGTACTCTGTCCCTTGCTTCACTAAATCTAAGTGGGGTGGATAGTAATTAAGAACATACACTTGATTTGCCCCAAGGCCACCTTGTAGTATAAAATGTCCAAGTAGTTTTTAAGTCCCAACAGCAAGTGCTTTATTTCATTATAACTTCTTTATAAATAGTATTCTGACACTTAATGCTAATTACTTGGTTATTTTTCTTCTATTGTCATCAAGGCATTGAAACAGAAGTATTTCAGTAATCGACCAGGACCCACTCCAGGAAATCAGCTGCCAAGACCCAACTGTCCTGCAGAAGCTGTAAAGGAGCAACAAAATGCACTTTTAAATTTAAAAAGGAAAAAAACAGAAGGAATAGATCAAGGTAACGTCTTAATATTTCACTGATTTTAAAATAGGAGCTACATGCTCAGAGAGGATGGGATGTTTCAGTGTTTCAGAACACAAACTCTCTGAATGGACTAATTCCTTGGGCACCAACACCAGCTGAAACCCTTCAGTGATTTGTGGTTTAGGATAAATGCTTTGGGGTGAGAATGACTTAGTTCTGTGTTCTGACAGAATTAGTACAGAAAAGACTCTTTTCTATGATGCTTAGAAATATCTATTTGTTAGAAATATCCAATTCCATTAATTGCTCTAATGGTGTGTGATACTGCCCAGTAAATTATAGGCTATTATGATGAGCCTTTTTTTCCTGAGGCATCTTACTTAGGTGGAAGTAATTTAACTTCACACCACTTGAAACAAAACAAAATAAGGAGAGGAGTATAAGAGTCCAAAACATAGCATGTGATTCTGTGAAATGACAGAGTGGAAAATGTAGATGAGATTCAGAGAGATTTCTGCTTTCTTTCTCATCAGGTAAGCAAGTTAATTGTTTAGACCATTCTGGGTAAGGAACATGAAGCACATTTCTGTGACCCTCCTTCAGTATTCCCCAAACAGTAGCATTATTTCATATCTTCGTGGCAAGAAAAGTGCTCAGGACTCAACATCTGTATCTGATGCTAAATTACTCAGACCTTCTATTAGAGAGGCAAATATTGGTTCTTAAACTTGGATTTGGTCTTCTTAACAGTTGGAATATGCTAGATGGCAGCTGTCAGATTATCATGAGCCCTTTTGTTATTGCCAGTATAAGACTCAATAATACTCAAAAGTGGTATCTCTTTGTAATAGAGATGCTTCCATAGAAGTGTGTTTTTCCTCTTGAGTTCAGAGAGACAACTACATTATTAGAGTTTAACTTAACTTTTAGGCACTTTGAATGGTTGTTTCAGAGTCTGTGACAAATTAGAAGTAAAATGCACTACCTTAAGATTTCAACCTCAAAATAAAATTTAATCAGCAGACTACTTGCACACTGTTTACTGACCCCAGTACCATCGGTCAGCTGATGTGTGGGAACTTGTCAAGTTATGGTAGCTTAGGCAATTAATTTAAGCTTTTTAGCTCCTTTTGCAAAGATCATTTGAGGGTTTGTGACTAGTGTTTTGGAGTACATGCCCTAAAATAGGCCTGTTAACTAAAGGACAGGAAAAAGAGAAATGCTTCTTTGATTTCTGTGACTTAATTGTTGTATTTGACAATGGGCAGAGTTTCCAGAGCTGTATAAAGCTAGAACAATAATTGCTTTAAGATCTTTCAAAAAGTCTCATCTTCAACAAGATGAAATAAAGCTTATGTGTTAAATGCTAGGAGTTTTGAGATTAACTATAAATGAGGCATTTAAGAAGTCAGCATTAATTTTTGAGACATTTGAGTATCAGCATAAAAAGCAGTATCATTTCCACTAAGTGGAAAACAGAAACGTAATGGATTTTCTGATATGGATTTTCCATTATGTTTTGGTTTTGCCTTAGCTGGGCTGACAGAATCAGAAGGTCTCAAAGGTAGTGCCAACAAACATTTAAGGAGAGAGCCAATGTTAAGAGCTAGCAAATCTGCTGCCCTGGATTTCATTTGCCATCCTTATATGACATTACCACTTAAAATCTGAATAGTTGTTTGGAAGAATAATCCTACAGTCTTTATTTAAATAAAAATTGAAGGACAGCATGTTTTTGCTGCTATTGAGGGTGGAAATATGCAAAAGTAATCTCAGAGAAAAATAAACTGTATTCCCTGAAATTTTTAGACTGGCCTACCCTTGCATCCTGCACAATACATTTCCTTAGCCTTGTCCAGGTAGCACTCTGGAGCTTGGCAAAATAGACTGAATGATTACTGATGGATACCCTTTTGTAAAATATTGGCATCAGGACCTGTCAGGACAAAGATTCCTGCCATCACCCTAAGTGTTGCTTTTCCACAACAACAAAACCCTGTAGCCTGTGGGGCGTGTTCACCAAACTTAAGTACTTCTCACAGAACAGTCTCTACTGTCAGGGAAAAACTGTCACTGGATGGATGACTGCCTGTGAAAAGTATTAAACATGCATACTTTCTGTCTGCTGCTGCCACTTACTTCTGTTCAGTGTGGTATGTGGAGACACTGATATTATGATGACATCACTGTCAATCTTCACTCTGGCACTTAACCAAAAGCAGCACTGCTTCCCCAGGAAGCAGTCTTATTGATCTGCATTCCTACAGAGCTGTAGGTACACTAAACTTTTTCCTGAGTTAATGCAGCATAAAGAATCTACCTAATATCAGAACTATTCTACATTGGTTTGGAAATAAACAAAAGCCATTCTATTCATATCTAAGGTTAGGAATTTGTCCTCGATCTGACAGCATGTAAGAAAAATTATTAAGAGTGTTGGTGTGGTGGGACAGGGTTAAGGCTTAGCTTTTCATGCCAACAGTTGACTGGTTAGGTTTTTATACTTACATGTATCTCAGATGTAATTAATACTTAATTGCAGAATTTGTGACTCATTTGGAGTACACACTGATTTAAGTGTGCTTTGATTCTATCACTCTCTGAGGTTCATTAGAAGAAGTCATGTACTGCCACTGTAGTATTAAGCATTAAGCAGTTCAGAGTAGATATATCTTGAGAATGGTATCAGATCTTGAGGAGAGGGCTGGACCCCTTTACTTTGCTAACAATGTGATTTACACTTTTCAGGATTACCAAAAAAACTGATTTTTTGATTGCTGTGGATGGGATATGAAAATGAGTGAAAATGACCGAAGTTCCAACCATTTTTAAAATGCTGCAATAGTCACAGGATTGTCGTTTTATAATATTTCAACATGTAAAATTAGAATTTAATATTTCTTTACTGAAACAAGGGTTTTATTAACCCTTCTTATTACAATAAAATTGTTTTGAAGGGAAAAAGATTTCTTTATCTGGTTTGCTGTCTTGTTACTTTGACTTGTGCTTTGGGGTAATAACTGTCAAAACTGCTTGCAGGCTATAAATTTACAGACTGATTTTGCAGAACCTCTGTGGTAAATTACATTCTATCCTGTACAGATGTACACCCTTAGGAGGAAAACTACAAATAACACATTTCTCACCTGGAGCTTAGATGTACACATAACTGTCTTCCAACCCCATAATAAAAATGTATCACTGTAAGGAAAGAACATGATAATTTTTTGTTCCAGATAATAGGCTCAGGTGTTTACATATGAGTTTGCATATGCTATCTCAGTAGTCATGCATTAAGACTCTCCAAGGACATATCCACTACCTTGAAAACAATATGATGCACATATTGAATGTGAATTGTTTGGGGTTTGGTTTTGTTTTGTTTTTTTTACAGATTCCAGTCTGCCAGGAGAAATTATCTGTGTCACAGTTTAACAAGGGACAAATGTTTGCTAAGGAGGGCAGGTTAGGGAAAAAAAAACCAAACTTCTCCCTCTAAGTTATTATAACCTCAGAATTAAGAGGCTTCAGGTGGAAGGTGTGGAAAAAGAAAATAACAGCTCTTTATTAGCATGTGTGTGTGTGTATATATATATATATATATATGTGTGTGTGTGTATATATATATATATATATATATATATATATATATAACAAACGTGAATAAGTAATAGTAGTGCAACCAAAACTTTCAAAACAAAGTCCTACTTCCCCAGGTGGCAGCTGCCCTGGCCCCCGTGAGAGTCCGCGGGCTGTTCCCGGTAGCTCAACAACTGCTCACAGCCACGTTAGCGATGGTGGCTCCACTGCCAACAATGAAGGGGCGTTTCCCTTTTGTCCCAGGGCTATGGGCGCTGCCCTCCGCAACAGCTCCGGGCTCCCCAGCTCAGGAAATAACTGCCCGCAGCGGCGGGCGGGCTGCTCCAGGCAGCAGCCCCTGGGAGATGCTCTGATATGCAGCACTGGCGCAGGGCGGGCCTGGGACAGATACCTCGCTCCAAAACGGTCGGCAGGGGCTCTCCTGGGGTTTATCCCGGCGGTTGCTGTGATGACCGGCGAAGGACTGGGGCCGATCTCCAACGACGGTTCCAGGCAGGGGAAGGCTTCTTCTCGGAGGCTGAATTGGAAAAAAAAAGGTGGCTGCCGACTCCATCGGGTGCCAGGCAGGAAGACCAACAAAGAAAGGCCCCAGTGCCTGGTACCGGCCAGTTTAAAAACAACCCTCGCCCACTCCCTGCCCCTCTGCACGCGACGTCGCTCCTCCCCGCCTCCCCCCACCCCGGGAAAAGGTGGGGGGATGTCCTTTCATTGTAGGTGCACGCTACCCAGTAACTGATATTAGGGAGAAATTCCAACATCTCTTTTCAAACCTGTAACAATCTAAAAGCATATAAATACTGTTTCCTTCACAGCCCCGAAGATTGCATAAGAGATGGAGGGAGATCTAACTGGGAAAACTATACTAGCCCTCCTGTCAGCCTGTGGCGATTGAGCAATTCGTGGTGCAGATACTGGACTCAGCTTTGCCTGAATTCCAGCGTAGTGGGGTTGCAAAGTGTCTGCTGGGTAACCAAACTTCTTCAATGGAGAAAAACAAGCCCGTAGGCACTGTCGATGCAGCTTAACTGTGTGTCCAGCATTGTGCAGTGGATCTTAGGGATACCTAGTGAGCTATTGTCATTTTCCCACCTGCAAACCACGTTCAGTGTTCTGTTTTCTAATTTTTGTGGCAAGTGTATTAGTACAAGATTTTAAGGCTTGTGGAGGAAGAGCAATCATCATCTTCCTTGTGTGTTCCTTCATTTAACTCCTGCTTTAAGCCAATGTGAGTATGCTTGCTTTGTAAAGGAGAATCACTACTCTCCCAGTACTCTATTGTGTTCTGTATTGGCTGTTGGCAGTTGAAAAGTAAACAAATTTTTTAAGATCTAATTAACAGTGTAGAGAAAATGTTTATCCATTAAGAGTAGTTACAGCAGTTTCTATTGTCTATGTCTATTGTCTAACATCATCATCTTCCTCATTGCAGGCTGGGGGATTAAGAAAACTGCAGTCCTACTTCTCATAGGCATATGTTCAAAAACATGTTAATCTGAATAGGGAAGAGGAGGTAGGAGTACTGTAAACTTTTTTGTATTGAACTTTTCTATGGCAGCATTCTGACTGGTCTTCAAAGCCTGGAAACCTTGAGCACCTGAAACAGATACTGCATTTTTTGGTATCCCAACTATTGGGTATAACAAGTAAAGTTTGTATGGTAGTGACAATTTTAAATATTCTGTCAGTTCTGCGTTGGGAGTAACAGCACTCTTTGTAAAATGCTCCATCTGTCTAGACAATACCCTTCCCTGAAGGAAACCTTTTCCAGCAGAACCAGTAGCAATCCTCTAAGCTCCTACTGGCAAAAGTTGTAGAGTAGGTACAGCGTTAGATGGGCAGTCGGTGTTTTAATGTATAGAGCACAGTTGCAGTGCTCTGTAATAGCAGTGTTGGAGTGAGAGGGTATTTTGTGACCAAAGCTATTGTCTTGTGTGCTTCAAGTCACATGTTTGCCACAGTAGATGCTCAAAAATAGCAGCGCTTTTATGATACAAGTTCAGGAACTGTTTCCTTCTAGCTCCCGTACAGCAATTCATTTGGCATACTGTGCACTGCATGTATGGTTGGGGCCTGTTCTATACCATGAGGGTGTGCAGTAAATCTTGTTTTCAGTTGAGTTCCTGAATAAATCTGCTTGTGTCAGAGACTAAAATTTCCTTGCTCTTAATGATGGTGTTGTGCATAGATAAAACGTATGTACATTGTAGAGTATGCTAAGATTAAAGCACAGTTCAGCACAATATTTTTTCTTGATCTCAGGCTTTTGGATAGTTTGATTTAATTTTTGTGATTAATGTCAGAACATTGGAGGAAATATTTGGGATTTGTAAATATAATATGCAATCATGTGCAATCAGTCATCTAAATATTGTTTACCTTAACTCATAACTTGGTTAGTTTGTAAGCTTTATATCGTGCTAATCATGCTTCAGCACTGACAGTCTGTTTCTTATCACACCAAATTGTTGAATATACAGCTGCTACAATCTATTTAGCTTCTGTTCAGAACCACAACAATCAAGAGTGGTTTGACCCTGCAATGTGCATGCTTGTGCAAAAGTCTAAGTGGTACACTTGAGCAAACAGGAACATAATCTAAATGCCTTCTCTCTTGAGTTGAGACAGTTCTTCTGCCCTTACCATCTTTTTATTATGTCTTACTGCTGTTTCTTCCTGAAAGGTTAGTACTCCTCTTTGCAAACATGATGGCATTTACCTCAAGATTTGATGGAATTTGAGTGACTTCTATGCATTCTACTGGTATTGTTTATATAATTGAATGGGAACTTTGTTTTCTTCTTCCACTTTACTGCCACAATAAATGTAGCAAAATTCATTGTATGAGCACACAATACAGAAAGTTTTGTTTTAAACAAAACTGACTTCATTTTTTCACAGATACCAGGATTAGTTGTGGTGGTGTGGCATGGAGAAGAAGGACTGCTAGCTATCACATTCTTATCTGTCTCCTTGGTTCTTGATTGATTCTAATGCTATGTGATCCTTGCAGCCTTTTTGTATTGACAAAGAAGGCTCAGAGCCAAATTAAGTTGTAATATAAAGTTGTTGCTTTGCATTTTTGGTGTGCTTTTATACATGGTGTGGCCTTGATGCACTCCGGGCAGCACTGCCGATTCTTTGCTTTTATCTGTCTTCTTGGCTTTTGTTACTGTTTTCATTCTCTTGAATTACTGCATGTACCCTGCTCACTTAACTCAGCCATTTCTTCTGATGCACAAATGTTTATACTTCCTATGCTCCAGTGTAATGATTCCTTTACAGAGCGTGTTTCACCTGTGACCCGTTAGTACTCTGAGAGAAGGAAGAGGCTATAGTTGGGCCTGCTTTTCTTTTAATCCCTCTATTCCCCCTGGCATGTTAAACTCAGCTATGTAAACTTTAAGTTAAGCTATTCTCTCCACAAGGCTGTAATAAAATTACGGTATAAACTAGGGATAGGTCTGCATATAGTGTATCAGGTTGAGATAGAAAAACTTCTCAGAGAACTACACAGAGGTCTTTGAACACTCTTGGCAGGCTGTATTTTGATGTACACCTTGCTGATATCCAGTAGTGTGAGAGACTGGGGAAAAGACATGCATGGCTGCTGTCTTTCTTGGCTCCAAAATACAGCACTGCCTAGGAGAACCTGTTGATCCTCATTTTACCAAAGACCTGTTGGGAATTAAGCTTGTTCCTCCTGTAGCCCACCACTACCAGGAAGACTCCAGAAACAACTCTTGCTAGCCTGGGATCTCCACTTGGCCAAACTTTTCATCACATAATGTTAATTTGTCATTTTCAAGCTTCCCCAAGCAGAGCTAGAATAAAATATCAGATTTGATGCTTTTGAACTAGCCTCATACATCTGTGTACGATTCTAGTATTTTCATTTTTTTTTCTATTCATGAGAAACTTATTCAGAAAATTTCTATTTATTTCTTTTTAGAAGCTCTTACCCTTTCAAATAAAGGTACAAGGGGCTGGGGGATGGGGGGGCTCTATTTCTTCCTTCCAAAGAATCAAATCCACAGGCTGGAAGGTCCTGCATGAGGATTTTCTGAGGGGCTTGCTATATGGCCAGCACAGTTATGGTAAGCACACTTTAACAATACATTGTGAGCTGTGTGCTTTGGTTCTGGGAAACCTCCACTTTGAGCCAGGCTGGTAGGCAGGTACCCTCAAAGAATACTTAAGCTGTCCTGCATGAATTTGCCATCTGTGAATTAATTTTTTAAAAAAAGTTCACTGTCAAAGAAAATTAACAGGTAATTATCAAAGTTGTTGCAATCTAGCAATTCTGAAGAAGTCTACAACTGGGTTGACAAATTAAAAACTGTCTTTTTCTTACTCCTCTAAATTTACCTGTATGTTCAGGAGCTTCCTCTAGTTATGTCACATAAGCATCCTGAGGAAATCAACAGTGCAGAAGGACAGTGCCACCATGTTTTTTTATCTTTATATATGATGGTAGAAACCAATTTTAATCTATAGATTTAGTTGTAGGAGTTGAAATACTGATTTACAACCAGATGGGTTTTCCCTGATGCTAGGGGCTGCGTGTGACAGAGAAATAAGGCAGATAGTCAGATGTGGTAAAAATGGTCTGATGTTAACCTAGTGCTTGCTTGTCTCTCTGAGAATCATCATTCTACAAGCTTGAAGCTCCTTGTAGGAGTGGAAAACTGGGTTGTTGCTCAGCTTGAGCCTGTTTAACTTAATATTCTTGTAGAGCTTCTTTAATAAGATCCTTAATATTGACTTTATCTGGTAAATCAGGGACATGCAAGCTTCCCTTCTTCCATATGTCCCTCATTAACTCCAGTAAAACTCAGTGCTTCCCAGCCATCACCAGAATCCCTGCTGCTGGCTGGTTACCTGAGTGTCAGGAATGTGTAAATATGCTCGGAAGTACTGCTGTCTCCTTTTCTCCCAGCACAATGTTTCCTTAGCGTCACCCAAGTTAAATGTCTATGTCACTTGTTTCTAAGGTAAAGATTTTAGCTGTGACTGAGAAACCCGAGACATCACGTAATAAAATCTGATTAGGCAGGAAAAGCTATACTGCATCCAGTGGCTGGGAGGTCAGGAAAAAATGACATTCTTAAGTGGCACTGCATGACATTGTGCTAAAAAGGGTCAACAAAGAGCGTGCAAATGCAGCACTTACAGAGTTCAGTGCAAAGCTGTGCAATACCACTCTTCCGTGTTTTCGTCACAAAAATTAACCTCCTCAGAAAGGCTTAATTGGCGCATTTCCTTAATAAACAGTGCTGATCTTAATCCACTCTAAAGTAACACTGGAGTGAAAAAAACTACCAAGCAGTTTATTAAACTCTGTTCTCAAACAAAAGGTTTTTTTAAACAAATTTGCCTGGAAATACCAGCCTTGTGGAATTTTTAATACTAAACTTTTCAAGTGCTATGAAATGCTTTTTTTCAAAGTCCAATAAGTTTCATTTGACCAGGATCTAACCAAACTTGAATACTTAAATGCACGGATAATTTTTTTGAAAATTAATAACTACTACCAGCTAGAAAATATTTGTATTAATTAAAGAATGCTAATAAAGATACAGTAGAAGATACCACCCTTTAGCATTGTGGTCAACCTAATGTTCTGGAAGGGCCAGTTACGTGTGTGTCAGGCCCCACAGAGATGTCAGTCTGTCATCTGTGTCATCACTGCGCCTTGGAGATTTATAGCTGCAGGTTGTTCATGCCTTGCACTGGCAGATCCTTTGGTGCTCATGTTGCTGTTACAGTTGCTCTGTTTCCCTCCCCACCCCTCTTTGCATAGTGGTGAGGGTGATCATCCTCTCACAACAGTAACAAGTACCCGGGTATTCCCACCTGCTTTTTGTCAGGTCTAGGGCTGGGATATACTGTGCTGTGCCAGCTGCTCGTGGCATAATTCCTAGATACACTGGCTTTTGGAAGATGCCCAAAAGTCAAGGTTTCTGGAAACCCTTGGCTGTGCAGGAGGATGTGAGGAGAAGTGGTACATAATCTAGGTGCTGATGCATACTTGGGAAAAAATTGAGAAAGTCATGAGTTTATTATTGTCTGCAGCTACCTAGACTGCATGACAAATATGGTCTTGTAGCTACACACAAGTAAAACTAGAGGTGATAAATAAGTAATTTTTACTGTCTGATGACACCTTTGCATGATGCTTCCCTGTACTGGAACACCTTTTCCACACATAACAGCAAACATCACAGAAGTTAGGTAATTAGCTGTGTAAGAGGTCTAGTTGGGAATCTGAGTGGTGGTTTCCAGAGCATATGCATGCATATGCACAGATATTTCCTCTCCTTCCCATAACTTTGTGTCTAATTGCTAGGCTCAAGCAAAATATACATTTCCTTGAAAAGCAATTTCATGCTTTTTTTATTTTAACAGGCATACAACGTCTAAATTTACACTATAAAAAAAGTACTGGTTTTAAGTAAGTGGCCACCACAGTATATGACAATCTGGTTTTGTTTTCTTTCTGCATGCATTTACATTTGGAAAAAATTTCCATATTTCATTTCATCTGAAAAACAGCCAAGTGGTACATTTCTCCTTCTCGTTGGATGCAGACTTTTTGTGCTCTTCACTTTGCCAGTTGACACAAACCAAAACCCTTTAATTATTGAAAAATCTTGAAATTATGTAATATTGAAAGCATCATTTTGAGTTGTAGCTTTGCTTCTGAAGGTGTGAACAAAACAGCACAATTCTTAACATTATCCTAAAATACACTGAGCTGGTTCATGCTGTGTGAGTATTGAGGAAGCAGAGTCCTTGAGCATTCCTGTTAAGACTTCTCTGTGCTATGTCCAAAAGCTTTCTGCATCACCACTTTTGAGTTCTCACTACAGGTAGTAATGCTGCATTCTCAGAGAAGGAGTTTGTGAGAACCTCTGCTTCTGTAACAACAGTCCATGTAGAAATGAGTTGGGGATTAGTAAAGGTGCAACATATGCAAGCAAAATTGCAGGTGGGATCTGAGGGTAATAATGCCTGTCCTGGTGACCTGAGCAAAGCTGATGTGCCACAGAAGGTCACTGGTGTTTATGAAAATGGGCTGGATGTCTTGGAGGCTGCCTGAAGGTAAGTGGCTCAAAGTGACATGCTCCTGGGAGTTCAAGTTTTTCTACTCTACCCTGCCTGTGCACACACGAGTGAGGAAATGGCTTGTTCCCTGGGCACAACTAGCTTCTGACCAGAGGTTTTCTGGAGAACTGTCACACAGTTACAACTTCTAACTGAGCACTTTCCTTCGTTCCTCACTCCCTGGCACTTGAACTGAGACCAGGGTTTTAACTCCATCCCTGGGTGCTCCTTGGCTGTCTTACTTCCTGTGGCAACATTCCATGTCCCTATTCTACCTGACTTATTAAACCTCTGTAAGTCTAACTTACAGAGTTAGACTTATGCAAAGCAAGGCCAAATAACTTACGCAAAGCAAGGCCAAATCATCTTGCTTTTTTCTACTGATGCTGTGAATTCCCTGTCACTTGAAAGCACCAAATCAGAATTAGCATCTCTTTGAAGAGGCCTCCTGCCAAAAAGAACACTTGAAGGCAGGAATTACTGGTTGAAGATTTCAGGTCAGTAAATCAGATTAGCCTTCTCTGATTTCAGAATGTGTGTTTGATGGATAAGCCTTACTCTAAATGCATGGATAGTTTTAGAGTGATAGTTCTTTTCATGGAGTAACATCTGCACATTGCTTTGCTATTAGCCTGTGTAATGTTTGCCAGCAACACAGCAGGGAAGTTCAAGCCTTTCTGGTGATGAATTTTTCATCCAAAGAGCCAAGGCACACATCCCAAGGCTCTGAGGTGCTCTCACTGATTGGAAAGTCCATTACAGAGCTCTGCTGTTTTCTTTAGTGCAGAACCTAGATTTATTTGTGATAGCAGTGCTGGCTGGCATTAACAGACCTGCACAGAGCAGTGAATTAATGACATTCCCCACCCAGTGAGTGCTTGTTGCTATCACAGACATGCTGACGTATGGTACAGCCACTCATATTCTTGCACCATGCCTGTATGTCACCTGCACTAGTCTCTTTGCAAAACAGTTTCATTTTTAAATTAAACCTCAGATGCTCCTTCATGTTTTGAGTTGATTTTGCTGATGTGGAAATTAAGCAAAGCCTGACTAGTCGGCTTCTTGCAATTATATAAGAAGTCTGGACCAGAAATACAAGATGATTGCAGTTCTGCTGAATTGTCACTGTGCTGTGATCCATGTGTTCCCACGTCTTAACCACAGGCTTCAGGAAGCTGACTGTGATTCAAAGTTAAAACGCCAGTGGTTTCCCCTTGCCTGTTGGCTGGCCACACTACTTTCCTGTCTGTTGTTCAGTTCTTGAGCCTATCTCTGCAGTCCTGCCTCTGGGAAAAGGAAAAGGTGTGCTGAGCGTCCAGCCCCACTCCTGATTTGAGGAGTCCTTACCTGAGACTGGGGCTTTTGCTACTCCTACGAAGCAGGAGCATCAGCCACATCAGTGCTTGAACTGTGCTGGGGTCCTCTTGGATACCTGCAAACTGGTGTCCTTTGCAGCTTAGTAACCATCTGGTTGACAGAATTAATCTGATAAGAGTGGTAAATACCCTGTCTCTAACGGATTATATGCAGCTGTTAGAGGACCATTAAAAACAAAGCGCACTGTCTGTTTTTTATTAACTGTACGCCTGTGGAAACTGGTCTCTTCAGTCCCCAGTATCATACCAAATTGTGAAATGCTGACTCATCATATGATCCACTTGGTAGAGCATCACCTTTCCACACATGAGGAAAGAGGAAGGGGATTTACATCCTGCAATCCATCCGTTGGATAATTGCTAATTATCTATATATATGTACTCATATGCAGGTTAATAGCTTTTACTTGCACTGAATTCCTTAAGTAGGGGCAGTTAAGACTAGAAACAAAGTTTAAAATAGTTATCTTTTAGAATGCATTAGACACACAGAGGACACAAAGTGGACAAGGTGAGGGAGTCTTTCCACGGAGACCTTCCTTGCTTCATTGGTGGCATTGCAATAGTAATTCCTATCGGAATTTGGCTTTGTAAATTCCTATTGTCACATTGGACGTTGGGAAATCCTAAGCTCCTGCTTAGTCCTGCACATGGTTAGAGGCGACTGATGCTGGAAAAGGTGTTTCTGAAGCATTGGGAAAGGTCTCGGCTCCTGTTAAGAAAGCACGGCCTTCCAGCTGTCCACTGAGGAAACATGGCTTTTCCACGCAGGCGCGGGCAGTGGGATGCGGCACAGCAGTTCGAATCCGGGGTTAGTGCACCACGGTGTTAAACTTCAATTTGATGCTTGGTCTTTTAAGATCCTCCTATTCAAATGCCTCGTTCACTGAATTTATTAAATTCCAGCTACCCAGAACCAGGTGTTATATGAGCAGGCAGGTGATCCCGGCAGTGTCGCTGGGAGCCGGGCAGCCTGCCGAGGGTGGCCGTGCAGGTACCCACCTCACTGTC
The DNA here is from genome assembly GCF_001715985.3 of Manacus vitellinus. Taxonomy (NCBI): domain Eukaryota; kingdom Metazoa; phylum Chordata; class Aves; order Passeriformes; family Pipridae; genus Manacus; species Manacus vitellinus. The sequence goes on along the minus strand of NW_021939324.1, from coordinate 11,836,517 downwards.
GCCGCTGCCACCACCCGTGCCGGCCCGGGGAGCGGGGCAGCGGAGCTCGCACAGGGCTGACGACAGCGGAAGCCGCGCGGCGGAGCCGGCCGGGCAGAGCGGTGCCGCCCCGCCTGCGGCTCCCCGCGCTCGGCTGCCCAGCCCAGGACAGGGACATCCCAGCCGTGCCCCTTCCGCATGCGGGAGCAGCGAGGGAGCTGGTCACCCCGCACCGCCAGCATGTCCGCCCGCTGCTGCGCCGGCCAGGTAGGGGCTGGGGGCGCGGGGGAGCCCGGCAGGTGTGCGGGGGGGGGGGCTCAGCCAGGGCAGGCATCCCGCGGGGAACGGCGCTGCGGGCCGCCGTGGGTTCCGCGACCCTGGCCCGGCCCGAGGGCTGGCCGCTCACCCAGAGAGTCGGGCGGGGAAGGGCTGGGGGTCCGTCCCTGCGCTGCCCCCGGGCCGCGGCTCTCGGCGGTCCCGCAGCCACCCTGCGAGCAGGGCTGCCGGGGGCCATTGGCGCGGGAGGGGAACAGCAGCCCTGGCTGCGAGCGCGGGTGCCCGTCCAGGCTCGCCAAGTGCTCCAAGTGGCGTTTCATCTGTTTCCCTGGGTGAATTCGCCTCGTATTTCGGAAGGGAAGCTGGACGCAGCGCGTCCCCCCGAGGTGTGGGCGGGCAGCCGGGAGCCACTGGGCTCGCCGGGAGCCACTGGGCTCGCCGGCGTCCGCACCAGGGCAGCGGCATGCGGGTGGAGGCGCCGACATGGAAAGGGACCTTCCCAAAGCCCTGCACGGCAAGGAGGAATTCTTAAAGGGGCGACAGATCGCTTAGACCTACGAGAGTCGGTTGGGTAATTGTCACTGGTTCCACGTGGTGGGGAGATGAAACCCCATGATATAAGGATTGGAATGGTCTTAACTTCTCTCCTAGCCCCAGGCTTCCTGGCAGTCCTCAAACCCTTTCACAAACTCCTTTAAATTTGGCTTGTGAAAAGATTCGGCATGTTCAGGTGCTGGCAGAGGGAGTGAGAGATGACAGCAAGTGGTGATGGAGGGCAGGGCAGGACCTACACTGGTCAGCATCCGTGGGGTGGGGGTTCAGTGCTCCATATGTTACCACAGTGCACCTGTTTTCCTGCTTAAATTAGTTCCATGGACAAAGGACCATGGCTTGGAGGAGATGGGTGATTGTGAGGCCCTTTCCACATCTCATCCTTGGCTGCACTCAAGGGAAGGACTCCTGTTTCTAACAGTGTCTCTCTAGTGTGATGTTAAACATCTTCTCCAGGTACTTTATTTGTGCTTCATTTTCCCAAATTTCCTTTTCTTCAATAGAAACTCATTATCACTTTGCCTGTCTGCAACAGACTAACCAGTGAACTTATTCCTGTTGTTTTACGTATTTAAACACCTAATTCTATTGATATTGCTATTGCTTTGCTCACCCTGCCCACCCTCAGCATCTGATTATTCTCTTGGTTCTGTATGAACCACCTGGAAAAAAAGAATCTTATATCTTTCCTGAAGGTTGAAATCCCAAGCTAGATTTGGTCGTCTGTCTGTGGTTCTTTCAATCTTCAGCGGGATGGTAGGAGTACTTAGCTTGTTTTCAATTGCATGTTCTCTGGGACCTGCCTCATGCCTCTCCAAACAGCACTGGGTGGTTGTGGGGGAGAGTAGTAACTTTACTTGCTAATATTCCTCTTGAAGCAGGGGCCTCCCTGCCTGCTGTTTCACATCCATTTTGGCAGCATGTGAAAACAAGTTGTGGAGCAGCTCAATGAAGTGCTGTTAGTAGGTAATGTTACTGCAGTACTTCACGGCTGTTGCGTTTTCATTGCTTTTTTTATGTAGCTCCTGGAGAAGTAATTTAATACCAAGAGGATGAAACTGTTGTCATGCTCAGTGGGGAATGGCATAGCTTTACTGTGCCCGACCTCTGTGACATTCTTAAAGCCTCTGTCCCTACCCCACACAGTAATCTCTGGTAGTAATGTGTTTTATTGGCACTGATGTGTCACTTTGGAACCTGTAAATAAACTGAACTCCTTAATGTTGTTGCAGACGAGGCAAAAGCCCTGAAGTGGATGCAGTCATAGTGCCAAAAATCCCTGGGAAGATGTATTCTAAAAAAAAAAAAGCACTTACTATTGATGTAGACTTACCTATGGTAAATATGGCATATTACTGGAGTTTCACCAGCAAACATAGTGTAGAGAACCTTTTTATAGGCTAAGGTGATAAACGGCATGATCTATGTTTCAATAGCATGCAGTATTACATTTTAAAAATGAAAAATGGTCTTTGCTTTTGTTACTTGATTTATTCCAACCTTGATGAGGGGATGTTTGTTTAACATGATTAATACACGAGAAAACCAAAAGGAATAGAAGTTCTTTCTGTCTCAACCAAGCTCTCTCAAGTGTTTTGTGAGTACTGTTAATGAAGCTGGAAAATCAAGAAGGAATTTGGCCTCTCCCTCAGTGTTCCCCTAAAGATGATGTTAACTCTGTCTCTAGAAACAGAGGAGAATTGCTTGAGAAAAGATAGAACTTTATACAAGTTCTGAAAAACAGCACTGATGTTGGGTCCCTGCTTTTTTTTTCTAAAATATACTAGTTTAATGGGTTTGATATCCTGTAGTGTGAGGATCTTTTGTGGGAATTATTTTTGCCCTTTATACACCTTGTGTATGCCTCTCTCTTTCTGTGGATCTGCTTTCCTAGAACTGCCTGAGAACTTTGGCATTGCCTTTCTGAGCTGTTTAAGTATAGTTATCGTAGGTGGATGTCCGTAGCTGATATCAGAGTTTTGTTGTGAGTTAACATGACTTGGCTATGTGTTTTTGCTCCATTCGTATACCAGCAGATTTTCCTGATGAAGAGAAGACAGTGAGTGGTTAGTACTTTCAGTTTTGGGTCAAACTGTGGTAACTATCTAGTTGAAGGTGCCTGTCAGAATAAATGCATTCAGGTTTTGGAGCCCAGATTCCTGTTGTTAAAGGATATAGCAGCAAGCTGCCAGACTTCAGTGTACTTTGGTTATGCTGATTTTGCAGTCAAAAATTATTTAAAATAATCTTGCCAAATTTAAAATATCATTGCCAAATAGACCCTGGGAACTTTCTTTGAAGGAACTTGGCCATTTATAAACATTAATTTCTGCAGTTGCTTTTTATTGGGCGATGTACAAACTTGTTTTGAAGACAGTTGTGATTTTTAGGTTTCTGAGCTGTAATAAGCTTACTTAATGTTTCTTCTTTTGCTACTGTTTCATTGGTAGATCTATTTTGAGAATGCAGTGAGAATACAGTTTGACTTGGGCCTCCACAATGCTTTTGATTACATAAAAATATCTGCTTAAATTGACAGGAAACAGGATTTTACATTTGGCTTTTCTTCAGTAGTTATTCTCAGGAGAATGAAGTTGAGATCATGGTTAAAGAAAGCAGCTGTTGCAGAAAATCTTTATTACAATGAATATGTTTTTTCCAGAGTTAAATAAATGTAATTGAGATCCTTAACATTCATTTTGGGGGGACAGTATGTTGTAGCTGGGTTGTTCAAGAAGATGGATTTTTCAATTAGAACTGGTAACTATTAAAGCTCATGAAGCTGTTTTTGTAGATCTGTTAAATCTTGAGTGATGTCCTTAATACTCTTCTGCACTTAGAAATTATATCATGTAGTAAATACAGTGAGATGTGCCACAAGTTAGAGTATCAGATTTTAATTTTATACCCAGACCTCTAATTATGATTTATTTTTTTTTTTAAAGAGGGAGGGAAAAAAGGCACATCTATATTTATAAGACTGACCTCATGACTTCTGGGGCCCATAGCTTTTGGGACAAGGGAGGGAGGCCCCTGTGTCCTCTGGGCTGCCTGCCTCTCTGGCACTGCCTGTTTGCATCTTCATGTTGAGAAGGGAGCTTGCAGCACTATCCCCATGGTCTCCTTTTTTTATTATATGGTGAAAAGGATGGTTCTGTCACCCTCATCCAGGTTTGTGTGTCCTCTGAGGTTGCTGGAGCATTGTGGGGAGTATGCATAGTGTGATGTGCTGCAGTGCTGTGGGATGATGATGGTGGTGTTCCTGGCTTTCCTTCACATGGTGCTCCTCAAAACACATCTCTTCTGCAAATGGTCTTCCTGGGTGAGAGGGGTTTGTTTAGTGTGTTTAACCTGAATATTTACCTGTGGGTATTTCCACACCCTGCCACTGCTATTATTAATCATGACAGAAGATGAAACTAGCTGTCTGAGGTCAGATGTAGAATACTGTAGTGTACTCCACTTAAATGCAGTTAGGAAAAGCAGGCTGGGGAAGATCTATTTTCCCTGTTCGCAGAAAAATGGAGTTTCTGCTTTAAACGAATGGTTTCCTGAATAACTGAATTAGCAAAACCTGTTTTTCTGCAACTTTGTCCACTGAGGTTGGTACCTCATGTTGATTCCCTTTCTGATAAATACTGAACTCATGTTTAAGCCTTTTTCTTCCTAAGGGCTGAGAGATCATTTTTCTCTGCTAAAAGTTTTGCTCCTTTTCAAGGAAACTATAAGAACATATCTCTGAGGCCCAATTGGCCTGCCGTAGCTGGATAAAATTTGCTGCTGGATTCAAAAGTGATCAGAAAGGGAGGGAAAAGTGACCAAAAGACAGTGAGGTTCTGTAACTGTTGTATCATTTGCCACTGCATCACTAGGTTGGTGAAGTGCTAAGGCCTGAAAACAGACCCTGAGCCAGAGTCGACCTCTAGATGAACCTTCCAACCTCATCATCATCATGGCTGGGCTTCGCAAACGAAGATTTGGGAAGGTCTCTACCCATGTTTGTTGCAAGCATGCTGGTGGCTAAAAAGGCCAATACAGACAGGCATGTCCGGTTGCAAAAGGCACAGCAGAAGGACTCCTTAGGTGGTATATTCTGCAAGGCACAATTCTTTCTGTGTTGTCTTTTCTCCTCAAGGGTGATCCTGCGTGCTTTCTCAAAGGCATCAGCAACATTATAGATGGTGTGTCTCCAGACCTCCCGATTGGAGGCCGGAGTAGACCAATTATGGTGGTCAGTATGGCCAAGGCTGAGATGTTGTTTCAGGGAGACTTTGTATCTTCTCTTTGGGGCTCCTCTCTTGCGGCAGCCAGTGGCAAGTTCACCATAAAGCAAGACCTTCCAACCTAATGTTATTATTTAGCCACGTATCTGCTTATTAGCCAAAATTCTGTACAATCATTAGTAAAATACATAGTATGATAAGACTACACCTGTGTAAACATGTATGCTTGTTAGTAAGATATATTGGTATCCGCTTATTAGTGAAGATTTGTATCTGTTCATTAATGAGATATGAATGTATCTGTCTTTCTGTATTTAGAGACTGGTCGAGGCCATGGAAGTAGACAGCTGGCTTTGTTTGACAGTAGGTGGTCCAAATTTAAGATATAAATGTATCCATCATTCTGTATTTAGAAACTAGTCAAGGCTGCGAATGTAGACATTAGTTGGTCCAAATTGACTCCCTTGATTTTCCTCTGAGCCCTGGCCAGGCTTTAGGTGAAACTGAAGGAGAAAAGAGAGCCAGATATTTACCTCATTAAATAAGTGATGTGAGCTTGTTTGTTTAACAATTTAAAAGCGGGACCCTTTCACAGCAAAGATGGAGCCCTCACCTACGAGTGGACACACTGCATATGATTTCCCAGTTACCGGGAGTGGTTTTCCAGCCCTTCGCTGTGATTGGGTGTTCCCAGCTGATGAGCAGGTCTGGATGATGATGGTGATGTATTAGAGTAACCGGTGATGTATTTTTCTTAATCACTGTAGACACTCCTTGTAGTAATGATTAGGCGCATTGCCAAGCTTATCCTTTTGTAATTCTTTGCTATTTTCCACTATAGTAAATTTATGCACTTGTTTTTTAACGTTGGGTCTCTCTTTCTTGTGCCGACATTCGTCCACTGGCAAAACAGTTGGAAACCTTTCCCTGTCACTGTATAAGAGGTAGAAGATAGTCTTTCTCATTCCAGCTTATTTTCTGCAGAAGAACCTAAATACAACTGCTGCTTTTATTTTAATTTTTGCAAGTGTAGGTATTCCAGGATATGTTTTTTCCCATAATTGAGACTTTCATTACAGTGGATGCACTCACAGTTGTGGGTGCAAGACATACTTATTTCAGGGAAGTAACTGAATGAAAGCCTGAACTATGACTACAGTGTAAGCTGAAGGTCTCATCTGGAGTTAGTGACTGCTGTGATCCCAAACATGTGCTGATGCTGGATGGTGTTCTCAGCTTAGCCATGTGAATATGCTTGGACCTTAGGTCATTTCCAGTGTTCTTCTCAAGGACCGAAGTCAATGGTGCTTCCACTTCTTTCTCAATGGTGCTTCCATTTCTTTCTTAAGTGTGCAGGCCCTGATATGTTTTGTAATGTTAAATGCTTAGCTGCCTAGATTTTTAGGCAGTGATCAACTGACTGAATTTAACCTGCTGCTTTGTTCAGGTCACCCAAGAGATCGGCTTCAGCATCAGCATGTGCTACAGCATGAGGCAGTGAGGGACTGAGCCAGCCAGAGCTGTGGGGTACACTGTAATGTGTGTCTGTGATGGCATGTTGTGGGGAAGGCAGGTCTGTGCCTGTTTTGAAGGGAGTCTTACATACCAGCAATGTCATCATCATTTAGCGATTGAATCTTCCAGCAGTTAGAGACGGTGTGTGCTGAAGTGTTTAAACATATTAATGTTAACAGTCTGAAAATGTAGAGTTTTGCTCTTCCTTCTGTCCAGTAGGACTAATCCAAAATGCAAGGACATGTACGCTCTGGTACTGAGTTTTGACAGGAACTGTTCTTAATGCAGTGAGAAATAGTGAATGTTTTGTACCAATGTATTGGCTTTTGTCACTTTTTACGAAGTGTTAATGTCTTTTTTTTTTTTAACTCCCTGCCCTAAAGTCTTCTTGGACTCAGCACTGAAACCATCTTTTAAAGACACAACATGTTTTTGGAACAGCTCAGAGCTGTCTGTTCATTCAGAAGTGAAACAGCTGTTCCAGCTATACGCTTTTGAGTCAATGCACATGAAAATTTCATTTAGCTGCTTTTTCACTGCCATGGTACATGGACTTAGGCAGTTACTGCCCTGCATTTTGTTCTCTGTACCTGGTGATGCACCACATCGTATCTATGTGTGCTATTCTTCCTCTAGAGTCCTAGTTTTGAACGTCAGAGCTAACCTGGAGAAAATCTGCCCTTGGTATGAAGCGATGGCCCCAAATGTCATACTTTGCCATTGCTGCTATGTCTTTCCTGTTCCGGTTGCTCTGTTAGTAGCTCCTCTGCTGTGAAAGTGAGAGAAGTGACTGCAACATTAGTTTAAACTACCTGCCGATGAGAAAATTGAAATATGAAATTATAGGAAAGGACAGCTGAACCTCTCACTCAGTGGAGTGTGCTCTCAGTGAAGAATGTCAAGGGATCAATGCAAAGAATCTTCACGTTCAGGTCTGTTTGTATCAGTGACCTGAGAGTGCATTTAAAATTGCTCCCAAAAGCACACAGGTGTGATGGAAGGGCTGGTGGAGCAGAGGCTGTTCCACCAGCCTGTCGAAGGTGATGTAACCCAGACGGCATGACCCCAGTGTAAAATATACCTCTGTAAGTACAGCCATCTAGCTGGTTGTCCGCACAAGATGTGGGTGGAGGGCAGGCAGCTCCCACAGCGTGGAGTGTAGCTGCATGCTGGGGGGGAGGAGTGAGGTTGCTTGCTGGACTTTGCAGTCAGGCAAAGGAGGGACTGGGCAAATTTCAAGGAATGCAGAAAGAAAACCCTCAGCAACTTAGGTGCTGGGAGAAGTCCTAAAGCCTTCAAATGAGAGAGAGGGTAAATGTTTGGGATTTTTGTGTTGATTAGCAGAGAGAAAAGACGAGGTAATTGAAGCCAATGAAAAAAACCTCATCAAGAACCAGTGCTTGGAGAACTGTAACAGACAAATTAGAAGGTGGGGGTTTTTTTCTGTTTTCAGTGGCAGATGTGAGTAACTAGAGGGACAGACAGTCTGCCTCATACTGCTGTCAAATCCAGATGGTCTATGCTAATGGAAAATAGCTATACTACTAAGGAGTTGGATGATGTGATACACTGTGTGGTTCAGGTCAGACCAAACAATTGTCTTGATTTTTCCAAAATTATCAGGAGAAGAGCAGTTAGGCAGACTTGAGTGTAGACGTTTTGCAGTGACATTATTTTCCAATGCTGAGCTGAGTCACCACTTAGTAATGTTTGAGCACAGAGACAGAAGCTAATCGTTCTCAGTTACAGCTTAACTTCAGCTCTGCCGGTGCCTGGCAGTGGCTCAGCCACATTTTAGCTCTTTAGCCCTCCTCTACCTGTCCTAGATGCTGCTTTATTGCCTAGGTTTTGAGCTGCTTGGTGCTTATGATAGTTCTACCCTGTAGTGCAAGGCACAAGCCCTTTGCTTTGGAAACTCACCTCAAGACAGGAAACCCTCACTCAAAAACATTGTTCTGGCAACATCTGGGCCAGCATGACTTTTCTCTGAAGTCTGTTTTAATTTTGCACAATTTGCAGTGTGAGACATGCTCTTTAAAATAGGTCATCAGTTGATTCACTGGTATGTTGGTCACAAAATCTCTTGGCTTAAGTCACATGGTGAGTCTGAATATTAAATAAGAAGCAGTGAAAAGCCGGTTAAGTCAGACAAAATAAGGACAAAATAAGGCCTCTTTGGTGAATTTAGTTACTTCTGAGGGACAAACCACTGTGTAATCATGTGACTGGTTGAAGAAGCCTATGGAAAATGCATATGCATAACAGCAGTGGGTTTTCAATAATAGTCTTAGACCATCTCCTAACACTTGGGACACCTGGCATCAGACGTCTCTTGTTTTCATGAACCAGTGCACTAACAAAATTCTAGACAGTCTTTCCTGAAAGCAGAAGCCCAAGCAATGACAAATGTGTAGCCTGTTCAGGATATCATTCATGCAGGACCGGCTGCTTTGCCTGTCCAGCCTGCTTGGATGCTGCGGGTAGCTGTGAGAGTAGATGGTTGGGTGTTTTTGATAAACACTGTTAACAGCTCAGTGACTGCATTATCTGCAAATCTTATGGCCCAGATAATGCTGGCAGTCAAGTAGTCAAGCACTGCATGAAAAACTAAACTGCTCTAGGCCCCCATGAAAAGAAGCTTCAGCAAGGCACATTCCTATGCTCTGTGGACAGGCTGGAAGGCATGCAGTCTTCCTGATGCTCTGGCCAGGTTGTCAGTTAGGAGGGAAGAAATAAAAAGCTGCTTCATTTCATTAAAGTGTGAAGGTTTTTTCCTCCTTGTACTCTTATCCCTTTGATTTTTACCATTTCTACTGAAATCTGAAAGGAAGTGCTTTATTGTGATAAGTAATGGTTTGTATAATTTAAAAATACCATAGGCTATTTTGGGCTATGATCCCGAAACTCTTCACTTTGTTTTAATGATTAAGCAAAGTATTTTTTAAGACCTTTGAGATCTTTTTGGAAACATATGTGGAAAATACCTTCTTAAAATGTCACTATCTCTACAAAAGCAGCAGGCAGGGCATGTTCACTTACTTCTCACTCTTGTATCTGAACAGTTACATGTGCTTAACACTACTTTCATACCTTGTTCCGCTGATTTATCAGATTGGATCACAGCTTGCAGAAAAGTGTGTGGCAGATGTTAAGGGTATGTTGGTGGAGTATTCATTGTAGGGAACCAACAGTTTGTGTGCAAGTTGGTAAGCCTGCTTTGACCCTGTTTTGTTAAACTGTCTAACTCTTGTTAACCACAGGTTCTCCCCAGGCTGTTGGACGATGGGAGTGTGCAATATGTCCAGGCCTGCCTGTACTTGGAAGAGTGGTTTGCATGAACTAGGGGTGTTACATGTCTGCTTACTTCTGCTCCTCTCTGTGTGGATGTAAAAGTTATAGTTCCTCTGCATTGGCATGAACCCACTGCACTCCAATCGAATGAGGCAATAGGAAAATGCCACTGAAACTTCTGTTCAGAGAAGGGTGAAAGCATTCAAGACAGCTGCAAAACATTCACCCGTACTTTTCCCCTGCCCGTGCACTGTGCCCTCACATGAAATAGTAGAACCATTGCTGCTGTTGTATCAGCAACTGAAAAGGATTGATATGTATTTTTTTTCATTTTCATTACCTTTTTTTTTTTTTTTTTTTTTTTTTAGCCAGTAGATTGCTTTATTTAGTCACCCCCACCACAAGATAGGACTGTCAGGGCCAGTGAGGTGTTGGTGTGCGGCAGGAATGAGTGAGTGGCTGGCAGACGAGAGGGGAGGTAGGGGCTGTTAAGCCAGCCTGGCTACCAGAAGAAATGTCTGTGAAACTGTGCTTTGAATATTTTTTAACAGAAAAATTCCCCACACCGCTTTCCACAGCTGCTGTTGTGAAACCAGTCAAGTCAGCCATCATCCAGCACTTCAAATCCTGGAGCAGTCTGTTTTCAAGTATACTAGGATTAAAAGTTTTGGGATCTCAGGCAAGCTGGCAGCGTACCTTCCTTGAGCTCCAAAAGTGTAGCACTGAACAAAGCAGGTGGCTGGTCTATGGTGTGGAGACCTGGAGTCGTGGGAGGTTAGTGTGAGGGGGCTGGCTGGTGGTAAGGATTTGTGGAAAGCATAAATATTTGTGTAGTGTTTGTAATTATTGTCAGACTGTGATGTTCACCTGGTGAGGAGATGTAAAGATAGAGGGGCAACTGGGGTGGCTTGTGCTTGTTGCCTGACTTGTGGGAGCCTTTGGACGAGATGGACTTGAAGCCAGAACTTGCTGCAGCATGACAAACTCCTGACAGAGAAGCCTGGCTTTCAGATGCCATTGCATGGGCTTTTGAAGACCCTGGTCTTGGGAGGATCAGAGGACTTCAAAGGAGCTGTATGGACGTGGATTTTCAAGGCCTGCCAGCTGGCAGTGGTTACAGACCTTTGATTGTTTTTTGGGTTGTCTCTGTCCTAAAAACTGCACAGCATCTTGCTTCTGCAGAACACATTCACTGGAGGAGTTTTTATGTAATGATAAGCTAAATCTGTAAAAAATTTGACATGACTTGCTTTTTTTTCACAGTCTGTTTTTTTTAACATGAGAATTTGTTACTGTCTTAAAGTGCTTCAAGTGCTGAAGTGGATTTTGAGCCCCTGGGCAAGACCATTGCTGCAGTCAAAAGGCAGAGGTGAAGTGAGATGGGCCATACCTGCAGTAAAGCATCAGAGGATCTGTGTAACTTAGCTGTACATTGACTGCAACTTTTTAATAGAGAACTCTTTGTATATGGGGGCTTTGAAGTCTGTCACCCAAAGATAACATCTTTGAAACCTCTTTGGTCAGTAGGATGTGGCCAGCATTTTACTCTTTGGGACAGAGACTGTTCTCATTTATTTTTGGATAACACCTAATTCATCTTGGCCTAGTCTAGAATGTATTTAGTTACAACCAGAGTTTAAAAAAGAAAAAGAAAAAAAAAGCATCATAAAAAAACCCAAACCACCAAATTTGGGACTGTGGCTGAATAATGTAACCAACTTACTATGGTTTCCATGGCTACTTAGACTGTTTAAAGAGGTGCATCTGGAAAAAGATGAAGACACTGGTATTTTTGACCAAAATTTGCAACTTATAGGGTATGTGCTCAGTATTAGAAACTATCATTAAAGTCTAAGTAATGTGGAACAGTACATAAATGAGCTATATATTCTATTTAAGCATTTGTTGTTCTAAGTAGCAGCTCCAGGGACCCAGAAGTAGAATAACAGACATGTTGCTGGATGTAGGTGAGATATTACTGACACAGCTCTCTAGCACCTGGTGTAGGAAAATGTTGATCCCTTTACAAATGCCAAAGCTGCATTTACTTCTATACTGTAGTTTTTGATGTTATGGTAAGGCCAGCAGTTGAAGTTCATTGTGGAGACTTTGGATATGACTGATATCAAATCCTTTCAGGTTCAAAGGACCTTTAGTCTTAACCTCCCCCCCCCTTAAATCTGAAGTGGGTGGATTATACTTTTCTAGTATGCATTTGTTTTTAATTGTTATTATTCCATTTGCTTGTTTAATTGGTAATTTGACGTAGCTTCCTTATTTCCCAGGCTTGTGTTGATGCTGTAAAAGGTAACAATTTCAATACATGTAAAAAATAAAATTGATATTTAGCCCACCACTACCTTCTATTTTGAAAGCATACTTGCACTGCATACTTGCACTGTGTACTTTTGCACATAGTATTTTTAATTTCTGGCTTTGGTGCCAACACGAGCCCATGCTGTTTATTCCCCACAGCTGGAGCTTTGTGTTTTGGGGAGGATTTCTGTTTCGCAGCAGCAGCAGTTTTAGCAGCTGTGTGCTTTGAGGCCCCTTCTCTGGCATGTTATCCGGCAGTGAAGTGAGAGAAGAGCAGTGTGGGAGCAGGGTTGGACTGCCACCATTTTGTGTCTTCTGCCAGCTGAAGACATTGCTGAACAAGGGAAGGACCTGTCTGCCACCCCCTTTCTGTGGGGCTGAAGGCAGGAACCCGAGCTAGAGTGTTGCAGAGGTAGTCATGGCAGGGAAATGATAAGCTGGGAGTCAGTCTTTTAAAGACACTTCATCAAAACAATTTGGGGCTCTTGGATCAGTCAGTCTGGTTGTGGAGTTATATCAGATATGTGTGTCTGCAAACACACACATGAAACCCCCTCCTCCTTATCAGACAAGTCACTGTTGCTGGAAGAGAAAGTGTCCTGGGGGGAAAATAGCATGTGGTGGTTTGGAACCTGATGGCACATACAAGCCAGTGAAGTTTGCCTGGATGACACAAAGGTGGCACTTGTGCATTTTGAGTCCCTTGGCAAGAATCCACCTTGTACAACTGCTTACTGAAAGCAGAAGGTCCTCTGAAGGTTCCCATGGCCCCTCCAGAGGCTCAGGAAACACTGGGAAAAAGCAGCCTTGGTGTGCTCGAGCCCCAGGCACCATACCTAGCCACAGGGAGTCCCTTGAAATTGGGAGTACAGCAGGGTGAGGTTACTCTGGGTTGGCAGCAGTGAGGTTCCCTGCTCATGGCTGCCTATTGGTGTCTAAAAACCCTCCTGTGGTCATGGCTGGTGGGTTAAGCACAGAAACCATATGAAGCTGCTGCCTATTGCAAGGAAGGGCCTGGCCAAGGACAGTGCTGCCTAATGTATAAAAATAAGGCTTACATTTATATTTTTATATATCACTTTTTTAAAAGTAGAAGGCAGGGAAGGTGAGTCCAGCTTCTTTGAAAGTTAATGATACTGTTGACAGCAAGAAAGTAATGAGCATCAAGCTAAATTCCTTTCAGGATTTGTTCATACCTTTTTCCTTGTTGAATACATGCTTTTTGGCATGCTTTGTAGTTTTTGTCTTGGTGGACTCTCAGTTGTGAGTAGAAAAGAACTGAAGTATACAAGGAATTCTGTCTCTCATCCTTAGCAAATGTGAGAAAGCTAGACACTGATGTGCTTAAAAGTAGTGAATTTTCATAAACAAGACTATCTGCTTCCAGTTAAATGCTGCTCAGCTGGAAGGAGAGAACTTGGGAAATTCTGGCATTTTACAAGAAGTCTCCCAGCCTCCTTTTCTAACTTTTGCAACAGAAACCTGAAGCTGGAGTTCTTTGGTGGTTTTTTGACTTGTGTTTTTTTTGTCTTACTTTCCAGTTGGCCTGCTGCTGTGGTACTGCTGCTTGTTCCTTGTGCTGCAAATGCTGCCCAAAGATAAAACAGTCAACCAGCACCCGCTTCATGTACGCACTTTACTTCATCCTGGTGACTATCATCTGCTGTGTCATGATGTCAACAACCGTAGCTAACGAAATGAAAATGCGCGTAAGTAAGAGATCAACTCACTGCTGCCTCTGGAAGGAAAAGGGGCTCCTTCCACAATTCTTTGTGTGTAGGGGCGCTTCCTCAGAAGAGGCAGTTGATTTTCTCCACCCATCCACTTCCAAACTCAGACATGATGATTTACCGTGCTCACCCTCTTCCTGTCACCCGCTGAGTATGTTTCACAACAGGAAGTGTCAAGGCCTTCCTCTCCTATTGTGCAAAAATCCGCTGGAGCGCACCCACTGCAGGTTTGCTGCACAGGTAGTGTCACAAGAGGCTTACTAGGGAGCTTTTTATAGAACAAATCAGTTCAGTCTAACGTTGAGTTCGTCTCTGGCAGCTTGTTTGCTAGCAGAAGCAGAAAATTAGAAAATAACTCTTCAAGTGTTATAATTTTAATTCTGTGTTCTCGGTGCTGTATGACAGACTACTGCAAAGCACAGTGCTGCAGAGCCTTTACAAGGGCTTTTCTTCAGTGTGTTGAGTCATTGGCCTCTAACAACAGCAAACATTGTTAATCTCTAGTTGTCTTTTTAATTAAAGATCTTCAAAAGCATGAAAGGAGCTGTGGCTAAAACTAGATTTTAAAACTCAAGTTTCTTTCAGAATCTTAATATAACTTTCCTAAGTGAAATGCTCCCCTAGCCTGGTATCGCTCACACACAGTAGACCTGTTGTACCACATATTTGGTACAAGCCACCACTAAGCCACCTGAGTAGTGTAAGTCCTCTCTCTCACCCTCTACCAACTACAAGAATGTAAGTCTGTTTCTAAGCAGGTGGAACAATGGCTGCATGGCTTAGTTCTTAAAAATGAAGGTTCTGCACCAAACACATCATTGGGCCTGCTTCAGGGTTGTGAATGTGCTTGTCCTGGAGGTTCAGAAGGCTTCCCTCGCTGCAGGCATGTAGTTGTTTTGTGTTCCCCTCCCAAGAGAGTGCTGTGGGTGCATGATTAGGGCTGTTTCCTCACTGAATCGGTTGCTGGACAAGCTGATGCCCTGCTTAAATCCTGCACTTTGTTTTTGGTTGTCTCTGAAACGCTTTCCTCCACAGCATCCCAGATCCAGAAGCTGGTGGCAGCACTCTCTCCCTGCAACACAAATGAGCCAGTGGGCTTATGGTGGGCTAATTTGAGGGCTTCTGTGCTCTGCTGCCAGTGACCTTTCTTTCTTCCCCTTGTACCCTCTTTGTATATTCTGTCCTAATTTTCTTTCATTTAATAGCACTTTGCGTGAATTATCCTACTGCCACCTTCTTATCCCAGGCCACCAGAAGTTGTTGACAGCCCTGTAGGAGAACCCAGTGCAGACATGATGCTTGCCTGTGAGCTGTGACTTGAAAATTGTTCAACATGTGTGTTCTGAAATTGCTTGCCAGGAGTTTCTTTGACTTACTAGATACTTAGCTTGGCAATAAAGTGAATAAGCCAAGGAACTGGAGTATGTGGGAGACAAATTATGTGCTCATATCCAAATTTCATAAAGTTGTTTTCCATCAGTCATGTGGTTTTAATGCAGCTTGTATCCCTAACAAAAAAATACTCCTTACCCAACAGAAAAGTGATTCAAGAAGCCTTCAACAACATGCTTTTCAGTATTGCCAAATTTCTTTTACAGTTTATAGTCTTGAAAGCTCAGTGTGGGAGGAAATGGCACAAAGAATAGCTGTTACTGTGAAGTCGAAAGAGAATCACCCTCTTAGTTTAGAGCATTTGAAGTCTTTGAATGGGAAATGGACCATCTGAAAGTAGGCTTTCTTTATCTGCTCTCTAATTTAATAATTATGTTTATAGCTGTTAAAAGTTCAAAGACCCCTGAAGTTAATTCAGCCCAGTTGTAATAGAGCTCACCTTGAAAATATTTGTTCCAACTAACCAGTCTCAGCTTGCCAGCGATGAACTGGGTTTTGAAAGTGTGGGATCAAGGAACACTCCTAGCTCCTGAAGCCAGACTGTAAGCAAATGCTTTGCATGATGTTTCTGGGACCTCACCTTCTTGGCTTTTTTTGAGAGAAATCAGAATTTTAATTAATTAGATTTTTAAAAAAAAAAGTTTGTATTAAAAAAAATTAAAATTTCAAACTGTAGTACAGTCCTTTATGGAGACATAATCTTAACAAGGAATCATGTCTGCTTTATCAGTTTAGAGTTCAAATACTCATGCTGATCTTAGATGACAGAACTCTGTCTTTTGGTCAGTGAGAGGGTCTGGGTTTTGGTTTTTTTTGGTTGATTTGCTGTAAATTCCCAAGTCTAAAGTAGTTCTAAAGGTATTGTAGCACTTGGTCCTTTGGCGTTATTTTGCAAGGAAGCAACAGCAAATGTACATCTTTTATGGACACCTTAATCAGAGACCTTTTAAAAATGTTTGTATTTGTTTTGCAGTATTTGTCTACCCCCGTGGTCATGCATTTTGTCTATTAAAAGACATTTAGGACTTTTTTTAGTTCCCAGAGCCAGCTCAGAGCTGAGGATGTACTCTGTGCCCTATGACGTGGCTGGAAAAAAGAGGAGTCCCAGGGAGCTCAGCTTCCACAGCCTTACCAAAGGTGACAGGTAGACGAAACAATGTGTCACTGGGAAGACAGGGTATCTGTGAAGTATTTGGGTATTGTTTCAAAACCTTGGTTCCTAATCTAACCATCACCTTTTTATGGACATCCTTTTTCTGTGGTAAGCCTTAGGAAGTGAACAGTGTCCTTTGAGGAGATGTTCCTTCTCTGTTAAGGTTTTCACTCTTCCCCATCTCCTGAGCTATTCCAGTGCCCACAGGACACCAAGGGAGAGGGGCCTAAAGGGTTAAATTCTGAAATATTTGCAATGAAACCAAGGTATTTGTGTTTGATCTCTGGGGAAGAAGCAAGAGGCAATGGAGGGGCAGGGAAAGAGCCTATGGTTTTGACCAGGAAAATATTTTGAATAGTAGGATGCAAAATTGAATTTAGCGGAGCAATATTGTGTATCAAGGCAAAAGATGGGGTGGTTCATCAATCAAGACATGAGAGCCCTAGCAGTAGGGACAAAAATACAGAAAAGACCAATATGCAATTACACAAAATGGTTTAAAGACTTGACTCTGTTCCAAAATTAGGCAAAGCAGAACCCAACTTGAAGTTCTTCTATGCCTTGATCCCTATGTTACTTTTTTTTCCAGTTATGTAAGTTTGGATTTTTTTAACAGATACAGCTTTACTCACAAGTGGTCTGTTGGAGCAAAACCTTGAATTTCACAGGCTTCAAAAGGGTAATTGAGAGAAGAAAAGAGACAGAATTGTTTGGGTCTCTCAAAAGAGTGTTTTCAAATTTTGTGGTTGTTTTAATTGAATTTTTAATGTTAAAGCTATTTCAAAACTAGTGGTTTCAGTCTGAAAATATCAATATCCTACTTAACTAATGAAAGGAAAAATAAGAAAGATGTTTTCAGGAAGGCAAACACCAGGGAAACTCATTTCATTTGCGTGAAAGCATTTCAGTACTGGATGGTTACACATTCTGGCAGAACGTGCTTTCAGGCTTGTTTCCTTGGCTAGGTTTATGTCTTGGTCCTTAACTGCATTATTGTATGTTATACCCCAAATTTGCTACCTAAAATAAGCTAAGTTTTTAAGTGCAGATGCCCATTGTTTATTTCTGATAAGAATTTAGCCATAGATTCAAGATAACATGTGTTTTGGTCCAAGCGTTTTTTAGTTTTTTATTTAGTTTCTCAGCCACTCATGATATGTTTACCTGGCTTTTTGCTCTTGTTTTTCCACCTACACAGATTTTTTTTTCATGCTTCTTCCTTTTCCGTAATAAAGTTTGTCTGCCGTATTCTCCGTCTTTGGATGAGGACATCCAGATGAAAGCATTCTCTTTCAGGCCCATTTCTACACACTTCTTTCTTCCTATTCTCCCCCTAGCGCTGTTTCCCACACTCCTGCACTCACATGTTTGGGTGCAGACAGACCCAAACTCTGAGGTGGCCAAGCCCCCTCAGGCTGGTGCCTGGATGCACTGTGGCCATGTTGGCTTGCTTTTTGCACTGCTGTTATTTCAGGTGCCTGCAGCTTGCAGTGAGGGCAAAGCAAGTTCAGGGCAGTCTCTCCCTGCTTCTCGAAGATGTTGCTCGAAGTTGCTGAACATCTCGAAGGGCTTCAGTGCACACTGGAAAATTACAGACTTAGCTGTGGTGACATCACTGCTTGTACAGCAGCTGAGGCGCTTATGTTATTTGATAGGATACTGAGTTTCTGCAACAAGAATGCTTTGTCCTCTACTCAGTGGCCAAAGAATTTAGCTTATGTTGCTTTTAAAGGTATAAAAGTAGATATTTCACTGTATCATGGCAAATGTAATCTGTGACCTAACAGCTGTGAAAACTATCCGGCAAATGGAAAGCATGGTAAACCACCATGGAAAGCATGGTATATAGGGTGGACAGGTTTCTCAGCAGCTGAACATGTTTCAGAGATACAGATTTAAAAAAAAATTAGTCTTTTTTATCTTTCAGTGAAGTCACATAAGCCTTGATAAATTGTTTCCAGCAGTAGACCAACCTCTCACAAAAACATCAGTCCTATTGTCCTCAGCATTGTACTTCTGTTTATTATCTGCTGGCATCCCCAAGCATTTGGTATTATTCTTGTTTTGTCCTTTAGGGTGACAGATCTCCTAAACGGGCATTCAGTCCCATAGGACTGTTCCTGTGGCCATCACTTATTACTGCATAGTGTTGTGGATACTACATGATGGCTGAGCTCTTTATTTGTGTAGGCACAAACTGAGCTATTGTTCTTGTGTATCTATCTATTTTCTCTCAGCCAGATCTGTAAGGAAATTACTTCTTAATGGAGAAAAGAACATATAGGGTCAAAAATCCCATCAGTATGCAATTAAAGAAGATGGCCATTTATGGTTACCAGAAATTTGCTTTTAGTTAGCTAGACAATCAAATCCTATGGGTTTGGGTTTTTTGTTTCATTCTGTAAGTCTTGTAAGCAAAATCATGCTTGGTACTGTTATAAGTAAAATCAGCACTAGGCTCAAATATCGTAGTAAAAAGTTTTATTATAGATTTATATAAAAATCAAATAAGCAAATTACAGCGCTGGGTGACTTAGTGAGCTTTCCTTGCTCATCCAAGGCACACTTCAATAATTTCCAATCTGTCTTTTATAGGTTTGGAGCTGCTTATCTCTTTTAAAATCCCCTCCTTTGTTCATCAGGTTTATCTGCGCAGGCTCTGTTCTTGTTGCCAAGAGGCTTTACGCATGCGTATCTTGTTGCTAGGAGACAAGCTCGGCTCTGTTCACTTCATCCTTTTGATGTAGTCAGCTTTTTCTGCGCATGTGCTATCTTGCCACTGGAAGAAAGTTCTGTTCTCTTTTTCAGTTCTTTTTCTTATTACATAACATAACAAAATATCACTAATTATGGTAACATAACATTATGGTTTGTGTGATATATAAATAATTGTGATTCGTGAAGCAAATGGGTGACTACATTAAAAACAGACTAAAGAGATTCTAAAACTTAACTACACCCCCACAAGGAAACAAAACAGACCCTCCCAAGGTCAAAAGGCCTAAAACCTTCTCACTATCCTAAGGATGAAATATAGTACAACTTTAAGTCTTTAGGCGCCTACTCGTCCAAGAGTACATGAATTAGGACTGGCTGCAGAGATAGCTCTTTTAACCTTAGCTGTAAATATAATAGAACTTTAAATCTTTAGGCGCCTGTTCGTCTAAGAATACATGAACTATGACTAGTTGTAGAGATAACTCTCAGCTTCAGCTGTGAGAAAACTTTCACATTAAACATTTAGCCAAAAACTCACAGAATATACAGGTATATGATACAATCAATATGCATGAGGTAGTCAAGACAAACACTAAATGAAATTATTACTTGAAACTTATAGAAACTTGGGACTTTGTTTATCGCAATTTGTAATTACAGTGTTGCAAATATAATTTGATAAGCAAATTATCTCTCCTTTGGTCTTTATTGGCTATCACAGTACTAAGAACGGATCTTGCAGAAATCTGTCCCCTTGGTGAATACTATCATCTATATAAAACAGATAAGTAATTCTCCCAGAAATATTGTTAGTTAGATATTATGTGTCTTTCTAACCTTTGCTGAATGATAGTTTTTATAAGCAAAGAATAGGAAAAGATTAATTGACAGCCCAGTTGCTTTCCCTGGCATTGCTGTGGCCTTTTGGCTTGCCCTGGCATCACTGTGGCTGTCATGGTTTGAAATTGGCCCCCCCCTGAGAGGCTGGGGGGCTCAGAGGTGACTGGGTGCCAGGGCAGTGTTCCCTGGAGAGCCAGTCACCATCCATGTTGTTCGCTTCTGCTCAAAATCATGTATCACAGCACTGGAAGTGGTTGGCAGTTCTGCTGTTGGTGTCTGCTGCGTGTAGGTGGAGAAGGCCAGGGGGTGGCTGGGCTCCCTCTCTCCCCCTCCGGGGGGGAAGAGGGGAGCCCTGCAGCCCCCCCAACTCTGCCTGGGCCGGAGTTGGAGGCAGCATTTGGAGTGTGTACTGTGAAAGAAGAAATTCACAGCACCTGAGGTAAGAGGAGAGAGGCAGGCTTTGCAGCCAAGCCCTCTCCCTCCTCCTTTTCTGCAGTGAAGCTGTAGAGGGGGGCTTTTTCTTTCCCTCCACTGTCAGTGGAGGAAGGGCTCAGCACTGAAGCTGAGCCAAGAGACGGGCCAGAGGAGGTAGGCGCGGTGCTCGGGAGAAGAATCCCAGGTGAAATTGGAGACGGGCCAAGAGCTCGGGAGTTGCCCTGCCGAAGCTGACCGGGGGCAGCCGAAAACTGACTTGGAGGAATGAAGATTCCAGGATGCGTACGTTGATAAGCTACACTGCAGCAGCCTACAAACCGAGGTATGAGACCGAGAGGGAGAGATTACACAGCAGACCGAGGAACAAAGACTCAAAGCTATCTTCTTGGAGAAAAACTGATTGAAAAACTTTTCCCTTGGAGAAAAACTGCCACAAACAGCTGGAGCTTGGTGAGGGGGGAGCATTCAAGCCCAGAACACTCCCACGAGAGAGAGAGAGTGGTTACATATCAGCCTTGAAAGGCTCTTCCTGGACTAAAGTTAAAGGGAGGGGCTAAAAGGACTGACAGAAATGTAAATATATATATATATATAGTTGCTTTTAGTTTGTACAGTATATTTATTTGTGTAAATAAATGTATATACTTTCCCCTTCCCCTATAGAAGCCTCTGGCCTAAAAGTTTCTCTCTGGTGTTAGGATAAATTGTGGGAAGGGGTGGGGGAGCCTGGAAATTGAATTTTGGATTTCTAATGTGGCTCAAACTGCCACAGTGGCATTGATAGTTCTCATAATTATTCCAGTCAATCCATTTGCTCATTTTGAATGCTGGTACATTTGCCTGGTCTGACATTTCACTGCCTTTCAAGACCTGGGAAAAGTGTTGCTGATGCTGCAGACAGTTTCTCAGGAGCTTTCAGAAAACTCTTGGATGCAAGTTAGCTACAGCTGCTCATTTAATGTCCAGCTTCTAACGCATTGGCTACTCATCTCTGAGTTTTTGCTGAAAGAGCAACTCACAGTAGCCCAGCTTGAATCCATTCTCGTAATACCATGCAGCTGCGTTCAGACCTACTTTTTATCTCCTCAGCTGTTCTATCTCACCTGGGATCAGCTCTGTGTTGTAGTTAGGTTTCCTGTCCTTAGCTCAGCAACTCTGTTGCTGTGAGCTGCTAAAATAATTTCTCTTTGAGAAACTGCACAGAGGGTTGTAGAGCTCCTGACTGGTTTGTTTCCTGGAACCAGGGTGGAAAATGCATACCCTGCTGAAAGAGGCAGGGTTTCAGAGCCCAGTTGACTGGAAGCTGGCAGTTTACTTGTTTGTCCCTTGTTTCCTGCATCTCAGAGGGGTTTCGACCCAGCTGGGAATGCTGCTTAATGGCTTGCTCCCAACCCCTGTTTGTTCTTTCACTGTCCTTGATTTGTGTACTGACCCGCCTGCTGAAGGAAGAGGTTTCCTTTGCCAGAGTTATTTATTTATTTGTGCGTGTTGTGTCCTGCCACACGTTGTCTTCTCTCTCCTGCAATTACTTGTACAGGTAGCACCAATCAGCTCCAGAGGGCTTCGTGTGTTGCTCAACTGGTCTCACCAGCTTCAGCTGAGGGCTGTAAGCATACAGAGGCCCTTTTTTCTTTGAAATGGACAGTGGTTTTCTAATTAAATGTCTGTATTTTTGTGAAGCTGAATGGTTCCCTGGCTGTGGGGGGAGGTTCTGCACAGAGGTGCCTCAGCAGTGAGTCCTGGCCGCACAGACCTAGTTTTTTGAGCACCCAGCCTCACGTCCGTGTGCTGAAACTGAAGCCAAAATGTGCAGCTGTTTGCTTTCCCCGTGTGGTGAGACTGAGGCCTCAAAGGCAAATATTTAATGAGTCAAGAGAAGGGTGGAATTTTCCTGCCTTTCTGTTAATTTTAAACAAAATCAGGGCAACTGGCACAACTCCCTTTCAGAGAGTGTAATGGAGAGGAGGTTTGGTGGCGCTTGGGTGTGCTTCAGTCTGCATTGCCACCCGGGGCATCCCAAGCCACTGGTATGTCTCACGTAAGCTGAACTGCTGAAGCAATCAGAGTCTTTTGCTGTAAAGCATGGGAAGAAGGGAGAAGGTCCCCAGGGGGAAGGGATAAACAGTAAGGAACAGGGATGTCTTGAGCCAACAGAGCTGAAAGGAGGTGGACTTGTACCCCAAAGCATCTGGAAGGAGTGGAGGTTCTGAAAATTTAAGTACCTTGTGTTTTACGTTTTGTTATAACCCCTGAACCCTTAAATACAGGCTGAAGGGGTGTCAATAGTGAAAGGTGTTAGAAGCCAGTGAAAAGTCCATGATGCCTAGACATAGACATGCTTGTTTATGAGGGCCTTGTGTCCTAACAGCTTATAACATGTTCTGCTTTTCAGATTCCATTCTACAAGGAGATGTGCAAGGGTATTCAGGCGGGTGAGATGTGCGAGAAGTTGGTGGGATACTCTGCAGTGTACAAAGTCTGTTTTGGAATGGCCTGTTTCTTCTTTTTATTCTTCTTGTTCACCATCAAAATTAACAGCAGCAAAAGCTGCCGAGCATACATTCATAACGGGTGAGTTTTTTGTTTGATTTCTTAATTTTCACATCTCTTTAGTGGTTTGTGCCACCAACTTTCCACTTGGGTGTCATAGTAGTAAAAAACTCCCTTCAGTTAAAAAATTGATTTTACTGCTATTGTCAGAAATAGTACAGTCAAGTGAAAACTAACTAAAGTGGTAATGAGGGGTTTTTTTACCTCTTGTTGGGCTTTAAATAGAGATCTCTTGTGGTACTTTATTTGAAGACCTCTAATTCCTATTACGAACAGGTGATTTTTTTTGTTTGTTTTTTCCTCTGATCCAGATTTTGGCTTATTAAACTTATAGTTCTGGCAGCAATGTGCTCAGGAGCCTTCTTCATTCCTGATCAGGACACTTTCCTCAATGGTATGTCCTCCTTACTTTGTTATGCTGCTTTGTTCTGTACTATCTTGTGGGTGGTTAAAAAATCCTAGAGATCTGATCAACATGAGTATCGCCATGATTCTTCAAGTAAAGCCTGTATGGGCCAGGTGCAAAAAGAGTATTCAGAGCTGTTTTGGGGGGAACACTGTGTCTTCCCGCACAGACATGTCTTCATGGGAGTGTGCAGGAAAGAGCATGTTTTTTCTGATCAAGAGCAGGCCAAATGGGTAGGTAACAATACCACTGCAGGGCTATCTTGCAAATTCTTTAAGAAATAGGGAACTGTAATGGTGCAAAATAAATTATTCACTCAAGGACAGAGAGTGGCATGTTAGTTTGGCTTGTGCAGGTAGCTCTAGTGTAGTACAGTAGCTGGGCTTCATGCTGTACTCTGGGGAGGTGCCAGTGCTCAAGGGGGCACATGTCCTGCCAGGTGCTGGTGTTTGCTGCCTGAAAACTCGCAATGACCCAAAAGAATTTGGGATGTTGTTAGTTTTCAGGCTGGTGGCATAAATCCAATAAAGTAAAATTAGACTTCGTGGACCATGGTATAAGTGCTCTGCTGAGGATGACATGTCAGAAGCATTTCCACTTTTGGAAAGCACCCTGGCCCCACACAAGCACACTGGTACTATCCCAATACTTAAATGCCAGCTGGGAGGGGAGCTTCTCACTGGAGTCTTGTGGGCTAGGAGCAAAAATCCTGGTGGTACAGAGATGAATTTGTTCTTTTATGAGAGAGATACTTGAAAGCCCATAAGCTGTTGAGTCCAGACAGGTGGAAAGGAATAGGATCAGTAATGCAAAGGATTGTTTGCACATGATGTCTGCTTCCACTAGGACTTGATTACGTTGTTCACAACACCAGTCTCCTTTAGCCAGGATGTTTAAAAGGGAAAGAGGAAGGAGTAATACAGAGGAAGAGAATAGAGTGGGCAGACATACTATGAGCACAGTACTCTGGGAAACTAAAGGTAAAAAGCACTGCAAGT
This sequence comes from Manacus vitellinus, assembly GCF_001715985.3. Taxonomy (NCBI): domain Eukaryota; kingdom Metazoa; phylum Chordata; class Aves; order Passeriformes; family Pipridae; genus Manacus; species Manacus vitellinus. The sequence goes on along the minus strand of NW_021939324.1, from coordinate 11,812,143 downwards.
GAATCACTGACAGGTATAATTCAGCCTCTTCCTCTTACTATTTGTTTGGTCGTGGCTCGATGTGATGCCCCTATTCCTCTCCTCTGTGAATTTGTGGGATGGCTATATGTGCTTGTTGTTAGTACCTAAGGACACTGTTTGGATTAGAAAGATGTAGCAGTACTATGCTTTGTACTCATGAGCAAGCAAGGCTGCCTGTCATCCTTACAAGTGACCCCTTTCATGGTGAGAAGTCTTCAAGAACTGATGTGTTTACAGAAAAGGAGAAACAGAACTTTTTGTGCTGATTCTCAACAGCAGTCTAACCTAGTGTGAAGATACAGCATAACAAGATTTATTCCCCGTACTGTGTCTTGATATTTCACTCTAAAGCCACATTCTGTGCTTCCTGCTAAACTGTTCTCTAGTTAGTCTCTGAATTTGAGATTTACAGATGAGTTGGGAATTGTATGTTATTGTCTTCTCTTTTTTTTTTCCCTCCTATCAAGAAACTTTCACTGTTGTTTGGTTTGGGGTTTTGTTTGTTTGGTGTTGTTTGTTTGGGGGGCATTCTTCCTTATTGCTTATTTTTTCTTAAAAAACATGCAAGCACTAGGTTTGTATGGCCTGCAGTGTTAGTTCCACACTGGCCATGCTAACCTTTTCTGTCATGGATCCATTAAACATCCTGCAATATCCTGTGGCAGTGGGATATTCTGAGAGTCTGGCTACTTAATTATTTATTCTATCGGTGGTCTGCTTTTTCCTACTCCACTTCTTCCAAACACACATGCCACTTTGTTCTCTGTCTATTTTTTATGTACTTTTTTACAGGCTATCTTCCATTTTTTTATATTGTATGTTCCAAGAACAGTGTGCTTGCTTGCTTTCAAATAATAAGTTTATGGTGCAGGAAGAAAAAATAATCTGTGTGAATTGCTAATGGAAACATGCCCTGACCGTTCTCATCTTCACTTCACTGATACAAGCTTTTTTAAAAAAGAAAACACAATAGAGGGATGTGGCTGAATTTTGCTGATGCATTTCCTTCTTCACTGAAATCAGCTGCACACCTGGAGTAATTTATAGGCTATGCACTGCACAGCAGTACAAGCTCTATATACAGCTAAACATTAAAATAGGTATCTGTATTTCCTCAGAGGCTTCTGATGTTGCACATAAGAGATCTGTTGTTCAAAGTACCCAAACAGCTACACAAATACAGTCTATGCAGATCAACAGTTAAGCAGTCAAACAACCTGTCTTAAAATTAGTCAGTGAATACAAAATGTTCTTTGGGAGTGGCTTGGAAAAGCATTTGTAAATACATAAACCCCACCTTTGTTTTTCCGTGGTGCTGTGATCTGGATTGGAAGAAATTTCCCTTTTTAATGCTGGGTTTCAGTACCTTGCAATTTCAGGGTTTAAATTCCTGTGCAATGCCTTCACACCACCTCCCTCCTGCCAGTCACAAATAAAGGTTTCAGTATTTTCTGTCTGAATATAGTAACTCATAGTCTCCACAAAAATTCTCTAGGTTAGGGAAACTCAATAGATGTCCTAATGTGATTGTGTTGAAAGTGTAGCAGGTTGCAAGCTGAATTCATCAGGGAGCTAATCTTGAGTCAACTGAGCTGGCCTTTCATCAGAAATCTCTCATCTCTTGCTATGTCTGTGGGCTTCAGATATTCAAACCGCATTAACAGCTTCCCTACATTGAAAATAATTCCATTTTATCCAAGGGAAAGGCAGCTCCAGTTTGACCTATTTTCTGCCTCTCTGCCTTGCAGCCTGGCGCTACGTAGGAGCAACAGGAGGGTGCCTTTTCATTGTCATTCAGCTCATCCTGCTGGTTGAGTTCGCACACAAATGGAATAAAAATTGGTATGTGTTGGGCAAGTAGTTATTCGCTTAAAATTCTGGTGCACTCCTGACCAATACTTTTCTTATAACAAAGAGTATAAAAGTATCATGGATGTAACTTTTGGAAGACACTTTCATGTCAATATTCATCTACTTTCTCCTCTCCCAGTGGAAATGTTTCCTTGTTGTTCACTTCTACTCTGCTGATTTATTCTTTACGTCAATTGCTTGGCTTCCAGTAAGTGTGTTGGGATGCAAAACTTCTCAGTTGAACAAAGAAAGTTGGTTTATATTTTCTATGAAAATACACCTGCTAAGAAGTGGAGTGGTGCAAGAGAGTAAAACTGGATTTGCAAAACGTAATAGTGAAACTGCGTGCAATGATGTAAGGTGATAAATCCTACTTTTTTTGCATCAGCTTAATGCACATCAATTTTTTTTTCTCAGCATGAGAACTTCTTTCCTATCATCTAAATACGCAAAATTCCATTACCAACTCACATATACCCCATTTGGGCACTGACTTAGTATATTTACTATAACCTTCCAAGCCCTTAGCCTCTCATCAATTTAATATATTTAAATTGTCCTCCCACATATCTGCAGGAACTCCTGCCTCCACCTTTCTGTCTCGCATTTCTTCCTCTACAGACTTTTGCAGTCCTCTCTTGTTCTAGTTAGGATACCAACTGCAAAGAAAGAGTTTTAACAAATCTTTAGGCTTTGTTAGATTCTTGTTTTTGGGGAGGTAGAGGTGAGAGCTCCTTATGCCACAAATATTTTTAGTGCTAATAACTGTAGCTGGTTTTTTGTGGATGAAAGATTTCCAGCAGCAGCATTTAACTTTAGCTCTCCCTACATTAGATATTCTTTTAAAATAAGTCATGTTTAAAAAAAACACCAGGAAAAAAACCAACAAAACAACAAACCTAAAAAGATTTTCCACACACCAAAATCCCATCGTGTCAAAACAACTCTTCTAGTTGCTACTCTTAAACCCTGGTGATCTTTGCAAGAAGTGTGTGGAAGGTAAAGAGAGGAAAACAAGATGGACCACGCTTTAGCTAAGGGAGACTGTTGAGATAAACCAAATGGAGATGAGGGGTTTTGAGTGAAAGGGTGCTAAAACTACCAAGGTAACTCAAGTGCAGAAGAGAGGCCATGCTAAGCAGTATGGCTCTGCTTTCTTTGCGTGGAGACCACCACTGACTAGCTGAGCCTGGGACATTCCAAGTTGCCACTGAGGAAATCCCTGAAGTACTGAGCTGAGATATGCTTATGGGCTGATCGCAGAGACTGGGAGTTACGGGTGTCAGTGCTGGGCTATAATTACAGAAAGGGCTGAGCGTGATTCTACAGAATATAAACACTGATGCTAAGGAACATTTCCCTTTGTTTCGTGGGAGGAACCTGGCAAGGATCTGTGTTGGTGTAGTGAGCTCACATGCTTCAGGAAAATAAACATTGTCTTTTGTGTTTGAGGATATGAACTATTCAGCTATTAGAGTTTTATGTTTTGGGGAAGGGAGGACAAAGATAAGGTTGTTTCTCTCTCCCCAGGACTGCAGGTGCAAACCACAAGCAAGTGTGGAGCGGTTTGCTTGCCTTGGTCACTCTCATCTTGTACTCCATTGCTGTGGCAGCCCTGGTCCTCATGGCTCTCTTCTACACTCGCTCAGAGGGCTGCATGTACAACAAGGTCCTGATTGGAGTTAACGGGGGCCTGTGCCTCTTTGTGTCACTGGTGGCCATATCGCCCTGTGTCCAGAATCGTGAGTCCACTGACCTCCTCCTGGATGTCTGGTATTGTTTCAGCTGTGTGCCTGGAGGCATGAGCCATGTCTGGGGAGGAAGTCTAATGATAGTTCAGAACTGGTGCTGCTCTTGACATTTTATCTACATTATGAGTGTTGTTGCTGGTCGTCAGCTGTACTGCTAAAACTATAGAGATGTGAGACATTTTGGGTATGCCATCAGGTAGTCATACTGTAAAGAAGGCTCATGCTCTGATGGCTGGTACTGTGTTGTGAAACTTACCTTAGTCTTGCAGTGCTAGCAGTTGAAGCTGTCAAACTCCTTCAGCACTATTTTACTGTTTACTTTTGACTACTTGTGTAGTTTGTAAAGTTTGGGCCTGGAGGAGCTGACAGCAATATTTCATACTTTAGTGTATTTTATGTGTGCTGTTAGTATCTTGCATACATTGGACCCGAAAATGGTAGAGTGACTCTAACACAGATTTTACAGGCAAATAAAATTATTGTGGCAGCTGGTCAATAGCTTTTGAAAAGCTGGTGCTTTTGGCAAAAACAGAGGGGTGATTCTTTACTTACATGGGAATCTCTAATGCCTTTCTAAAAAAGCCAGCCGAGCTGGCTTTTTTCTCTTGGCAGGCCAGTGGAACTGTATCCAAACTGCTTCAAACCCTTGCTTTCTGCTCTAAGTAAAAATAAAAGATACTGGCATGCTGTTCTTTGAAGGATACTAATTTCTTTTTCACTTTGTTAAACTGTCTACAAAAATAACTTATTTTCATCTTTCTTGTGAAGGTCAGCCCCACTCTGGTTTGCTGCAGTCAGGAGTTATCAGCTGCTACGTCATGTACCTCACTTTCTCAGCACTATCCAGCAAGCCACCAGAAACTAGTAAGTTATCTGATACTTTACGTAAATTCTTTTAGACATGCCATGTACTAAAAGCAAGAATTTAGCAAACCTGAAATAAAAAATTTGGGGATATAGGAGTGCTAGGATATAGAAGTGTTGGTCTGTTCTGGCCTTCACAGAAGAAATTGCAAATACTACAAATATATCTGTGCAGCAGAGATACTGTGCAATTGGCACTCTCCATGTGCCTTAAGTGGTTTGGTGTAGGGGAGCTTAACTTACCTTGCATGAGTTGCATCTGTTGCATCAGAGCAATTTCAGTCTGTTTCCCATGAAAAAATTTCCCAAAGTCATGTAGTCTATTCCTCCTATGTCAAGTGCATGTTGTCATACAGTAGGACATGGCTCAACATGTAATGCATTTGATCACATGATGGGAAAAGAGTTGGAACAAATGGCTCTTGGATGCCTCTGGAAGAAGCTGGGTGATCAGCTCCATCCACAAGTTTACTAGGTCCAGTTAGTAGGTGCAGACCATCAGAGTGGATATACTAAAATGACTTTTTTTCTTCTAGAAAAAGTGTGCTAAAGTGTGCTAGATCACCTTAGCACTGGATTCCTAATGGAGAAAAAACTTGAGTACCACTCATATTTTGTTTTGAGAGGAAACATTCAAATAAAGGACTTGGAGTTACATTGCAGTAGAGATGATGCTGTTCTTCAGCAGATTTCCTGAACTCTACTTGCCTTCTAGCTTTTGGCATTCCAAGTCAGGAGTATGGAACTCCCTAGAGTTTGAAGGTCTTTACACTGTGAAACCACAGTAAGACTTCACAAGCACAACTTAAACTTTCCTTTACCCAGATAACTATCAGATTCACATATTTGGACTAGAAGCATTCTTTTCACTTAAAGAAGGCTTTTCTGGCTTGAATTAGTACTAAAACACCCTTCTTTATTATTGCTCAACTGTAAGTGTTGAATAGCTGAAACAACAATAACTAGAGGAAAATAAGTCAACTGGCAGGAAGCAAAAGTTTACACAGACACTTCCCAAGAAGAAAGGGGAGAGATGGGAAAAAAATATCTCTGTCACACTTGTATAGGTACAGACACACACAAAAGTATTCTAGAGTTAAAAAGGAAAACCAGACAATATTTAGGTGTAAGATTTACTTACAGAGCTAAAACAGTACTTCGAATGAATATAAAGTTGAATTTAGAAGGTGTTTGAATTACTCCTAAGTCTTGACACAGTGTAAAAAGAAAAAGAAGGGAAAGAAAGTATGTATGGAAAGAAATCATTGGCCTCGGGTTGTTTCATGTTTCTGACAAAGACTTAAGCAGTTAAATGAATCCTCTGATTCTTCTTGTATGTATTGCAAGTGTGGTTATTGCATTTGTATGCAATATTTGTATGCAAAGACTATGCATCATGCACACTCTCTTAGACCTCCTTGAATCAGATGCTCCTTCTTGTCTTCCCATGACTGAGAATTTTCATGGTTGTCATCTGCTCTCAGAGGTGCTCCATCCTCCCTTGATTGTGTGATAAGGACTCTCATACTGGCCTGTCAGCTTTTACAGTGGCATGAGCTAGAGAAAGTATGGAATGCTGGCACTTTCTGTGGTGTCCCATGCCCTGTCACTGGTTTGCCATGAACTTACCTAGTGTTAAAGCATTACCCTCATTTGTGAAGAAAGGAATTTTCAAACTGTCCGTCTTTCAAATTGGACACCTCGCATACAAGGCCTGAAGAAAATACAGGCTGCAAGTATTTGCAACACCCAAAAAGAGTTGCAAATGTCTTTAGAAAGGATGGGCAAACAAGTTGTTATGTCTCTTGAATCTGTGCTTATTATAATATGCCTTGGCTTTTTAGTGCCAGACATCACTAAAATGCCTGCTAAACAGTGGGCCTGCCTTGCTGCAGATGTGTCCCTGATGGATATAGGTGGGGGAATCTGCACATCTCTGGCCAAGGTATTTCATACAGACTGGTTATCCTCTTCTTTTGCTCTCAACTCCACACTGTCCCCTCTGTGTCCTGATAAAGCTGTTTGTCCAGTACTGCAGGGCCATGCAAAATCCTCCCCCGCTGGGTCAGGGAACTGACTGAGTTTATTTTTAACCTGGATGTAGCCCTTACTGCATTTTTCCCTCTGTCCCTACCAACAGTTGTGCTGTCTCAATGGGAATGCATTGTGGCTGCTGGAAAGTAAAAGGAGATGCCATAAGCAGCATTGACTCAAAAACCTCTTGATTTGAGATAAGGTGCAGCTGTAATCTCTTGCTTTGGGATAATGCTGCAGGCTACTCTCTGCCTTTCCTTATTCCAGGAAGATATCAAAATGCCAGATGCAACTTGGAACATCAAGGACTGAAGTGGTTTCATTTCAGGGATCTAGAAGTAGGATTTGATTAGATGCCGAGAAAAGATATTGCCTGAACTGGTGCACCTTTTTTCCCTTGGTCTTCTGTATATCCCTCTGAGAACAGGGCTACTACTGACCACCTTTTTTCACTCTGTGTGAATTTCATAGTTGTCCTCAAGGCACCCTTTCTGTCAAAAAAATTTCTGGTCTCAGGTCTGTACTATCTTGGTCTTATATGGCTGTGGAGTGTTGGCAGACTTCCAAATTCTAATTTCTTACTTCATAAAATGTGTTTTCTCCTTTTTAGTCTGCTATGGTCAAATAGGAAATTTTAGTACCCTAGTAAGTTGCATTTTTGTTTTGCCTGAAACACAGAGTCTGCCAGATCAGCTTTACAGATTTTTTTTTCTGTATGATCATTTTTAAAAGATAGATAGAAACAACTGAAATGTACCTACCCTGTATCTGAAATAACAAAAATATTTCATTAAAAACTGCCAGTCTGAAGATTACTTTGAAATGCAGTGAAATGATCTTTGCAAACTATTCTTTCTGTTTGATCTGTTTTGTGAAGTCCTGGATGAAAACCATCGGAATATCACAATCTGTGTACCTGAATTCAGTCAAGGCCTGCATAGAGATGAAAACCTGGTTACTGGCTTGGGTACTACGATTTTGTTTGGCTGCATTTTATATTCTTGGTAAGTCTGAGGGTTTGCGGTTACCTCACTGTAAATACAGTGTTGTGGTCCAAACAGCGAAGGCTTATAGCAGAGCTTATGCAAAATCACAGAGAGATGTAGCATAGAGCTGAGCTGGAAAGTTAATATTCTCTTCGGTTTCAGAATTGCAGATGTTTTAGCCAAAAATGTTCTACAAGATAATACAACTTTTGAAACAAATATATCTCATTAAAAATCAAATAGAGCAATTTACATCTAGAAATGGAGGGAAAAAATTTTCACCTGTCCTTCATCCCAGGGTTCTTTGATCCTCTCTTTACGCTTCCGTAAGAAAAGCTCTATGCAGTTATATCCACCTAAAAAATCTACCTGAAATTTTTGTAGCCTCCTTGCAGAGGCTATGACAGTTCTTGGGGGTTTTTAAAACAAACAAACTGTTTGGGAGGGTTTAGGGCTTCCTTGGATAAGTGATGAGCACAGTATTGCCATCAAGATTTGCCAGAGATCTGCTCTAAAAAAAACCCTCTTTGTGCCCATGTATCTTTGATGCTAACCTTGTATTACTGCAGCTCACATCAGTAAATTAAGTCATGCTCTGGGACGGGAAGTTGCTGATGACTGAAAGGTGATATATCTTGTGTTTTGGCTGTGCAACTTGCCAGGAGACAGGGGCTGTCTGCTGCAGGTTTTTGAGCAAATTCTGCTTCTGAATCAGTCCACTTCAGAGTTCACATACTGAAACTCCTTCATAATTTTGAAGTGAAAACAAGAGACTTACTCTTCTGTTATCAAATGTGCATATGTCTTCTGTTTAACTCTGATATAAAATAATGGATACCATGTACCATGGATCTAGTTCATGGTAGAAGAGCATTTCCAGTGCCTCAGGGAGGTGTTTCAAGAATGCAGACAATATTCATGTAGCCTGCCTCTGAAGTGTACCATGCAGCTGGGGAAATAAGAAGGCCTTCAAGGGGAGTGTTTTTGAAGCATTGCTTACCAAGGCTCAGCATGTACAGTAAAGCATTACACACCCTAAAAGGGTAAGACTGCAAGAAGTGTTTCCTATCAAAAGAAACTAGAAAGGATTCCCCCCAGACAACTACAGCCATGCAAGAAAGTGATTTCTAGGAACTGGTACACTGACAACAGTTACTAGTAATTTACTTTTGAAAACTGACTGCTGCCAGAGACCTGCGAGTTCACTGGCAAAGCCTCTACAGAAATGCTGAGCCAAAGTGATGGCTGTGAACTGAGTATAAAAGCATTGGTTGTGCACAGCAGAGATCTCTTCTGACTTGCAAATTGGAGTGCTAAGATGTTTGGTGCTGTCTGGTGGTGAATTCACCACCTTTCAGGAGTGATCTAATTTTAAACTCATGATACAGAATAAACTGGCCAGTGGCCATCTGCCAGGCTGGTTTGTACTAGTGCAGAACGAACTTATGTACTTAGTGCTTTGTGATAGCATCCAGGCAAATGCTTAGCTTAGACATTGGAATAGGCTATTTATGTTTGCTGTGATGTTGAAAAGTAACCCTGTTGGGGTTAGAGTTATGCCCAGGAGATTGACACTAACTTCTTTTCCTCCTAGTTTGACCTCAACAACACGATCAAGTTCAGAGGCACTGAGAGGAATATATGCAACAGCTGAAACTGAAGTGAGTTCTTACTACTTCCCACAGGATTTCTGTGCAGACTTTCTCCTCTGCTTTTCTTGTTGTTTTCATGGCCAGTAATCTGTAATTAGGTGTAAACAGAAGCTTGTTTGTGCTACATGCCTCTGCACATTGGCCCTTCTGTAGATCTTGCTGGTTTGGTGGAGGTGCCTTTATATAATGAAATAATTTGCTGCTCTTGAAGTTTATTCAACATCCTGCAGACTTCCTGTGAATCTTGTGCTTCCCATGAGCTCATGCCCTCTCATTTAAAGGACGAGTGTGCTGGAAAGCTATCAGTAAAAAAGGTGGAGGCATTCTTGAGCGTTTTCAGTCCTGATTGCCTTTGTTCTCATACCAACTGATTATGATCCCAACTACTTATCTCATTTTTATTTCCACACATAAGTACTTCCTTTCTTTTTGCCCATAACTTCATCTCTGGTGACATTTCTCATTCCTGTTTCAGCTGTACAGGTCGTTTCATTCCACCTGCCTGTTTGTTTGGCCTCCTTATCCTGAGAACACCCAGAAAACACTAGAAAATGAGTGGGGTTTTGCTGAGTAACAGTCACCCCTTACTTAGGTTTGGAAGTGTCACTCTTCAAATGTATGTGTGTGTTTGGAAGATGAATCTCTCCCCCTAGCTCTTTCTGCATTGGCGTTACTTTCATTCTGCAGTTTTAACTTCTATTTTTCAAATCTTTAATGAAAGTGTTTGTGAGAATTCAAAAATGCAGAAGTATCTGCTGAGGCACCTGGTGTTTGCAGTAGCTGGGCACAGGGAAGCAAAACACATTTCACTGTGGGGGTGTCACACGGTGCCAGGGGAGCTCACTTTGGCAGGATGCTGCAGCTGGACAGGGTGCTGGTACCAGACCCAGCCCTTACAGGAGGGCAGCCTACCAACTGGCTGGGCACTGACCACCGAGACCTGGCTCAGTCTGCCTCAAACAAGTCCAGACAGGACCTGTGCCATGCTGCCCTGTGCTGAGGGATGGGACAGGGAGCACCGGAGAGAAAACAGACGCCCTTCACACCCATGCACCTTCTTTACCCACCTTACACAGTAAGAGGTCTTGTCCAGAGGGTGTGGGTCTGTGCCCTGTGGAAGGCGCAGTCGGAAGGCTGGGGGCCTCATTGTGGGATGTGGCCCCTCATTGGGAAGGTCCATCTGTCTGCCATAGTACTTGCCCACAGGATTAGTTCCAGACTGTTGCATATTAACGAGCCCGACAAGAGCCACTGAATGTAAATATAAAGAAATGACAGATGAAGAGTAATTAATTGCACTCTGATTGCCTTCCCTGTGGCAAAAGGCCTTTGTCTCTCAGCCCAGAGCGAACGCGCAGCTCTGCAATTGTTGCTGCTGTACAGAGAGTCTGTCAGTGTCTGTGCTGGAGGCAGCTGAGCGTGTACAAGGGGCTGGGGGGTGTGTGCCAGTGTTGCTAATTTCATCACTCTGTCTGTGCCAGGACTTAATTGCAATTGATTAAAATGTTTGAGGGAACCCAACCCTTGCTGCAGAATGTGAGTGCAATCCCAGGGTAGCTCAGGCTGGCAGTGTAGGTGAGGCTTGGCACAGAGTAGAAAAAGACACAGAATGAGGGGTTTGCTTAAACTCTCAGATAGTCTCTTGAAAAAGAATGAGCTTTTTGGCTTCTCGTGAGTTATGAACCCAGTGAGTGCAGGTAATCAGGAATATGCAAGGTAAAAACTGCCACTTGATATTTCTGCTGGACAATTTACCTTAAAGACCTGCCATCTGTTTTCTGGGAAAGCATGCAACTGGCCATTTGACAAATGAGAGAAATTAGATCACAAACTTTAGAATAGCAAGGGTAAATATTCATTCATGCACGTGAGGTGTCCCAGCCAACTTGGAGCACCCCAAATGTGGTTTTACACAGGGTTCTTATACCCTTCAAGCATTCAGGTACAGCGTGATTTGACTAATCACTAGCACACACACCATCTAATATAATTATCTAATTATAGTAAAACTCTGCAAAGCAACTGTATTTCTGCAGCATTCTTGCCTCTTATCTGTTGATCCAGACATCCTTGAAGTCAACCTTGAGATAGTTACTTATCTATGATACTGGTATGGTTTCAAAGATGCTTTAGAGAGACTAGAATTGCGGCCTTATCTTTGCTGTTCAGGGGTATCTTTTATCCTTCAGAGACAGCTGTGAGCTTCCAAGAAGCAAAGTCCTTATTTCTGAGGCTGGACTGTTCTTTGGTTTGTTTTACTTAAGCATGAACAATACCAAAGTGTCCAGTAAAATTCCAGTACCTCACTACATTGCACTGTATAATGTGAACTAATGTAAGTAAACAAAGTTAATAGATTTTCTTACTATAAAGACTGACTGGTATAATAGTTAGGGAAGTGCATTTTCCTAATAGGGTTCATTGTCTTAATCAGACCACAAGCAAAATAAATCCCAGAGAAGGATTTTATCAGAATAAATAACACTGGTGATGCACTACAGATAATGCTGACTTGTACTGTGGTCTGGTGCAGAAAATACTTATATATTTATTAAATGGTCAACACCTTTTGTCCATTTATATTACCAGACAGTGTTGATTTCAGTTTTCCTTTTTCCATCAGTTTAACAAAAAAAAAAAAAAGGAAATATTCATTTAAATAAAGCAGAAAAATCAACTTCCTTCTTTGATTCATTCTGCTTGTGCTCATTCTGGCTCCATTTCAGCAGAATCTTGCAAAGATAATTACATTTCTGAGTTATGCTTCTGCAGTTGTGATTTCTAACCCATGCATGTGTTGTGACCCGCCTCAGAAAGGGGGGGAGTGGAGTAACCTAGGTTCTTATATTAATAAGTCCCTTAGGGCGGATTAGAGTGAAATGGCACTGAATAAACGGTGTTTGAAAACATATATATGTAGGGTTTATTTTAGAACAATTTTGTTTCAAAGGTAAACAGGTATGTTGCTATTTTGGGTGTTATCATCTATATCGTCTATAGCAATATGGTATAAAGATAACCTTTAGGGGAAATGCATAAGGGAGAAAAAGGGAAAGACAGGATAAGAGTAAGGGAGAGGAAGGGAAAGAAAAGATGAGAGTGCAAAAATGTGTATAGTCACTGCCCACGAGGTCCAGCGATGACACTTGGTAGTTGCAGCTTCCATGTCTGTCAGTTGAAGTGGTGGCCTTGATCCGCTGGGGGTGGGGGAGGGAAGCCCACACTTTCCAAGAAGTTATGAGTTATTATATCCATGGACAGTGTCACGGGCCATGCCACGAGCCTCCAACATCTCCTGGGCCTGCACAGAGTTCCTGTGAGGGGCACATAAAAGGGTTTTTCCTCCCTTTCAGGATTGGCGGGGGGATGGGCTTTGATGGGCCAACAGCCACCTCTTCCCAGCCTGCAGAAGTCCCCTGGTGATCCTAGAATGCATAAATCGTTAATCATTTCAGTCTCTGACAGCATCAGAGTTTTAAAAGTTCCTTATACTTTCATCTTAGTAAAGAAATTTCCTAAAAGGAACTTGTATGCAGATCTGAAGAGGTAAGTCCCTAAATACGAATGTACTTTACCATAGCTTTTCTACCATTTTGTCGTAATTATTTGCTCCTTTATTGGACCCAAAGTTATGTAGAAAAGATAGAGTAATTCTTAAAGAATGTCTCATTTCTTCAAATTTACTGAGTAGGTTTTTCTGAAGCTTAGAAACTGTTGTTGTGAACTACTGGGCAAATCCTAATTTGAGTTTTGTGCTGGTTGGAAATACAAACCAGACTTCTCTAAATTAATGTCTGCAGCATAGACACAACAGACCTTCCTTCCCCAACTGTTCTGCTTTGCTGTAGCACAGATTCTTACCTTCTTCCTGTTGTCTGTTCCACAGGTAGCTCGATGCTGCTTTTGCTGTGTACCTGATGGAGATGGTAATTATGTTTTCAGTGCAAAATTTACCTTATTTGTGGCTTTTAGGCCAAAGCTAAGAAAGTAAGGACGCAGCTGTGGATGGAGAGCTGCTCATATTCTGTAGCATGTCAAACTGAAGCAGATGAATTGCTCAAAGTTAGGCTACAGAGGGAAGCTAGAGATGTCACAACACCATTTTAAAAACACTAGGCTAGTTATTAATTCTTTAAACTGCAACATACAAAGAGTAATCTCTGTTCTTTGCATGCCTATGGGTGTGACTGGTTGCTAGATTTTTGGCTCAGCAGCTCTGGGGCGAGTGCAGTTCGGTAGTGAGATAAGAAGGGAGTGTCCTTTTTGCAGACCTGGTACAATCAAGGTTATCAGCATGGACTTGCCAGAAAAATATCATACAGGTAGAGCAATTTAAATGGTCCCAATGCTCAAAAAGTACTCAGTAGGCCAGGAAGCTGCTACAAGGCAGGATTTCAGTGTTGGTCCGGTTTTTCACTGAGGGTTTAGGCCCATAACTTGAGGGCAAGGAAATGTCCAGGTGTAGGCTCTGTATCAGTTACACTTTCCTAAATCACACTGTAGATGATTTGTGGTGTTCTTTGTGAACAGCTGCTGTTTTCAGTACTCATTACATTTGCAAAAACTTTCTTGTTTCCTGTCTCTTACAGCTGATGCTGAAGATCACATTGAAAAAAGAGGAGGCCAGACTGTGGTTTATGATGAGAAGAAAGGCACAGTGTACAGTTATGCCTACTTCCACTTTGTTTTCTTCCTGGCTTCACTCTACGTGATGATGACAGTAACTCATTGGTTCCAGTAAGTGTATTTCTTTAAAGTTGAGTAATTAATGTCTCTGCGTTGAGAGAAGATATGTGAACAGGAGGTTCTGCTATTAGGGTGTCTTCTCTGCTTATGTTAGAAGCTTGAAGAGACATCACAAGTCTTTCCCAGGCATTCTTGAGCCAGATCTTGTTCTATAAAGGGCACTCTCCCTTGCTTCCTGTATGAGTTAACCTAGTTAATGTCTCTGACCCACTTCAAAAAGTAGTGGATTCTGCAGTCTGAGATATGAATAGTGTGTTTATTGCTTTTTTATTTCTCTTTAACAGTTATGAAAGTGCTCAGATTGAAAAATTCTTCAGTGGAACCTGGTCCATCTTCTGGATTAAGATGGTCTCCTGTTGGGTTTGTGTCTGTCTGTACTTATGGACTCTTATTGCTCCACTCTGTTGCCCAACCAGAGAGTTCTCAGTGTGAACAGTCAAAAGGTCATTCTAAGTTTTCCTCTGATTTGGGGTTTGTTTTTTTTTTCGTGTTTGTTTGGGTTTTTTGGTGGGTTTGTTTTTGTTGGTTTTTTTTGTTTTTGGAATGAGGAAACACCTATCCTATTTATCATAACATACCAGCTAGTATCTTTTCAGTCAGACTAAATGAATGATTGAAGACTTTTTTACCTTTTTTTATTATCATGAACAAGCATTGCCCAAGGGAACAAATCTCTTCCAGAACTTTATAATGCTCGTGTGGTATGTAGGAAACACAATTCTTGCATGAACTGGAATAAGTGAAGTGCTTTTCAAATAACTGACAATCTTTCTCTGGCTTCATTGACAAGAAAAGCGAAAATCATGGTGCAGATGCATCTTCTTTCTTCCTGTAAATGTTGGGTATCTTCTAGCAAATATGCATTCCTTTTTATACTTTTTCATTAACTACATCTTTTACAGTTTGCAGTGATGATTTGGAATGCTGTTTTGTACAGCATATAATTCTTGTAAGTAGTATGCAGATTTTTTTTTCCAAAAACGTATCTAAATACTTCAGTAGAAGTAAGAGAATATATAAGAATTTGACTGCCAAAGCATCTACTAAAAATTGTTTATCAACGTATTAAATATATTAAGTTATTGTACACCTAGATTGAGAAAGGAATCTACCAATGATAGTATTTATTCTATTATAACTTTAAAAGGCACCTGGGTATTATATGCAATTTATATCTAGTCCAGTTATTAACTGGAGGGGAGTCATACACACAAATTCTCATTTTGCCCAAATTTACTTTGCCAGATCATTTAAAAGTTGAGTGTACTGCATGGGGATTTAAGATACGGTACATTCTTTATTCACAATGTTTGCTGTTGAGAAAATGCTAATTACAGGAGCACTGCCAGTTGCTGTTAAATTTAAAAGTAGGGTGCTTGCTTACGTTTCTACCCTGCTGTTTCAGCTTGTGTCTAAAGATCTCCCAGGATCTTCACTTCTGTTTCCATGACTAATTTTATAATATTGGTTGGAAAAGGACTATAGTGTGTCATCTTCCTTTTCTCCCTGTGTGTTGGTTGGAAAGTATTTTTTCTAACTGCTATATTTTTACACTCCTCTGTTGATATTAATTTTGCTGTTGGGATGGGAGTTAGCCAACCAATGTTTTAACAGAGACAAAACTTCCTTTGGAGAACTCCTATTCCAAGTAGTGGAATCGGAATAAGCAGTCATTAAAACAAGGAGACACAAACAAGGAACTGCCTTAGTACAAATGACAATATTAAACACTACCTTGTCACCCTTTCTTTGCTCTAAGCAGATGATTTGGTGGTAGAACAACAGCTCAAATGCCCTAAATGCTGAATAAGGTTGAACTCACATAGTTATCTGCATTCCGGTTGGATGAATTTATGACTTATGCTAGTCCCAGAGATTTTGTCTTCTCTCCCTCTACATATATATATATATATACACATACACCCCCATACAGTGTGAAGTATGCAGGATAAAAACAAAATTAACCAATTTAACAGTTTCTCTTTTTTGTTTTTTAAATATGATTGAGCCTTAAATCTTCACCCAATGCTTTCTGCAAAACAAAGAAAACACAGCATAGGGGCCTATGAGGTGGCAAAAAGATTTGCATGCCTTAGTTGTTCTGTTGCAATAACTGATGGCTAATGTACACCTGGTGAGTAATCTTAATATAGTACATCTCAGTTCTGCCCTTGTTTTCATTACCATTTTTAGCTGCCTTGTTGCTATGGTGTACCAGGTCTTCTGTCCTGCTTGGAGCTTTCTAGGGGTGCGATCTTCCCCACCCTGTACACTGTTACCTGAAACAAAATCTACAGAATTGCAGTCCTGTTTACTTATACCACCTAGCCCTGTGATTAGAGACTCAAAATACATCTATCATGAGATCTAAGGGAAGGAGTTTGTCCAGCAGTGACTGTCTCGGTGCTCTTCTCCTTGTTTGCACCAATAGTTAAAAAAAAGCAGTTAAATCTTGGCTTTGACATTAGTCAGAAAAGCAACAAGTAACTCTGGAGAGGGAGGCAGGTTTTTCCCTTTCCCTTTGCTTCTGCTGGGAGATTCTGATCCTGCCAAGAGCTCTGCTAGCATGGAGACCTGTCAGTATATCTCTGTCTGCATTTGGAGTCTTGCTATGGAGATCCTTCTGCAGCAGAAAAAGGCCTTTGTTAATGCATTTTCAATCTAGAAGCATTTATCTGTCCCATCTCTAAGATAAGAGCTTATGGGCTGTGCAATGACAACTAACAGTTGTCCCACCTACCTCATAGCAGCTATTCTGATAAACAATCTTGATCCAGTGCTAGAGTTGTGTGCTACAACTGAGATAGTCCAGGCTCTCTTCCTCCTGCCTTGGCTGGTCCCTAGAGGCTTGCAGGATTTGCCTTCTAGTGCAATATCTGTTGTACTATGAGAAACTGACCTTTTTTTTTTTTTTTTAAATTAGCCATGTTTTTTGTAATAGAACAATCAGGGCAAGGAGCTTTAGAGAAGAAGGCATGCACTATGTCAAGTTATAAGGCACAGAATGGTAAGTGTTCTCTGGTTCTGATAGCAGGCATCCCAGTCACAAATGTAGATGATCTTAATACATATCTTGGCCAATGGATGTTCTTAATTATTTATGAAAATTCTTATTTTATGTAGTAACTACATAAGGACTTTCTACTCCTCCTTGTGCTCTTTTTTTCTATAGTTTGTCTTTAAGGAAATAGGTTTTGCACAGAGGAAACAAGGCTGTAAACAGAAAGTCTGCAGTGAGGCATGAGTTGATTCTTACACAGCACTCACCTCACTGAGCTTCTCCTTCCTCCTTACAGTCTACCAACTTTTGATCTTAAGCATCTAGATCTGCAGGTATACGTAGGGTGAGAATGAGGCAGTGTCTAATTACACAGTTTTGTCTGCTACTGAGCAAATGTTGAGAGAAAAAAAACCCAAAAATAATTTTGAGGGCCTGTGTGTCCAGGTTGTTGCCCCAGATCCAACGATGGAGTTCCAGGCCTTTCTAAGTAATTGGTAACTAGTGCACCTGGGTGTGCAAAGCCTCTACTTCCTCATCAAGGCAAGACTTCCTGCTGGCCAGGCAAATGTTACAGCCTTAGTGTTTGCTGTAAAATCTGTACTGTGAACTTCCATGTGCAACTACTTAATAAAATCCTCAGCTCGGGTCAAGGATTCAAATGCCCAGTCCCTATATTCCAAACAGTTCATGCAAATGAAATTTTTAAAAAAACCTTTTCAAGAAGTGCCTTCATACCTACTGCTGTACGTAGCTAGTAATTCATGTGGCACTGAAACTGGACTGAGCCTGTGACTGGGTGATGCTGCCTCATACATTACACCAGTGTGTACAAGGCACAGTCAGACCCATGGTGCATGTGGAAGACCAAATAATCTGTGCTTGACAAACCTTTGGGGATAAGACTGCTTCGGGTATTACTGTGCAGTGGAAAAGTAACTGGGAGAACTCACAAGTAGCCTGATGCTTTTGTAAATAAACAAGTAGGTTTTGCTTACATTTATATTTAAACTGTAAACAGTTAACTTTCTCTCCCTATACCTGAAGGTGCAGGTGACTGCTCTTCTTGAGGCAGTTAGCTGCACCATGTCTGTCCTGCCTTGTGCCACAATTATTGGGTGAATTTGTGTCCAGACATAACTGGTGCAGCATTTCTGGCTCCTAGTGGTTTTGGACTCTGTGAAGAGAGGAAGTTTGCAAAGACAGGAAGACTAGAGAACATGTCCTGTGCTACATTTCCTCTAGTTAAATTTGAACTAATGCTATCGTTTAATAGACTCTCAGAGAAACACTGTGTTGGCAGTTGTTCTGCTAGGAAGGTGAAATGGTTTCACTGGCATTCTTCTACTTTTTCAAATTTACCATGATAAAGATTTTTGGGACCTGACCGCTGCAGTATCATCTGAGACTGGAACAATTTTAGTTTTTCTCATGAAGGCAATGAAGAGCCATAACCATGATTGGTTCATTTTTGGCGTAAAATCAGTGGGGCAGACTCAGAGAGCAAGTCTCTAAGTCCAAGTAGCAGGTCTAACAAAACAAGACAATAAAACCACATCAGGGAAGTACGGAAAGCAGATGGTTATGCTTGCTTGCTGTTTGCCACCTAGTTCCTCAAAGTGTGCAGGCAGCCCTTGCAGCTGGATGCTGAGTAAGGAACTCCACTGCAATTACACATTGAAGGTATTATATGTTTGTGATAATCTTAGCTTTCTGCTTCAGGCACTTCCATGAGGTTCAAACAGCTTGTACATGCCCAGCTAATGTGATAGATCCTGGCAGGGTTGGGCCACTTTCCTCTGAAATGTGTAATGCAGTGTTGCAGTATGCATAGTCCAGAGAGAGGGTTTGCCCCCTTGCAGAATCATGAACACTGCATGTCTATTTATTTATTTATTTAGTGGTTTAGCACCTTTTTACAAATCTATAAGCGCTTTGGTATATTATAAGCTGTGCATGTGTAACTGCTTTGTCAGCCATTGCTGCAGCCATTTCTGGGCTAAAACTATGCTGTTAAAGAAGTAACCGTTGCACTTACAAAACAGCTGCTTCTCTGTTTTTTGCTGATGCATCAGGAAAATTTGGATACTCAAGATAGTGCTGCTTGTACTTTGGGTAGCAGCCCACAGATCAGCTGACCAGATCAGCAACAAAATAATTAACTGCTTTTAAAACATGCTATAAATATTTTATAAACTATAAAGTGTTAGGCTTTTCTCCTAAGTAAGCTGATGAAGCAAAATACCATAAGACTGTACCTATGTGGCTAGACAAATTGAGATTATCTGCAGCTAAAAATTTGCTCTCATTTTTCCTTCTCGGCTTTAGAAGCAATGACTTTTGCTTGCAGGCTGTATCTTATTTTATTTGCCTTTTCTCCTTGGATTTGTTTTTTAAAGGCATTGCTAACCTGTTTCACTCCCAGACAATCTGCTGCCTGTCCAATGGGATGTCTTTGGTGTTAGGAACTAGCCAAGACCTTTTTGCCAGGTCTTATCGATCCTTTCCTTTTCATAGCAGGACAGCCTGCAGCACTGAAGGAAAGTCAATGATCATAGTTTATGGATCAGTTTTCCTCTGTGAAAACTACTTCTTTGTTTTCTGAAGTGGCCTACAAATTCTTGTCAGAGGGAAATACATAATCAGCACCAGGACATTTTACTTGTGTCTTCAGTTTCATAAAGAGTAGTTAGAATTCAGTGTTTCATGTGACTGTACAAGGGAATGCCAGGGGTCAAGTGCTTCGAAAGCTTTGGCTTTTTGTACTCATAACAAGATATGTAGCTTGGGAACTGGTATGTCTCTGCATTTTCAACATCCTGATGGCAGAATGCCCAAGTGCTCCACAATGGGGATGCAGACACACTGTGCAGGGTTTGAAGTAGAAACTTTGAGAGACTGGCATGATGACTGCTTCCTAGTGCCCAAAGAAATTCTGTAGGTTTAAATCTTAAATCCTGTTTTGATTGTTTTTTTTATCAAACCTGGATTTGATTAATTTCACACCTGTTCATTAATGTTGTTTTTAAAAAGTTGGAATTTATTTCAGATACAAGCCACATTGACTTCCCTCCCTGTTTGCCAGTCTCCAGTAATTGTCAGTGCATAGCGTGCAGCTGTTTGCAGAGACTTGTTTGGAGCCATAGTCATCAGCCCTGAAAACACTCCAGCAGCTTAAAGCTTCCAGGGCTTTTGCTCACCAGAGCTGCAAGGTGCAGCACTGCAGCCGTGTTTTTGCCAAAGAAGCCTCAGTGCAAAGCCAAGAATTTTGGAAAGCTATGGGGAAATACTGAATTGTTGATCATACTGTAGCTTTGGTTTTCCTCTGCTGATTCAAGTCTGGGTGCTTAGGTGTCATTTGACATCTATGCACACTGAAAGCTAGAAGAATTAACTTCCAGAGAAAATCATTCCACTTGTAACATACAAGCTGAGAAAAGATTAAGTAGGAATTTATGGGTTCACTGTCTTGCTTTTTGTTCACCACTAGTGCATGGTGCTCAGTCTCATATATGCCATGTTCAAAAACTGGATGCAAAATAGTCAAAATATGAACACATTTTCTTAATAGTGAGGGGATTTTAATTAGTCTTTTTCAAGATTCTTAGTATCTTAAGGGAACCTTTTGGCATGTATGTGTGGTTTTATTTTAATAAGCTGTAGCTCAGTGAAGTGGAGGTTTGCTAGTTTTAATTATTTTTTGCTAGTGTTGTGATCTGTAGCAACTGTAACAGTTTGACTTTTAAGGATTGGTAAAGATTTCAGAATTGTAATATCTTCATTGTAAAATAGTTAACAACTTTACCTTCATAAAGCATGTTAATGGTTTTTACGGACACTTCCTTTTGTATACTGAGTGAATTTATTGTTATAGATTAATGGACCAATAAAATTTTTCTTACATTTGAAATTAATTGTTGTGATACATAGAAGTTGAAAAGTCTATTCAGTCTAGGAGAAACTTAAAAAGTATCTAAATATATGAGCTAAGCAGTTACTGAGCCAGTAAAAGTAAATTGGTTGATCTTTTCGGTCACTGAATTTGGATGTTTTTTAACCACTATTATTACAAGACTTCACTGTCCATGTTATTTTTGTATTTCTCCAGAGCATAATATTGGACAATGACAGATTGCATAGATTTGTCTGTGACATCTGTTTCGTACAATCCTGGTCCTTGAGATGTGTCAGATACTTTGACAATGCAAACAAAATACCTTCAAGGCTGGTGTAGCACTGAAGCCTGTGCATTTGTTTGAAACACAGCTGTCTGATTTTTTTTTTTTTTTTTGCACTTGCCCAGACAGTAGAGTGGGTCGCTGCTGGATTTGACATGCCTAGATCCACACCAGGGAAAGTGCTTTGTTTCCATGGAGGTTTCTTGCCTCTCACCATCCATGTCCTGTTTCAGCATGTGCCTGCTGCAGCCTGCCTGCTGGTACTGGTAGCACCGCAGCTTGCCTGCTGGTAGTGGTGGCACCCATGCCAGAGGCTCTAACAGACCCACACCAGGACACAGTTCCCTGTGCTGACCAAGCTTCCAAGGGTCCAGTGGTGGCTGCTATTCTCTGTGCAGGTCTGGTGCATGAGAGAATTTTGGTGCCCTGTAGCTGGGAAGCATGCATTTTGACCTGAGTGCAAAGCAGAGAGGGGTTCTTGAGTGGTGTCAAAGGGTTGTGAGAGCCGACTATCTTTGCTTGGCAGCCTCTCACCAGTCTGCCCACTCTGCCCTCACCCAGCCCCACAGCATCCTGGCAGGATGTTCCGTTCTTGGGATTCAAAACAGAAGGTGGTCTTCAAGGACCGGAAACACTTGAAGTGTGTTTGCCATGGTGTTTGCAGCACACAGGATAGAGTTAACCTTTGTTGAGATGTTAGACCCTGGTGCAGGAGCTACAGGACTCTGAGCTCCAGAGTAGTAACAGCTGCTGCACAGGTGGTGGGAGCAAGAGAGAGAGCTGTATGTTCAGTTTTAAAGATGTGGGATTGCACTGTCTTCACTTGCCAGAGGCCACACATGGAGCTATGTCTGCATTGCACAATAGTCCAGAAGGGGGTCATGGTGCTAGAGAAGCTAGTTTACACTCTTTTACACAAGGACTGCACAATCCCTGATGTGAATGTGAGGGGTAGTTTTCCCAAGCTCTCATCTTCTTGAGGCAAATATTTGTCTGCAACAGCTGGACTTCACTCTTCCTGAGCTTGCAAGCTGCCCAGCTCTTGGTGTGTCAATACAACAGACATAGTGAGCTCTGGCATCCCATCATAAGGTCCCAACAGCACCTTCTGAAACGAAGGAAAAGTTGTGGCTATCTGAGCTGCGATTTGTTTCTGTGGCTGCCAGTAGAGCAAACCAGTATGTTTTCTGCCAGGGGAGGTAAGAGGTTCACAGCTTCACTCAATTACCTTTGACAACAGCTCAAGAGCCAGAGCCTGTATCTCACCTTCCATTCTCCAGTGGCCAGTGGCCGTGGCACAGAAGAGAGCCTGGAAATCGGCAAGCTTCACAGTGGTAAGCCAACTGTTATGGCAGAGGCCCAGGATGCTCCCTCCCAGCCGCTGTAGCAGGACCAGAGGCTCCAGCTGCAGACGGGAGGGCTGAGCAGAGGTTTGGAGGCTGGGAAGGATTCAGAGGCCTGCTGCAATCATGTTTTTGGAGCTGGTGTGTGCTGTATGTGCTGAAGACGGGTCAGGGTGGGCCAGGCCTGTTGCATCCACTGTAAGGAGATCACTTGTGCAAAATGTGTGCACTGCAGGCCCCAGTTTTTCTGCACCAGTGTGTGTGTGAGCACAGTACAAGTGACTGCCTTCTGCCCAGTCTGTGGCCAGACTGTTCAGAGAGGAATTCTGCCTGGAGAAGGGGCTCCATCAGTGAAATGCAAATGTGTGACAAGGAAGACATAAATTTGCTTTACAGTGTGTGTTCTTCATAAATGAACAATACTGCAGTTACAACCCATGTTCAACTAGAAAAATACATTTTTTTCCTCATTTTTTAAACATATTTTGACAATGGCCTCTCTGTTGTTCCAAAGTAAGTAGCCTTTCAGTCCTCTGAAAACCTGATGAGTGAAGTTGGGTTTAGTGAAGCTGTGAAGCCAAGGGCAAAGGAGGACTGAAACTGGAGGACCTTTCACCGTGAAGCACTGAGCCAGAGGAATGCTCCTGCATCATGCTCTTTGCTGCAGGACTCTGGGATCCCTCATGGGACAGGTCCCAGGGCCACCCTGCTTCCAGAAACATTGGCTATGGTGGACAAGCCCACACAGAAAAGTCTGCCAGTAGTCAAAGCCTTTGATAGCTTGTAATATCCTTAAGGGTATATTTATTGTACTGAAAACAGGAAGCTTTTGTTGTTTTGATACTTTTACCTGATAATTATACTCAGCATTTCACCTGTATCCTTGGGCTGGGAAAGAGCTATGAGTGTTTATTTTCTCAGAGCTATTTCTGATTCCCTTTTTATTTCCTTCTTTCTCCTCCCCCCAGGCTGAAGTGCTGTTTCCCACTGTCCTTTTTAAAGTAACTATCCTAGAAGCTGCAATATCCTTCTATTCAGCGGTCCTTGGAGCTTGTCCTCCCTTCCTCTCCTAGTTCCATTTTTAAAAAGAATGTAGTAGAAATGCACACTTTATCAACACCTTTCTGCACTTCAGATTATAGACTGCATTGTGATACAATTCCAGTCCTTTTCCAATGGTTACTAATGCTTAATGCAGTGTTTTGGGGTTTTAACTTGGCAATTTATTTGCATGAGATTGCAGTACCTGCCAATAGAGCTCTGCTCTGAATGGGGACAGCAGGTCAAAGCCTGGCTTTGTTTATGTGAAAGGATTATTTTCTCCGTCTAGGTGATTCTGCATTTATCTCCGTAGTCTTTTTCTTTTGTTTCAGTCTTGTGCAAGCCATAAGATGTGACTACATCGCCCTGCAGGCAGCTTTTTTTGCTTTTACTGGATGCAGTAGTGTTACTCATACTTTCTGGGAGTGGGAGGGCTGGGAGGCCTAATAGAGTTCTGAGAAGAGGTCTGACAAAGGTAACAGAGTCTCCAAAGGTATTAAACTGTCCTAAAGGAGATACTACCTCCTTTAGAGAAATAACTGTACCAAAGGAGATATGCTATTCCTAGCAGGACTGGAAAGTTACTAAGAAGCCCTTGGCTTGGCCAGACAGCTCCGAACCACTTCATGCCCAGATGCAATCTGTTGTTTCTAACACATCCAAGGTAGACAAAATTTTGCTTTCTGGCCCACCGTGTTTAATACTGAATCCAAAAAGGCAATAGATTCAAACTTTTCCTGAGAATGTTTTAAGCAAGTGTCACTCCATTTACATGCTGCTCCCTAGATTTTAGGACAAATTTGAAAACAACTGAAGCCCAGGTCTATTTTGTCTCCTTTTTATTTTCACTTTCATACCAAAAAAAAGTCTGACATAGTCACATCAATGAGAACAAAGCTGCGATGTGCACTCGGACAACAATGATCATATAAGGATTTAAAATATATTGTTTTACTGTTTGCAATAGCAATGTTAGTTTGCTTTTACTTCTTAAATATCCCCAACACCAAATTGCTGCGCTTGAAATTCTTGGAAGTCCTCTGGGATGGTGTCTGAAAACAGGAAAATATGCAGAAGTTTAGTCTCTTCTGACAAAATCAAGGAGCCATTAAATTAATGAATAAGCCACCTCCTCTTTTTTTTAGGTAACATGCTTCTCTTTTGTTTACACCTTAAGAATGAACAGGGAATGTTTTCAGTTTAGCTGTACACCACTGAAAATCACAGAGAGGCTAACAAGGCAGTGAGTGCTATAGTGCCAGCCCACAACAGAGTATTATCAATCTTCAGATTACATTTTTTTGAAAACTTTGTGCCTTGCACTCTTAAACTTTGATTAATAAATGCTGACTAGAAAGGCAAAAGAAGTGGTTGTCTTGCTCTGCACACCAGACATGTTTGCAGTGCCAGCATTTCTATTTCTCATGTATCCTAATTCAACTTCCCTGTGATGGTTTCCCATGCCATAAGAAGGGACAAAAAACATTAACCTCAGGACAAATAGCAACTGGCAGAAAGACCTGACCTGAGACTTGGCGAAGGGAGCTGGAGATGGATCAATGTCATAAGAGTAGCTACAAGTTCTACAAGTTCTGTTTGAAGTGCTGTTTGCAGTCCGCCTTTGCCAGGTCCCAGAACATTTTATCTGGAGAGCCACAGAGCCCACTGTAGAGCTAAAGCTGCAGCCAACAATGAAGCCACAGCAGTGAAACTCAACTGCATGACATCAGCTTTAATATGATTATTTCCACCCTGATGCAGGACGGGTAATTCTAAACTCACAAAAGGATGTAACTGTATAAACATAACACAGTATATAGAAAAAAAAAAGGGATAAGTCCTTTGCTTTTTGTTGAACATTTTTTTAAGGCTTGAAATTATTTTCAAGCCTTTTCTGCAAATGTAGGAACTTGTCTGAAATGAGATCAGAGATACCTGGGGACTCCAGAGACTTTTTGACTGGGTTTCATTAACTTCTGTAGCTCCTGCAGCAAAGCCTGCTGCCTGCTTACTGCCAGGTAAGTATGACTCAGTGGCAGCTTTGGGAAACTGTGTATTGTTTAAGATGTATATCAAGTAATTTTTAATTGTAAGCACTGCTGTCTAGAAGTTCCCCTGTTTAACCTTGACCTCCAAGTGCCAGCCTAGTGTACCGGATGTCCAAGAACCAGAGTCCATCAGCAGAACACGCCACAGAGTGGCCATGCAGCCCCCTACACGAGCTGGACAAGGAAACTATTCCAACTTGGCTGGTAAATTGTTTTCTGAAGGCTGGGTAGGGACTGATGCTACTATCTAGCTGAATCTAGCTGAACTGCTTCAATCTAGCTGAACTGCTGCCAGGGCAGAAATACCCTGACACGATCAGCTTCTGTGTGGAGTGATCAAGGTTTGAGATATTTTACATAGTGGGAGATCAGAGCTAAGCTGCAAGGCTCTTGCACCAAGAGAAGCAAGACAGCACTCTCCCACAGAGTCAGAAGGATTCCTCCATGGGAGGAAAGGCATTTTATGATCTTCCCCTCGCACACACAGGAGCAACCAGCAAGTACATGAGTGACACTGATGCCTAGTGATTGAGCCCACTGGCCCTCCAGGTATATTTCACCCTTTATTCAAAGCTCGAGGCATTCTACATATGTGATGGCCTGAGGTATTTATTGTGTGTGTACAGCTCTCGCGGTCAGTTGGTTTTAAATAATGTTCCTAATTCTCTGATGACAGCTATACTACTCAGTTGGCACAGTCTGCAGCTCTGGGAGGAGCAGCTCTGAGGCATTACTTCCCATCTAGCAGCGCTGCACTGTGCTGCTGGTATCAGGGGAGGTGTTTCACAGCTGTGAAAAACTTGTAAATGAAAGGCAAAGGAAAGGATCAAAATGGCTTAATCCAACAGCCACACTACCAGTTCTTCATGGTCACTTGCTAGTTGTGAGCTAAAAGGAAGTAAGAGCTGTATTACCATTGCAGCGATATTTCAGGTTAGACCAAATAATGTTTTCCTGAGAGAAGCAGAAAACTCCAAGCCGTCCTCCACGCATTGTGGTGTCTATAGTTACACCAGAGTCTGCCACGAGGTCAGAGCCTTCATAAAATCTTGCCCTTAATGAAAGCAAATAGAAGCTCTATTAGGTCTTTTCTAAGGCTGCAACATTCCTGAAAGAAATGTTGTTATCCATGGAGATTCTAGCCTTGGACATGTTATCCCTCCTGTCTAGCCCAGGGGAGAAAAAGCAGTTAAGCTAGCTCCTCTGTAGGCTGGAAACTAAATGAATGCTGCATGGTGGCAAGATCCAGCCAGGGAGGGTGTGTTGGGGAGTTTCTACACATCCTAAAAAAGCCCTGGAATGTTTAGTCAATCAGGCTGAGAGCTTTAGCTCTTGAAATTTTCCACAGTCGATAATAATAGGAGAAAGGGAGAACCAGACTAGATCAGTTGAAAAAAGCCAGATGGATATTGTCTCACACAGTTTGAAACTGAGGTTTTTTTGTGGTTTTTTTTTTTAATAGGCAAAGTTTCAAACAAACCATTTGGAACCTTAAACTTGTCTGTGAGATGTCTTCAAAAATGTGAGTATGATTAATTCTAGGAACAGTTTTGCTGATCTAGCATCCTCTTGTTAAAAACCCATCAGCAAGTTCCCAAATAGCTGTGTGAAAGGAGATTAACCTGCCAGCTCCCAAGCACATGCCCTGTATTTGAGGGCAGGAGCCAGCTGAGCTGTTGCAGCACTGTCCACAAAAAGTCCTCAGCCTTCGGGTAAGTTTACTAGGTAAATTGCTTAGAAGATGATGAGCCTGGAGGGCCTTGTTGTGGATGAGGATACTGCTGATGAGACATGCAAGAAAGTAGCACGTGGTGAAGGGAAAGAAAGTTCCTGTGTCTTTCCATAAAATAAGAAAAAACACCCAATTCCTGGTATGTTCCAGAGTTTATTTCCTGATTTGCTGAGGCACTTCAAAAGTATCTACTATATAAATAGAACTTGCTGTCTTTCCAATTTTCATGGGAGAGGCTGGCTGAAGTGATTTTTTCCTAGGCTTCCTTGAAGCCTCAGAAAACCTTTTCTAGACACATAATGGTCTGTGGCATCTGGCCTAACCAAACCACAGCAAGATGTGGACAGAGAGCTGGCAAATGTTCCATTTAGGCTTGGCTGCCTTTAGTTTTTGAAGGATTCTACTACACTGACTTTGCTACCTTTCCCATTTGGAGGGGCCATTACTTAGGCTGACTGGAGAGACTGCAATCATAGGAGATGTTTGCTTCTGAAGCAGCTTGACAAACGGCTTGGTCTAAACAAAACTTGCCCAAGATCTATTCACTACTGCCCTGTGGCTGGGACACAAAAGTAGACAGTGTAAATGTTCTTAATCCATTTTACCATAAAAGTCAAACATGGTCACTCCAATTACCACTGAAGATGATGCTCTGCACTAGAAAAGTGGAGTAATTATATCATCAAGTTACTGCATCTCAGCTGCAGGGTGGTGATTTTTTTTAAAAACAACTGACTTATCTGTATTTGTTTTCTAATTATAAGGTTCTAAAACCTGAGCTGACAATGCCAGAGCAGTTAATTTTTTGCATTTTATGCTTGATCTGCAAGCATAATTCCTGCTCATTTCTCTGCTGGATGTTGCAGAGTAAGATGTTTCCTCCCAAATGGTGATTTTTGGGCTTTTTTAATAACTTTTTTCTTTCTCTCAAATATCAAAATAAGAATAGATAACATGTATTACAAAGCTCTGAATATATGCTGAATAATCTCAAATCTATCACATCATGATAATTACTCGTCTTAGTTAGGCTCACAACCTTTAAATGACAACTTTTATTAATTCTGTTATCCTAGAATACGTAAAGGCTATTATAAGGCTTCATTAATGCAAAGACCAGACATAATCTAAACTCTCAGATTATCATCTGAATCAGGTGTTGAGAAACAACAGTTCAGGCAGACGTATCTGTACTCTTATCTATCCTTTTCTCTCTTACCTGATATAACCAATCTGGGGTCTGTGCTGCAAGAACCAGCGATAGGAGACTTTGTCTTTCCACCCTACATTTCGGGGATCCTTCCACAGCAGCCTGACCTGATCACTGGTGTCCCCCGTGTGCCAGAGGGAGTTGCGGAGGTGCTCGCCAGGACCTGTCTTGGATTTCACAGCCTGCAGAAATACAATTTTCCAATGATGACCATAGAGAAATGACACTTTCAGGAGCCATAAGTTTTTTTGTAGTGGGGAGCAGGTCTATACCCTCCCTGCTGCTCACAAGCCGCTAACTTCTGTTGTATAACTGCACCCACTGCCTGCATGAAAAAGCAACTGGGTACCTGGACCAAGGAGGAGGAGGCAATCTGACCAATTACGGTCAGAGCACAATCACTGCAGAAAACAAATGCTCCAGCTGATAAGAAAGGAAAGATGAAGTTCCTTAAAAAACAGTACCATTAAAAGGGCTGTGTGGCAGCTGCCTGACATTTTGACACAAGTTGCAAATAGAGAACTGCAGTCAAGCAGCATGGCTGACATGCGATGGCTTGGCCCCTGCACAGCATGATGGCTTCACCCATGGCCAACACATGGCAGGAAAGCACAGCCAGGCTGCAGTGACCACTGTGTACCCAGCTGGGAGCCACAACCAGTACCTTTAGCTGAATGCCAGGCTCTGCAACAGCTCTGAAGGGAGTCGCTTGCCAGTACGTCTGCTCTGTCTGTTTCCACATCACCACATAAAAGCTAGAGCTGTCTTGATAACCAAAGATAAAGCCAGCATAGTCATCATCTGTCACCGTGTTCACGTGAAAAGTGCCCTCAAAGTCAACGCCATTAAAAGCTGTGTAACCTGAGGATACACACAGGTTAAAAACAATTCTGCAGAACACATGTTCATATGCTACGTTTTCTTCTGTAAAACTTGCATCTCAGAAGAGGGTACATACCCACAGCAAGGCCAGGATCACTGTTCATAGTCTGCACAATTTCCATGCCCTGTAAGAGTAAATTCAGGGTGGTTAGCATGCATGGCAAGCTGGGTTGGCTAAGCCTGGCCTCCCTCTAGCACTCTGTCTATCAGTCTCCTCTGTTTGCTCACAACATATCTGTAAAACTTGTAGTTCTGAATTGAAATGGGAACTACAATCAAAATACTAGTGTTTCAATTGCTTGCATGACCTGCCTGAGTCAGGAAAGATTTGTATTTTCCCACTGTAGAATTGGCCATACTGGTTTTCTAATACTTTCCCTCCCACAGTCTTCTGTAAATCACTGAAACTGGCCAAAATGAGGGGCAAGGAGAGAGGGTTGTGGGAGGAAGAGAGCTTTGCCTAGGCTTAGCTTTTACAGTTTGAACACAGAGTTCAGGATTAAACTGACTGCCAGGACTGGTGTAAGGAAGACATATACATCCCAGCTGGCTTGACAGAGACTTTGGCAAAGGGAATAAATTGCATGTTCCCTGTGACTCAGAACACGTTAGCCTCCTGAAAGCTAAAATTTTTTAGTGTAAATAGCAGTTACTGGACTCCGTCTAGGAGTAGTGGAGTACTGCATCAGCTGGGGTCTGCAGCACAGGAAGGACATCAACCTGTTGGAGCAAGTCCAGAGGAGGGCCACCAAGTTGATTAGAGGGATAGAGCACCTCTCCTATGAGGAAGGGCTGAGAAAACTGGGTTTGTTCAGTCTGGAAAAGTGAAGGCTTAGGGGTGACCTAATAGCAGCCTTCTAGTACCTGAAGGGAGCCTACAAGACAGATGAAGAAGGACGTTTTAAAAGAGCATGTAAGGACAAGGGGCAATGGCTTCAAACTGAAAGAGAGAGGTTCAGATTAGATGTTAGGAAATTTTTTTGTACTGTGAGGGTGATGAGGCACTGGAACAGGTTGCCCAGAGAAGCTGTGGATGCCCCATCCCTGGAAGTGTTTAAGATCAAGTTGGCTGGGGCTCTGAGCAACTTGGTCTAGTTGAAGGTGTCCCTGGCTATGGCAGGGGGGTTGGAACTAGATGATCTTCCAAGGTCTCCTTCCAACCCAAACCACTCTATAATTCTATGACATACTCTGCTATTTAGAAGGTCAGACTTTTAAATTCTGGAAAGGATTGTTTGCTACAGAAATATTTTAACAGAGTGACACAAAAGTCTAATGTCTGCCTTCTGGCAGTAATGAAATCCACCCAGAATAAGCTCGCCAGTATGTAATTTTAGATTATTAAGAGCATCAAGCTATTTATTATTATTTTAGATTATTAGCAGCATCAAGCTTCAAGCTATCATATGCTAAAAGAAAGAATTTTATTTTTTATTTTATTATTACTCCTGAAAACAGTCTACCAACCAACAGCTTCCACTTCCGATGTTTGCCAGAGATCCAGCAACTACAGAGCCAGTTTTACTGTGGTTTTCAAATGATCTTTTTCAGACAGGTCAGAAAGACCAAAGTGTATTTTTACCTGGTTCAGAACCACCCAGTTGGGATCAATCTGCGCATCCCCCTCTGGGTCCAACACCACAGTCTGATAGGCCCTGAAGTCTGTCAAGGTGATCTCTGCATTCTCAGGGCACACATCGATCCGATCAATCACTGTATCCTGGTCAAAATCAGACTCACAGACATCTCCAACTCCATCACCTGAATGCATCAGAGAAGTGAAAGCGGATTTATGGTGCAGGCAAATAGTCACACCTGGCCTAGCCACTGGATCAGGGTGTCCAGGAAGCAAGTGGAGTGTTAGCCCTGCTGGCTGCAGTGCCTGAGAAGGGGACCTGAGGACCTCTGCTTTGACTGAAGGGTCCTTGTGTGTTGGTGTTCCTCTTGGGATGAGTGTATGCACATGTAGTGACTGTGTTGGATCTTGCTACACATATCTAATGCCTGGAGATGAATGCAGTGCCTAAGAACTGAAATGGCTCCTGAAGGCCTGTCTTACCGTTATCATCTTCCTGCCCTGGGTTGGGAACCAGCCTGCAGTTGTCAGGGCCTGGGGGCAAGAGGTCAGGAATACCATCATTGTCATCATCCTCATCACACTCATCACCCAACCCGTCCTTATCTGTGTCCAGCTGGGAGCTGTTAATAACAGCAGGGCAATTGTCTGTGCTGTCCTGGTGTCCATCGCCATCGCTGCAAGCGAAGAAACAAAAAGAAATGGCATACCAGCATCAGGTCCTGCCTCTGCACAGGCAACAGCATAGACACATGAGCAGGAAACATACCAGTGGCACCCCTGGACCTGGAAGCAGACCAGTGGGGCAATACAAGCTGTTGTCGCTCAGGTGGCTGAACTGCAAAGAGGCCATGAACAAAGAGGGACTGTATGATAAGGTGGCAGGAAGACAAAGACTGAGCCAGGAGCTATAGAAATACTCAGATAAGGAAAAGAAAAAGAGGCCTAACATGGTGTGGGAAACTTACCAGAGCCCAAGATTTCAAACAATCTCCACTCCTAAAGGGCAAGTAAGGCACAGCCAACAAGCGCAGTGTCACCAATTAAAAGGCACCCAGGAGACAGCATGAGCTGAACACCTGGTGTCCCTTGTCCCATGTGCAAATTGTGCACAAATGTCTTGGTGCTCATGAACATGCAGGTTGGGCGTGAATGAAACTTTATGGGGGACTACATGAGCACCTGAAATCAGAATTGTTTAAAAACAAGCACCACTCTCACACCCCTGCATGTCATTTTTCGTGGTGAAAGTGGGCTTCTGGCAACTCCTGTTGCAGAGAGCAGCATCCACCAATGGCTCTGGGATGAAACATCTGTCTGTGGCTGGTGAAAATCTGTGCCAGCACAGAATTTATCATTTCCCTTGTCTCTTGCTGTAAGTGAGGAGCACGGGGGAGGGCTTACCACCCCTAGAGCTTGTTATGCAGAAACTGCTTCCATACAAGCGATGCAATTTGTCATAGGATGTGCTCCTCTGAATGCCAAGGGCGTGTGAAAGCCACTGATAGTGGAACTCACAGAAGGCCTGTGTGAATGGGGCTAAGGGCGAAGGGCTCCACAACTGTACTGCTACCCGGAAATGAACCAACAAGGCTGATAAATCATAACACTGATTTTGAAATAACATCTCTCTGGAATTAAATCCAGGCTAGTCTGAAGAATTACAGCTCTCCAGGAATCAGTGGCATCCTTCAGCTCAAGACTAGCCTCTTTCACTTCCCTGCTGCTGTTACAAGCCACAAGACAACTTACCTGTCCTGATTGGTATCACAGGAATCTCCAACCAGGTCATTGTCAACATCTGACTGCAAAAGGAAACAGAACAAGTTCCAGTATCAGCTGCCATCTACTAAAATAGCAGTATTAAGTCAAAACACAACCAAATCAAAACACAACCAAATCCAATGCCATAACAATAAAAGCATGAGAAAACATCGGTTTTACAGAACATATTTTCTTGCTTGCATCATCCATCTAATCAAAAAGTCAGTTTTATTCAAGAAAAAAAAACAGTGAATAAACAGTGTTATACTTGACTGGCACACTTCTAGACAGATTCCTCTACTACTGAAAATAAGTATCCCTCATTTCTAACAAAGGTTGATTTCTTAAGCAGTTTTAAAAATCTACTATGTTTCTCTATAGTTTCCAACATTTGTCATTAGAATCAGAATTTCAAACATATGAAAAGTTCCAATGAGTTCTCACCTAGGAGCATTGGAAGTCTTGATAAATAAGGACACAGGGATTTTGTCCTAATTAAAGATATATTGAGTGTAACGAAATCACAACCCTGTGTGGAGTCTGGCACTGGACTACAGCCCACATTTCAGAACATGACAGTAGAAAATACAGGCAGGGCAGAGGTCCTAACAACATCCCAAGCTATGAGAATACAACTGATGCCTCCCCTTTCTCACATCAGAGGAGTCTACGGCTCCATAAAACTTCCCTGAATACCTAGATATACTTTATTATTAAAATATAAACACCATGGCTGCATGGGTTGTCTCATTCTTTGCATCTTTTTGGACCTCTCCCTAAACAAGGATATTTTTTTCTTTCTGCCTGCTGACCTGGTTTGGGTTGCTCACTGTAGGGCAGCTGTCACAAGCATCACCAACACCATCATTATCTGTGTCCTCCTGGTCTTCATTGGGGATCCTCTGACAATTATCCAAAAGGTTCTTAATACCTAGGGAAAAATTGATTGGATGTTAGTTAAAGACAATTCCCGTAGCTGTTACTGGACAATATAAACTTTAAGAACAGTAAAGACACTATTCCTTTTCAGCAACTACTTAATCTTGCAATGAAATTAGAAGCCTGCACTGCAAAACTTTTTTATGTGTGCATCCATTCATTTAATAGTAGTTAGAAACATCTCACTAAAGAATAGCTTTCCACCCAACCACACCCACTTCATTAATTAGATACAATTCATTCTATCCTGTTCCTGTATCACAGCTTACAGGATAGGACATTTCATCTTCATTATTACATTTGAAGGGTTTTGATTTTTTTCACTTCTTTCAAGCCTCCTACACCAATGAAAATAATACAGTATGCAGCTCTTGGGCATCAGTTACTGGCGGCAGCTGGATGCTCTGGGACACATTTATAGCTTTAAGGAAATGCTGAATGACCAACAACCTCAACTTATACATAAAACACGGCTTGGTTTATCTGTTACTATGTTCAGTGCTTCCAACGCAGGCTAAAAGATATATATTAAGTAAACTAAAAGGATTCCAAACACAGGTTTCATGGAGAAAGACTATGTGCTACAGCTGGTGACAGGAAATCTCCTACTCTAATACACACTCTGGGCAACTTTGAATAACATCAGAGAAGCTGAAAGTGAAAAATCACCAACCATCTCCATCCATGTCATCATCACAAGCATCTCCTTTCCCATCACCATCTGTGTCCCTCTGGTCATTATTGAGGATATTGCGGCAGTTGTCACAAGCATCTCCAAAGATATCTTGGTCACTGTTTCTCTGATTAACATTGGGAGCCAAGACACAGTTATCCTGCAAGAGACACAGAATCAGACATGAGCCAGGCCCTGAATATTTAATTCTTATTTTAGTGGATTTATATAATCCTTGTATTTATTTCTACTTTCAAAAAAAAATTATTAGTGTGAGGACTTTGAAATTTTATGTGAATATTAACTCCAGATCAGACTTCACTTGCTCCCTCAAAGCTCTGCTTCGAACCACTCTGAGAAAATCCTAAGCACAAACACCCAGTACCATAAGGCTTTACTTACAACTTTGACTTCTGATTCTCATTTTGGATGTATCCATGGTGAGGAACCTGTTTTGGTGCCCTGGCTTTCTGTTTCTAATATGGTCCTTCTCAAAAGCTGCAGTTTGGAGTCCCCGACAAGGTTTGCAGACACTCTCCGTGAAAGGCCAGTGCCCCCTTCTGGTACAGACTCAAACTAAAGCTGAAACACGGGAGAGCAGAACTTTTTGATGCAAAATGACAAGTCTTTGTTTGGATTTTGATGGGGGGTTTTTTGTTTGTT
The DNA here is from genome assembly GCF_001715985.3 of Manacus vitellinus. Lineage (NCBI taxonomy): Eukaryota > Metazoa > Chordata > Aves > Passeriformes > Pipridae > Manacus > Manacus vitellinus. The sequence continues at coordinate 11,777,191 of NW_021939324.1, read as the reverse complement.
TGTTTTGTCAAACAAGCTGTTATTCGCTCTCAAAGTCCATCAGGAGGCATATGGAGAAAACTTTATTTCAAAGTTGTGTAAAATTTCTACCCCCACCTAGCATATCAACATCCTATTGCATACACAGAGGAAGAACATAACTCAGCAACAAAATAGAAGTTACTTGATTCTGGAGTTGCTGAACCTGCAAATAGATTTACAGATAAAGGAGGATTTAACATTCATTTTTCCTTATAAACATTAATAAAATCAGATGACTTAAGCTACCAGAATTGAGGGTGGGCCTCTGTGGCAAAACAGCCTGAGACAAACCTTCTGTGATTCTTAGTCTGCCCTAGGTCCACGTGGACATTTTTAATCTGGATAAAGTGTCCTTGTTGTTTCCTCAGAAGTGCAGTAAGCAGTCAGTGAAGGATCTTAATGTAGAACAACCGCTGGCTGCTAAGAATACAGGGTGAATACAAAAGAGCTTTTACAATTTGAATTTATCCTATGATCTGTTCTGCAGTTGCGTACCCTCATGGAAACCTCTTCTGCATTGAGGACATGATTCAAAGCTTTTTCAAGTTATTGGTAAGATAGCATTAATTTATGTAGGGTTTGGATCCCTCATGAAACATGTCAGATCAACCTGCTTTTGAAAAAGAAAGACATTATGCAAGTAATGTTCCTGAAGGCCACGCTTTGGGAGAGTGTTTCAGAAGAACACAAGTTCTGTACACAAAAAGTTCCAGAATTAAATGCTGCAAGATAATAATGGCAGATACACTGGTGGATTTAAGGCTGGGTGTTTCACGTTTTGTAAGAATGAGTATTATATAAAAGCAAAAGACAGGATTTAGGGAGTCACTGAAAGTGATGGGTATGGAACAAGCTCTGGCAACTAATGAGTCAGATTTCAGAATCACTGCCCACTGCAGTAATGGAAAGTCCTTCTGTTGGCACAGACCCCTGCATCCTGATCTATACACAGCACCTGCTCGTTGGGAATGCCATCTCCATCTGCATCATCATCACAGGCATCTCCAATTCCATCGCCATCAGCATCTTCTTGTCCAGAGTTTGGGACAAATCTGCAATTGTCCTAGACAAAAAAGGAGGCAAGTCTGGTGTTCTATGGGTAAACTGCATGCTTTCATAATTTGAATGGCTTTTTTTCTATTATTGTTTTAAATAACTGATTCATCCAATGAAACAGAATCTTTACAGAAGAATTCAATAACTTGAAAAAAAGATTAATACATCTAGTCATGTTTCTTCCAGTCTTCCTCTTCATCCCTTCATGCTCTGAATTATTAGAGGATTAAGAAAGAATTTCTTACCTTTCTGCAGTTTTCAGCAGTGCATGAGAGTTCTTCGTTAGGGTAGCCATCAATGTCAACATCTTTTCCACAAATATAACCATCACCAGCCCAGCCAATGCCACACTATCAATAAAACACCATGGTAGTACTATCAAAAGGTTAATGAGTCACTGTAGAAATATTCAAGAGGGAAACTCCACACCCATCTTGAAAACAGTAGCATACAGAAATCATGGCCAGGCACTGAAGTACAATGAGGTACAATGCAGTGAGGTACAATGCATCTCTCAGTGTGGAAAGAGAATCTTTGTTTCAAGTTCTCTGTATCTAGACATAGCTAGAAAGAGCTAAAACTTGATGTCAAGTGGAATATGTGCCTGCAACACCTAATGATTTCAGTTGAAAATATGGATTGCTTCGAGCCACTGGCCAGGAACTAACTTTGGTTCCTTACCTGCAAATGGAGTAAAAGAAAATAGACAGAGTATGCACCTAGCATCTCAGCAAGGGGCCCATGGTTAGATGGTGATACTGAAATCTCAGAAAATAAAGAAAACCTTCTGACTCCAATGTGCTTATTCAGAGAGCAGGCATTCTTTATTGACAGTGCTGGATGCATGGGGGATCATTCTGCCTATCATGCATACCATCAAAGAAAAATCCTTCCCTTTTTATTTCATATATACATTAATATTCATTTTAATTCCCCAAAATAGCTTACATATTCATGATATTTCTGATAAATCATTATCATAAATTTCACCTATACAAAGTATGTGTCATTCTAGCTTTGGGTGGTCTTGGGGGTCTTCTACGACCCTCAGTTACTGTCCTTTAAATGAACTCTTTTTGGTGCTCATGCACAGTTATAACATGTACGTGTAATTTTCCAGTCTCTTGAGCCAATCTGTTCTGTTTAAGTTTTATGATCAGAACATATTGCATTCTATCAGTACATCTCGACATATCCTGCATTTTATAGCTGTGTAAGCTGTAGTTAGAATTAACTAGTTCTAAACCTCCTTTGTTCAACTACAGATTTATGTTCTGATTTTATCGCCTTACTTGCTTAGATCAAATTCTCCTATATCAATGGGATGACTGTGTTTTGCTCAGTATCTCAAGAACTAGAGGAAGTTTTAAGAGAAAACTGTATTGACTTTTACTAAGTTGGCATCAGCAAAGGAAGTGCATTTGCACACAAGTTTCTCCTAGCCAATTCAATTGGTACTGTTTCAAACCAATTCCTAATCTCTGTGAAAGATATATGTATAAAACTGCATGTCAAACTCTGGCCTCCCCTTAAATCAAGGACTTGCCTCTAATACAAGTACCTAGGAATCTTTCCATTACAGCATGGACTTAAAATATCCTGGATTCTTCTTTTTTGAAATAGATGTACTTAAAAATGAGACCGAAGCAAGTGCCAGCAAAAGTATGCACAGCATCCAAAGTTAGGACATGGGATTAGTCTCTTGCTTCCCCTTGCTAGCTGGAAAAACTAAGTAATATATTTCAGTCAGACTCGTACAATAGCAGTTCATATGCCACTTGGTGCCCCTCTGCTCCCACAGCTGATTAAGCACAGTACAGCCTACCTGTGCCTAGAATCTGTGATCTCACTTGCAAAAATATCTCTATCACCTGGCAAATACAGGCATGTTGACTATGCAGACAGGATCCCTACTCACAGCTATGTAGCTGAGCACCAGGAGAGGAATTTGTCCTTGTGATGTCTTCTGTAGAGTGACACTTGACAGTTTCTTCTGAGGAGGCTACAGAAAGTCTACAAAAGCCATTCCCAAAGGCCTAATTACAAATACAATACACAAGTATGTCTGCTTTACAGACAGGTGGCAAGAACAAACCAATGGCAAGATACCTGGTCTGGGCCAGTGAGCCACAACCTAGTAAAATATCCAACTGTTTAAAATGACCACAAAGACTTTCTCAGTTCCAGCCAAGAAAAGGCTATTTTTCACTGGACAAATACATGAATTTATGAACTCACAATACACGTCACCTCTCCTCTCCTCTCCTCAATACAACGGGCATGGATGCTGCATGGATTGAGGGCTCGATTTCTGCAGCTCCGTTCAGCCTGGCATCCCCTGATTTGGTCTCCTGTATATCCTGGTTTGCATTGGCCACAGTGGTAAGACCCCTGTAAGAACAAAAAATTAGCAGCCAGCCTTTTAACAGGAATTTTTTTCTTTTTAAAACATGCACACGAGTGAGATTCACATCATACTGCTTACACTGTGCAAGAGTAGTTTTTCATTGCTTGAGGCCCCTTGCACTGTGAACAAACTTTATTTTCCATGTGAAACTGATGTGCATGCTGGAACACACACTCAATTCTTATTTAGATCAGCCTTTTGTTAAGCCAGAGAAAAGTCATGTAGCAGCAAAAGCTTCTTCATGATGCCTTGTCCCTGCCAGCATCACTCTGAGCCACTTCCAGGTGGCTGAAACTTTGCGTAAAACTCTAAGTAGCATCTGATTAATCATACTGGATGATATTATTTCAGTGTAAACCACACCCATCAGTTTATTTGAACTCAACTGGGCACAACTTTTAATCGAAGAGAGATAAGAAAGTTCATCATGTGTTTGGCCTATTTTATTTCATTTTTTAAACTTACATGTTTTTAAATCAATTTGAGCTAAATTGTTTTCTTCAGAAAAGAATTCTGTAGTTGAAGACACAGTCATCCTCACTTACACTGAAATAAGAACATCCACATAACTTTTTGCAGTGGTTTACCTAGACACATACATATATACTTTATATTTGTGCCCTCTCTCGTGTAAATGAGCATTAAGTTGCTAAGCCAAGGAATCTCATTATGTTCTGGGACAATAATCATATGAGATATAAACAGATAGATGCAATAAGTTGAGGTCTTCTTTAGGCATCTAATATGCCTTTTGTCTCTGTCTGATATATTTGTAGACTTGTAACTTATGAAATAAAAGTTAATTAAAGAAAACAATCTTTTTACCTTATAGAGAATAACTATTTTTTGACATGTCAAGGAACAGAAATGGGCAGAGCTCTGACAAACATGTGCATCTACCCCTTTGAGAAACTGAGGTCATTCATACAACTTCATTCTTCACATACAAAGTCTGTTGGAGGAACTGTCAGGACTGTCCTGTTCCATCCTCATAGAGAAATCTATTTACTACTCAGACAGGCATTATTTTTGTCCTCTAATCCTAACTTCATTACAAATTTTAACTCTGTGCTGCCTGCATACTTTCAGGATGAAGACAAAAATATACTGACGACTGAAGAGTAAAATAGTCCTTGAACCATGCAAATGGTATGGCCTATATAAAACACACCAACCCGTCCACTTTATCCTAATGGACACTGGGATAGTATTTTCTGAAGCCTGATGAATTTGCTCAGTATATTTTGTCCTTTATAAAGCCCAGGTATGCATTAAAATAGCCTTTAAGGCAGCACTTCCAGACCAAACTGTTTCTGAAGGGAGACAGGATTAGAAACCCCACATTGCTCTGTTTTGACAGATGGCAGGACACTTGGTGCCTACCCTTTGCAGACAGGGCCTGATGGCTTCCTGAAGATGACTAGTCATGTCTAGTCATGCAGCAAGATACAACATGTGTCAGTAGATGTTCTAGATACTAAAAAAAGAGACAAACATACTGAACAGTGAAAGCAGTCCTAAGAAATCTAGGTTGTTCACAAGGAAAGCTAACACTGAACACAAATGGGAGCCTAAGTAATACCTTGCTGCAGAAAGGACCACCTTTACACCTGAAGGATACTTCCAACCCTTCTCTTGCTATGAAGAAAGACTGTAGCATATACAGGACAACCTGAGGATCAGGCCCAGCCAGCATGGGTTTGTGAAAGGCAGGTCATGCTTGACCAACCTGATCTTCTCCTGTGACAGGGTGGCCCATGTAGCGGATGAGGGAAAGGCTGCGGATGTTGTCTGCCTAGATTTCAGTAAAGCCTTTGACACTGTCTCCCACAGCATTCTGCAGGAGAAACCTACAGCTGATGGCTTGGACAGATGAGGTCTTCAGTTGGTAAAAAGCTCTCTGGATGGTTAAGCCCAGAGAGTGGTGCTGAATGGAATTACATTCAGCTGGTAGTCCCCTAGGGCTCAACACTGGGGCCAGTCCTGTTTAATATCTTTATCAGTGATCAGGATGAGGGGATCAAGTGCACCCTCAGTCAGTTTGCAGGTGACACCAAACTGGACAGGAGTCTTGATTTGTTGGAGGTTAGGAAGGCTCTGCAGAGGCATCTGGACAGGCTGGATCCATGAGCTGAGGCCAATGGTCTGAGGTTCAATAAGGCCCACTGGTAGGTCCCACACTTGGGTCATAACAACCCCAGGCAGTGCTACAGGCTGGGGAGGAGTGGCTGCAAAGCTGTCCAGGGGAAAAGGACCTGGGGGTGCTGGCTGACAGTGGCTGAACAAGAGCCAGCAGTGTGCCCAGGTGGCCAAGAAGGCCAGTGAAATCCTGTCTTGTATCAGAAACAGTGCGGCCAGCAAGACCAGAGCAGTGATTGTCCCTCTGTACTCAGCACTGGTGAGATCACACCTCAAATTCTGTGTTCGGCTGTGGGCCCTTCACCACAAGAAGGACATTGAGGCGCTGGAGTGTGTCTAGGGAAGGGCAATGGAGCTGGTGAAAGGGCTGGAGCAAAGTCTTACAAGGAGTGGCTGAGGGAGCTGGAGGCATTTAGCCTTGGAGAAAAGGGGGCTCAGGGGAGGCCTTATCACTCTCTACAACGACCTTAAAGGAGGTTGTAACAAGGTGGTGGTCAGTTTTTTCTCCCAAGTAATAGGTGATACGACAAGAAGAAATGGGCTCAAGTTGCACTACAGGAGATTGAGTATTAGGAAGAATTTCTTCACAAAAAGGATTGTCACGCATTGGAACAGGCTGCCCAGAGAAGTGGTAGAATCACTATCCTTGGAAGTATTAAAAAAAAGAGTGGATATGGCACTTGGGGAAATGGTTTTGTGGTGGGCTTGGCAGTGCTGGGTTAAGAGTTGGACTCAATGATCTTTAGGGTATTTTCTAACCTAAATGATACTATGATTACATTATTCTTGCTTCATAGCATTAATGTGGTTGTATGCCCCTTTTATTGGATCCTAACGTCTTTCAAACCATTCCTACTTCTGCTATGCTTGCTCTCCTGGATTTAATATCTATGGATATTAAAAATATTGTACCAATTGCGGCTCTCCTCTTTTCCATTTATTTAGAGGGATATCTGGTACTACATACATAACCTGATGAATTGAAGACATTACTCCTATAAAGAGAGCACCCAGGGGAACAGCTTGCTGCAGCAGTTCCCAGGTGGGAAGAGATGAGAGTAAGAAAAGTTTTAATCTTTCAGAGGCTGTTCCTTGCAATGACATACTCACAAACACAAAAAACTGGGTAGTATGGAGAGAAGAGCTCCTGCCATTCTTCAGGGAAAGTGATAAAATACAATTCAGATGGATGTGTTAATGACAAATCAAGTATTGATTTTTTACTGTTAGCCAGGAAAAGATGAAGGGATTCTTTGATTTGTATGAAGCCAAGAAACAAATTATATTATTCAGCTCTCCAATCAGATGTATAAATCCAATCCTAGCCTCATAAAGTTTTAAAACAATCAATTTTTTAAAGCTGAATGAAAAAGATGCTTACCAAAGTGTTTATGCAATGAGAATTCGGAACGCAGACTCCAAGTCCATCATTCTGACATTCATCAATGTCTAAGCAGACCTAGCAATAAACCAAATTAACAAATAATAAAAACAATGTCAATCTGAGATTGAAGTCTGAAGAAAAGACACTAAAATTTAAGACTAGAAAAGAGACATAGCCTGTCCTGAAACCGCTCTCAGAATGGCACAGACACACCCTTAGGACAACAGTCCAAATCTGAAGAGACACTGTGATACAGAAAATTTCAACTTTAGGATGTGCTGTGCTTCACCCACAAGAGTTTAGATAAAAACAGTGTTCCTATTGTAGGGTGCTACAGGAACATGCAAAAAAATTTACAGTAAAATACAGATGCACTGCTGATATAAAACCAGCACCTTGCAATGGCAGTTGTCACAGGGATGCTGCCACTCACCTGCTTATTGCTCTTGGCATAGCTGATTCCTATCCCTTGCATGGTTTGTCCTGTATATCCTGGAGGACAGGTCTCACATTGGAAACCTGGAGCAGTGTTCACACATCGCACTCCAGGGAAGCAAGGGTTGTAACGGCACTGCAATGAGAAAAATGAACCGAGCACATGTTTGTGCTTCAGTAACATCCAGACTCTGACTAAATCCACAGCCCTCTCACCAAAGACAGTGCTACAAGCAATGTCTGTATGTCATCTGTTCAGAGACAGCTTACAGAGAAAATCATCTCTGCAGGTATTTCTGACCTCAGCAAGTCTTTGGCTATCTCTGTAATTTAAGTAACATTTGCAATCTTCTACTACGGCCTGTAGTTGATGTCCTAAGCTCTCATCCTCAATCTTTCCTTTGTCTGGACAGGTTCAGACCCCTTGGAGGCTGAAAGCCCCCCAGAAGTCTCCAGACCACAATATAAGGAAAGCCTCATAACTCCAACCCTCCAAACAGTCCTGTGCTTTTTTTTGGTACACAGAAGTTGCAGCAGCATTTTCCTTCATTTATATTTGTGCAAATCCCATAGCCAGAAGGAAACCAAACATGAACCAGATAAGCAGGGATGTGTCAGTAGCACCCACATGCTTCTAAAATGGAGGCCCATGGAGAATGGAGGCACTTGTTCCAAAATATCATATGTCCACAAATCACCCTTGGCCTGAAGGCACCATTCACTTCATTGCCTTATGCAGCCTTACAGAACAGCTGTGACTGATTTCACTGAACTGGTGGGTGCCAGTTTGGAAAGCACATCTCGCATGGCTGCCTTTCCAACATCAACACTAGCTGCTAGGTAACATTTATAAGAGTACTGCAAACATCAACATGCCATCATGCTGCATTAGACAGGCTCAAAGACAACAATAAATGAGAAACATGAGAAAAAAATATAGAAGAGGTTTAAAAATATGCTTTTTTCCCCCCTTCCATTGCTAACAGAAGAACATCTGCAAGATGGAGGAAGAACGAACCAGACAATATTCACCTACAAGAGACATACAACTTGTAACCAAACACACACACACAAGCAGGAAAAGATATGTTTAATATCCAAGGGTGTTTGACAGAAATGTTTTCTAGAAGTAGATCCGTAAGTAATGTAAGGGAAATGTAAAACCTAGGACAGACATTTTGTGCTCCTTATTTTGCTGCGAATTTTTTATTGCAGGCAGCAGAGGGCACCCAAAGTACACAGCACACAGAGCAGAGCTGCTGCTCCGGAGATACGAGAAACCAGCACAGCAAAGTAATGTCTTTAAACTGATAATGAATTAGGGAGTGTACTACAGAGATGCTAACAGCCTCAGAAAAAAATGATGGCAGCTCTTAGTGAGGAATCTTCTAGATTTGTCTTTATCAGAATTCATACATGAACTTATTTTTAAATACCTGGTACGAGGAAGTGCACAAATAGTTCATTCAGTGGAAAAATGCTCTCCCAGAAGAGATTACTAAAAAGCTTTTAAAAAAATTTACTTTCCTTCAGAGTCTTAGTTAACTCAGGAAAACAAGTAACATGACACATCCCCTCTAATTAGACAATTCAAAATTGTTGCCATTCATTGCTTCTTTATTTCTCCCTGTGTAACTGTAAGTAAAAATCTAGCTGCTAAAGTAGGTATTTACTGTTGAACAAAACCACTCCAGACTAGGTGGTAATTTTAGTAGCACATAAAGACCTCATGTAAGCAAGTCCGTATCTCTATAACACCATTTTGGCAAAATTTCCTTGCTATTTCTAATCTGAGATCCAATCTGTCATGTGGAGTGGTGGCAGGAAGATGAAGGCACATCAACCTCCTGTGGCAAAGCCTGATTGCTCACAGAAAACCATGTTAATATCAAGTCACTATAAACCAGTCTCAGTCTGTTTTCCCATCACTGCTGTAACGGGTAGAGTTGCTCCAACCCTGAAAAGAGCAGAGGAGACTATTGCCATGCTCTGCCTCAGTCCGCAAATAGCTCAGGAGGTGAAGCCTATCCCATACTGATGGGCTCCAGCCAGGCTGGCTTCAGTCTCTCACCATAGCTGGCTGTGGCATGAAACTCATACCACAGTTGTCTTGGTTTCACCACTTGCCTTCACATTTCAGAGCTGCACCTCCATTTTTCTACACCTTCTGTTGCAGCAGACACAGTTCATGCCATGTGAGGCAAAACAAGACACATTGCCTCCAGCTCAGGAAATGGCCACACTCAACCCACTTTCTCCCCCCAGTGTTTTTCACAGACAGAAACAGGACATCCTCCTGGGTGATGGCCTACAGGAAGGAGCAAATCAAAGCAGCATCAAAGCACATCTCGGAATTGCTTTTGCTGTTTTACATCATTATTCTGGTACACTGCTAGTACTGTGTTATCCGCAGGCACAGTTTATGACCTCATTGTGCTGGTTCCCTGGTCTACTAAATCCAGGTGCTTTTCCACGAAAATTACTAAAGAGTAATGTCAAAAATCATCACACAAAAACTGCAGTGAACCTGTAAGTGGTTTTGTTATTTCTGTGCCACATTCCAGTTAACAGAGGGTTTTTTTAATCATTTAAGAGACTGTAAATTTATTAACTCAGTCCTCAATACAAGCAAGCTCTGAACTTCTAATATATAGCACAAGGAAAAAATAGATTTAAGTCAGCATTATTGGATTTCAACACAAACAAAGAAGCAAAAGGAACAATGACAATAAATGTTTATTTTCTTTCATAGACTTTTAATGTAAGGCTGAAAAGATGGGTCCAGTTTGGGTTGAAGAGAACATTTTGGTCTTCAAGGCATGAGTACGAATGTGTCAGGAGCATGACAATTTAAGGAAGCAAAGCTCAATTTGACAAGTGCTTCTGCAGCCTATAACACAAGCTACTGCAACTTCTTGTGGAATAGAAACAACTATGTCAAAAGTTCATTTTGTCTGGTTTTAATTTGGCGGTTTTTTCCAAACATTAAATTCTCTTAAGTGACTTCTCAACTAACCAGGGTATTTCAAGTTTTTACACATATAACCTCCATAAAGTTGCAGCAACAGCAAAATAGAGATATAGAATCAAATCAGAATGAATTAATATTCACTGTGCAAGCAGTCAGCAAATGCTGAAGACAGCAAGTACTAGCAATGCATTGATATATATGAAAAATTTGTTTGTTTGGGTTTTAATTCACTGAAAGTCTTTATTTTACCTCATCAATATCTGAGCACGTAATTCCATTTCCTGTGAGTCCTTCAGGGCAGGGCCCACACTGAAATCCTTCTGCTGTCTCCACGCACCTCACTCCCCTGAAGCAGGAATTAACTTCACATTTGGGTTTAGGGCGCCTAGGAAGCTGAGTTGGAAAACTCACAGTTCCCAAACCTTTAATGCAGAAAGAACAACTGTTTCAGTGACTGAAAGAAACATCCATTGTGGCTTTCAGCTGGCAAGCATTCTGAAGAAATCTCCAAGACACTTTGTGTCTCTGCACTGTGCTGTGGCCGAAGAGACTTTACACTGGGAATGGCCCAGGAGCTTGCTGTGTCCACAACCAGGGGAAATTGATGCTATTTTTTAGGTCCACGTGCTTCTCCTGGCTACACATGGGAGTCCTCCTGCTAGGTTAGTCCCAGCACAGATCTGCTGCTGGCCAGGGGAAAAAACTCTGAAAGCCTGTGATCTCAGATGGCCCAAGGGACTCAAGTATGAGGGTAGAAGTATAAGGCATTTCTCTGGTTAAATCAGCAACACAACCACTTCATAAGAAAAACAAGGTTGTGGTTTCACAACAGCATCTCTGAAACAGCAGCATCTCTGAAAGTCTACAAATAAGAAGAATAAGGAAGCAGCAGCTGGCAGCCCACAAACACCGCAGGAATATGCATGTACATTAGTTTAGGTGCACAGAGACCAGCCCAAGGTTTTCTGAGACTCTGGCAGATGCCGAACCCTGGTAGGGATGTATGCAGGATTTAGACTTTTTCTTTGACACTCACACATATGGGTTATCCTGCCTAGAGCTCAACTTGAGTTTTGATGAGGTTTACAGACTAGAAGAAATCAAGTAAAAGGTCTAATGCATTTAAGACCTTTCGTCCCACCCAGGAAGAGAGTATATTGGTTTTTATGACTGTATGCATGTCCTGATTGTCAGTTATGTAGGAGGGTCATGCAGTGGCATTTGGAAAAGTAATTATTTCTTTCACGTAGAGAAAAAATCATGACCACCTTTTTGGGTCTTACTGGTGTTAACCAGGGACTGCCTCCTCAGAATCAGATGAACTTCAGGTGGACTGCATAGGATCTTCCTCAGACTGACAATATCAGCTAGAGCAGAACATGATTCCTCCCCTGTCCTTCTACTAAGATTGTGCATGAGATACCTGGCAGACAATGGCTCCTTCCACAGGAACATGTGGCATAGCTTTGCGGCAGAGCAAGAATTGACAGTACAGCCTGAGTAACACTTTTTGGTTTAGTGGTGTTTTATCCCCCAATAAGTGAGTGTCTGGGCTATGGAAGCTTTTTCCTCTAATGAAAATCTATTTTAAATTTGTGTTCAATACATCTAGAACTTTGGACACAGTATTTTTAAAAAAATACTTCTTAGAAACTACATAAAGCTAACCCAATCAATACCAGTTTTAAAACAACTGTGCATCTCATCTGAATTAGAGGCCTTAACAGGAATACTTACCACATGCTTGGCACTCAGCTATGGTATTTCTCAGAAATGTTGTTTCTTTGACCTTGAGAATATAGGAAAAAAAACATTATTTGGGTACAGGCAGTTCCAGTATGCACCTGGCTGCAAGAAAAACCATTATTCCCCAAGATGCCACTCAAACCATGCAACATAGGTAATCTATCTTAAATGAGATGCTCTTCATACTCCATAAAATTAAGGATAGTGATAATGGACGTACTTCAGTTCAGCCTTCGTCAACAGGACCCTTAAGAATTACATATTTAACCAAAGGATGCCACCAGCAATTCCAGTTCTGATACCCACAAGAAACTGAAACAAATGCAATTTCAGTTCTGTGCAATGGACCTACTGCTATCTAACAGTGGGCTAGGACGGCTGCTCTAGTTCCTTAAGACACAACATTTTCTGGATCTGAAAAAGCAAGTCCCCTACACTCCCACATTCAATGATTCTCCATAGCACAGAGTACCAGGACTTATATGGTTATTTCTTCTCCATTGTGTCAAGCCTTCAAGGCAATGGACTCTACACAGGAGTTTACTGCTCACATGAATTCTGCACTGACTCTATCAAAGGGGCACGCTTGGGATATTTCACACTGAAGCCTTTATACAGTACCTGTTGTCTGAGAAGGTCTTTCACATCAGCCAGTATTTGGTTCATCTGCATCATCTGACCCATTAGCTGCCTACTATAATCACCTGTAGGGAAACAGCAATGAAAAAGAGTGCAAAACATAACTCTCCTTCATTTGCTGTGGTAATTTCTGAGATATAAGACGGAAACCCCATGAAGAGCCAAGGAGGACAGACATTACCATTACTTAAACCCTGCAGGAATCACCACAGCAAATGCAGTATTTATCTCAATTTTTTATAGTGTAATTTGCGTGAACTCAAGGCTTTTCTGGAACTGAACTCCATGTATACCAGAGAAACAGATAAAGCAGAAACCTCTCCACAGAGAGAAAAACAAGATTGTGATTTCTCTACCATTATTTCAGTGTCAAGGTCCTCTAGGGCAATTAATGCCACCAGTGTTACTCGTTCCCCCTAGACCAGCAACCCTATTTCAGTATTTCAAGACTGGATATCTGTGATAATTCATCTGGGGGACGAGGACAAGGCTGGGGCAGGAAGTATATGTACATACAATGGGGAGACACCCTGCATAAGTGCATTCCACATCACCACAACTGATTAGTAGACATTTTTTGAAGTGGAGTTACCCAGATTTCTGAGCAAGTTCAGTGGAAAGCTCTGACCACCCACCAAGAGCACCTGCACTGAAAAAGAGTGCTTTTAGTAACTACAACAGTCATTTGGCTTTTCTTCTGAAAGGCAGCTCATCACACTGCACACAAGTTTCACGGCTGCATTTGCTCCTGGTGGGTGCAGAGTTTGTATGGACTCACATAACTGAACACACTATCCAGAAGAGGGTCACAAGGATGGTGAAGGGTCTGGAGGGGAAGCTGTGTGAGCAGCGGCTGCAGTCACTTGGTCTGTTCAGCCTGGAGGAGACTGAGGGGAGACCTCATTGCAGTCTACAACTTCCTCCTGAGGGGAAGTGGAGAGACAGACACTGATCTCTTCTTCTCTGTGGTGACCAGTGACAGAATCCGAGGGAATGGCCTGAAGTTGTGTCAGGGGAGGTTTAGGTTGGATATTAGAAAAAGGTTCTTCACCCAAAGGGTGTTTGGATACTGGAACAGGCTCCCCAGGGAAGTGGTCACAGCATCTAGCCTGACTGAGTTCAAGAAGTGTTTGGACAATGCTCTCAGGCACATGGTGTGACTCTTGGGGATGGTCTTGTGCAGGACCAGGAAATGGACTCAATGATCCTTGTGGGTCCCTTCCAACTCAGAATATTCTGTGATTCTATGAACGCACACCAAAACCATTTCTCAATACTAAGTAACAAAAAGACCTCTAAGACAGACCAACAGTTACATCTGTAATGAGCCATAAGAGAAGAACCAGAGTCAATCCAAGATCTTCACGAGAGATTCTTATCTGTTAAATGAAATAGTGATTTTGATCCAGTGACAGAGGAGAAGCAGAGAGCATGTTTAGCACAGTAGCTTGTAATTCCTTCTATTTGTTAATTACTTCTGAGTTTGTACCTCTCTCAAGCAGATATTTGTTTACTTCTCTAAGTCTGTATTTAAAAACAAACTTTATAAATATATGCTCTTTCACACTCTAGGTAGGCAGGATATTTTGATATTATGCCCAATAGCTTCAGGGAGGTTTATTCACATGTTATTTTTGTGAGTACTGAAAGCTTATATGAAAAATGCTTCTCTTAATGTTTACCTCATTGTTTTGTACTTCAAAGCATGTCTAGCTGTTTCCAAACATTCTACTGGGAACTGTCCAACTCTCCAGATACTATGTTTTCTTCACTCCAGATTTTCTCATCAAAACACTGAACAAGTTTAAAGAGTCAGGAATCACCTATTCAAGAACCTGCCTCTGTTCTAGTCCCAACCTTGCCTTATTTTTATCTGGAGGACAGTGGAAGGACATAATATCATGGAAATTTCAGAATTCCATAGTGGAACCTGGCACACACCTGTTCTTGTTTTACTTGTTAGTTCTTTTTTTTAAACAAAGACTGGTTTAGGCATTATTGACTGAGATCCGCAAAAAATTCTCAAGATTTCAGATGCTTTTTGTTGGCTAGCACCTCAATCAAAATCAGATCTATTCTGCAGTTAAGTTTTGCAGACTGCTGAATGTTAAGGTGGACTAAACAGGTTATACTGTCATGAACTACATGTCCTATTTGCAAATCTAGACAGCAGAGCAGAAACAGATGGCTACCCTGGTTGGATTTTTTTCTCTTCCACTTAAAACCAATTCCAACAGTAGGCCCCACTTGCAGCAGAATGACCAGTGTTCAGGGATAAGAATTCAGAGATGCCTTTAAAGGAGCTGTCAGCCCAAAATATCTTGCAGGGTGGCTCTTCCCAGGAGGAAGCAAGTTAAGATACCAGCCTCAAGCTGTACAGATAACGGGTCCTACCATGTAGTCTCTCTCATCCACACTCCAGTCACTAAGGCAACTCCCCAGTTCAGCTAGTCCCTAGCTCCATACTCTGAGTCAGTAACAATATGAGTAACAGAATAGCTTTCATGGTAATAATTAAGTTCAGAGACAGAAAGACCCTGTCCTTCTTGCCAGGACTTCGTAGTACAGAATCATAAAATGGTTTGGTTTGGAAAAGACCTTTAAAGATCATGTAGTCCAATTCCCTGGCCACTTCAGGAACATGTTTCACTTGACCAGACTGCTCAAAGCCCCATCCAGCCTGGCCTTCAACACTTCCTAATGGGGCATCAACAGCTTCTTCGGGCAACCTGTTCAAGTACAGGACCTTGGATTTAGAGCAGGTAACTAGTTCCACTGCACTGCTAATTGGCCCAAGCAGGGCAAATGCACAGACATTTAACTGCAGGCCACCATGAAATGCCTCAAAGATATTTCTTCTAGCTTTCTTGGGATCAATACTGGCTCAAGAACACACTTGCCCCCATCTGGCAAAGTCAGAATCCTGAAGTGTCATTGAAAGAGAACGATATTTGTAGAATCATAGAACATTCTGAGTTGGAAAGGACCCATAAGGATCATCGGGTCAAACTCCTGACTCTCCATGGGACAACTCCAAGAATCACATCATGTGCCTGAGAGCATTGTCCAGCTTCTTGAACTCCGGAGGACTGTGGTTACTTGGCCAGAGATCCAGCCATGATTAAAGTATGGATGATGGCTAATAAGAGAACAGTTTCCTGTCAGTCTATAATCCTCCACCAAAGAAGCTGTACATACAAGTTGCATGTGGAATTAGGAAGAGGCAGGTTCTAAGTAAACAGGAAGAGGTATCTCCTCAAACGTGATAACTTTCTTGCCAGGAGACAATCTTGACTGTGCATTCAAAACTGACAGGACAGATACACTGAAGAAAACATATTCAGTACAAAACACAGAGACTTCATCTCTGAGTTGAGAACTGTGAATAAAGTGAACTGCTGGAGAATAGGGGAGTATGCAGAGAAAACCACACAAACTCCACTCCCTTACACTCTTGCCCTTGGACCTATATCAACATACTGTCTCTAACAATAGACAGGTTAAAAGAATCTTTGGTCTTGTGCAACATAGCTAATTTTTTTTACACTTTCTCAGGTTCAGGTACCCTACACAAACCAGATAATCCCCAAAGATCCCTTCTGACCTGAATGATTTTGTGATGATTACATGCAGCATAGTAATCTCATCTACCAAACCTAACGCATCTTACAATCTATTTTCCTACCCAAACAGGAAGATCCAAATACACGGGTTCAAGCTGCATCTGATCATCATATTCTCATCTACACTGCTTAGGTGTCTCAGCCTCACAGACTGAACATGGAGGGGATGCTGCTGCCAAAGCAGTGAGCAATAATCGGGCACACAGTGAAAGCCATGTACAGCTATTCAGGTCCAAGGATTTTCCAATTAATATGAAAGCACACACTTTTACCAAGATACATATGTCTTACACCGCTATACAGCTAAGCATTTGCATTCCAGCTTTTTCTGGCTGAAGGCAAAACTGTGTTTATCTGATATATTGCTCCCATTAAAGGGCATCATGAAGAACATACAAAGTACAAGGCAGCTGAGCTAATATTGCTGTTGGAACATCTGAACCTTTTCCTTTGGTATATTTGGTTATGTAAACTTCGAAGGTATTCATGTGAGTTGTCTTTTATTATTATTAATTATACTAATTCCACTTGAACGTTATAAGCAACTGAATTTGAGAGGCTAAGCCATGTGAAGGCAGCCACAAAGAGAGTATTTGTCTGTATTGCTACCATTTGCACTATTGATTACTGAGCAAAACGTTACAAATGAGAAAGCAGCTGTAACCTGGAACCTCATTCAGAGAGCTGTGAGATTTTGCAGAAGGAAACAGTGAATTACTCTGCCCTTCTGTGTTCAAATGCCTGTTGATTTAGTGAAAAAGAGAAAGTTGAGGATAAAACTACGGGGTTTTTTTACCTAAGTGTATGCATGCTAAGAAGCAAGAAAATAGAAGTATATGCAATGGAGGATTTACATATCTAAAAGGTAAACCAGATTTTGTTGTCATTGCACACCACTGATGCCTACATTCATGTGACTTACTCAGGATGCTCTCATATAAAAGTTTTGTATCTTGTCTCTATTCTTATCAAAACCAGCAATACTGCAGGGTATGAGTTTGGCAGGGGGGACAGGAAAGGGTGTGAGAGAAAAGAACCTCTCATGGATCCTATTTCAAACCTTGATCTCAGTTTTCTCCCCATGGTTGTCACATATTAACACATTGCACACAAAGCATGAACTCGTTCTCCCTCACACCCACAGCAGAAAGGCAGATGGACAGGAACTACAAAGAGTTGCAGATGGGGCAGTCTAGCTCACGTTTTCTGTGTCCAGATGTCAGGAAGCACTCTCGCCTAACATAGGGGATTGCATGCAGACCCTGGGGACCTGCAGGAATTACAGTAGCCTCAGGTCCTTCTTTTCCTCCTTGTTCCCAGCTCAGTGTCTATAATGCTCAGCACAGGCAGAAAAAGAATTGGTTTTAAATCACATGTCCACTCCAGCCGATGATAAAAGCCTCGGCTAACTTGTGGCAGGACTAGTGGCTGCCTTGCAATGGCTCTTCCCACATGGATATACAGGTTCTGTAGCTGTAGCACAAACATGTTCTTCAGTTTACACCTTGCTCCTCCCTTCTTTACACCTTGCTCCTCCCTTCTTGGGGACAGTCCAGTGCTCAACAAAAGATGAATACTGGCCATGAGGATAAGTACATGGACAGGTCTTGCTACGCCATCCATCTACCTATTTTCATAAAGCCGGTATGAATGTATCACATTTAGGACTACTTTATGTCTGCAATTGTCTGCAATTTGAATACTTAAAATATTATTAAGCTGACACAGACAGATCATCATCACAAAAATTTGCCTTCCAAATTAGGCTAAAAAGCTCTTTAATCACTTCTTCACTAGGACAGCAATTCATTGTTTTATCAATAGCAACAGTGACTGTTTTCTCTTCAAACTGAGGTATTTCTAAAACATTGACAGAAATTATCATGTCTATAATTCAGTCAAATAATTTTTATTACTTGACTATAAAGCTCCACATTTTTAATATTCATCATATTAGCTTCCTTGCACTGGTATTGTAAGGAACAATTTTAATTCCTGGTTGCAGGTCTTACCAGTGTACTGAGGTACAGGCTCAATTTGTTGAAGAAAACAATCCTGCAGGTTCCCCACTTCGGCAAGGGTTCCTCCAGTTACCAGCTTCAGCTCATCTAGTGTATCCTGAGCTCACAAAAAAAACACAGCTCACAGTTGGGGTACAACAATGAAAAAAATAGGAAATATCAGACAAAGTAAATTAATTTTTTTAAGAGAGAGATTCCATTTTCTACGCATGCAGAACTTCTACACTGTTCACTTAAGGGTCATCCGTCATCATCTGAAGTGTATAAAATCCCTAATCTTTGCTTTGAAGATTTCCCCATAGCTATGGTTTTATTTTGATTTTTTTTTTGTTTAATTCATATGATCTCACATACTAGGAAGTTCACATAGTTAGATATCTGTGGCATGTGATTTTTTTTAAAGTGAATCCAAAGCAGTCTTTTTTCCCCTCCTCTCAAACAGGTATACATTCATGTCAGGAATGTGGGCACCTCAGTTATTCTACATACAAAAAAGCTTATTTTCAAGCCTGCAATGACACAAAGGGGGCAGACTGCCTTACATACTTTGGATTAATGATGATGAAAGATGCTGTGGGAGTCACTGTTTATCTTGGACTGCTGATAGGGAGATGACAGGAAGCTGTGTCAACTCCTGGTTGGCAGACAGAAGAAGAAAAGCTGTTGTAGTCAAACAGACGAGGATTGCACTCTGGCACCCCGAGAGTACGCCCTTTCTTTTGTCTTTTTAGTCCCTGTGGCTTATTACGAAGAGGAAAGCCCCATACTCAGTCAAGCACTGCTCATACTGAACAGCTGATGAAAATCTGCCCTTACTGTACCAGCTAAGTCTTGCAAAAAGTCCAGTCCCCAAAAAAACACCTATACGGAAGTGAAGGACGCGCTAATTTTTTGTTTTTCACTTAAAAAGCTAAAAACTGTGTTTAAAACAAATAGCATAATTATTACGGGGTTCAGGTAAGCTAAGATTTCACCTGTTCCACAGAAGTTATATTTACATTTATTTCACAACTTAATAGTCAAGTATTACTGAAGCACTATTGTACAGAGCTTGGCTGCTGCAAGGGCTGAGATCTGAATTCAGCGATCCAGGATTGCTAGTGATCCCTCAAAGTGTTCAGCCTGTTCCTGGGTTTCGTGCTCACCTGTGGTTTCTCCTGGAAAATGCGCAACTCAACTATCACCAACTTCTCAGACAGCATTGAAAATGGTTTTGGCAGGTCCTCAATGGCACCTACTTGCAGGCAGTCCAGATACAACTCTATTGTGCTCAATCCCTGCTGCAGACCACTCAGCCACAAGATGACAGCATGGGGCTTCCCATCAGCCAGCTGGATGTTGCTAAAGATCACGGAATTCAACCTTCCATTACTCTTCAGATAGCGCAGCACCACTAGGACAAAATACACAGAAGGACTGTCAGAGGGTAACAGACATCCAAGGCTGATCAAGGAAGATCCTGGGGAAATCTGCAATTGCCCTGGTATTTTACCAAATGTCAGCTTTTGTAAATGCAACCCATATGCAGACATAATAATGTAATAATAAATGGGACATCAACTCAGAGCAGCACTACCAGGACTCTTGCATGACACTCTAGTTGTAAAGCATTGCTCCCTGCACAGTGTTTGCCATTTCTTTGCCTGGCCTCTCTAACTAGCTTAACCAGTGTCACTTTACAGAGCATAATGTGCCAAAATACAAGAGGTAAAGTTACAGGGTGTTGCAGGCAGCCTGCAGTCAGCACTTTGGCATGTATATATCTTAAAGACTTAGAAGTACTCTGTAGCAGAAATGTATAACTAGAAAAATCAGTCTCAGTGATGCATATAGCAGTCAGTGAAGCCATCTAACAGTGTATCCAAATGCATAATTAAAGAAAGCAAAGGAAGCATGATCCCAAGCCAATAACCTGTTCTTCTCCGTAACAAATAGTTAGTAAAAACAAATAAAATATCATGCAGGGGTCCTTAGAGAATGGATTTCAGGTCCTGTGATGTTCCTCGTATTGAGAAGGTTTTTATGCAAAAGCTAACATTTTGTAGGTTTTAGTTTAAACTAGTGGGATTATTCCTAGAACATGACATAGCCAGTCCTTGATGTGGGAATGTGCCTAGATCTGTAGATGGCTTGGTTGAGGTTGTATGGGAGAAGACATGAAAATTTATGTACTTCACACATTCATAATATGTCAAAAATTCCTACATGCATAGTATGTCTAATATGCAAAATAATGTAATGCAAAGTAATACATACCATAGAGTATAAATTAGTAAAAACAAATAAAATAACAAATAAAATATCATGCAAAAAAGGTATATCCCACCCCTAAAGATGACTAAGCCTCCTCTCAACTCTTTTTAAAAGTATTAGTGAATGCTTTCAAAATCCAATAAAAATTCTCATTTTATTAAGTAAAACACGCTGTGAAAGACCACAACAGCAAACCAACAAATACTCTTACAAAAAATATTTGCTGCATAATACTGAAAAACCATCCCTTTCCCAAGGAAATTGGATCAGTAAGCTAGGATCTGCAAGCTAAATCTCTTAGACCAGCTAGCTAGTTCTCTCCACAAAATCTCTCCCTGGCTCTCTGACTGCACATCTGCAAAAATAAGGAACCGAGTGCATCTGGACAGCATATAACTACCCTAAAATATCAGACAGACCCCGTTTCAAAGATCCCACTGATCACCAGCCTGCACATCCCTTATTTCCTGCTAGTAAGAGTTACATGCATGAGGAGTCAAGCTGCACAGCTGCCAGGCATCCAAAAAGTTAAGTGTTGGCTCTTGTGAACATCTGTTTGAAGTTCACAGGAGGCTGCTACTGTTGCATCAAGTGAAAGCTCACAAATGGCCTGACACTAGGTCAACTAAAAATTGTGGATACAGTCGAAGGAAAAGCTCTATCTTCGGAGCTAATAACACCTACTTACCAAAACCATTCCATTTCTATTCATTTAACAAATTATATTCCCATCTCCCCGCTATTAATGTAACTTCTTTGATGTTGTGATACCTCTGTTTGTTGGTGACCTGAGTTACTGCACACATGCTCCATACAATTTTTCTAATTGCTCAGTTTAGTGATTAAAAAACCCCCAGATTTATACCAGCATGAATGGGGCAGGGTACATCCCCATCTTTAAAATCTATGCTAGTGCTAGAGCCTCAGCACTAGCACTACCATCTGTGATCAATATCAGATTGTTTTCTCTGCTGTCTATGTCAAAACACTGCCAGACCTGAGATTTCCACAAAGGTGCATGAGGTCACCAGTAACTTGCTAAAAGGTAGCATTTCTTGGCAAACTCAAACATCAGGCAAGACACAGTAGATTTCAGGTATTTTATTTATGTAAATATTATGCATGCTTGGTCATATAAAGGGCAAGATCTTTGGATCTGGGCCCTGCTTTCAGAGTGACCAAACACAACAGTAGCCTAGATAAAGAAAGAGGAGATGGAAGCAGGACCGAGAATGGACCCTGCCAGAATAGTTTCAGGACAAGGAGCAATCAGCCTTGGAAGGAGGACCAACCGTTTTTTCCTCAGCCAAAGCCAAATATCCATCTGTTAAACCAGAGTAGGCTTTTGAAGAGAGATTTTTTTTCTTAGATCACAGTCTCCACCTGTATAAGATTTAACTCATCCACACCCCTGCAGTACATGTTTGCTGCTTGAATATTTTAGATATTCATGAGAGTGTCACCTGTACTGCTTAAGAAACAGATTTTCAATTAAACTACCACTTCTACTAGGAAGTAGGAGCTGCTTCACAGAATTCGTAAATTACAACACTTCTATGCATTAACTGCTGTTTTCTCCATACAGAAATCATTCAAAAAAGATAAGAAATTAATGGATTTTCCAGAGGCTATTTGCCTCTGGAAAGCACATTGGTCTAGCCAAAACAAGTTGAGCCACTACTCAGTAATTTATACCTGTGCTTTTAAAAACATTTAGGCATTGTAAAGATGTTATTATCAGGTATACAACAACAAAACCAGAACATTGTAAAGGATAACTAAGGCGTGCTTTGAGCTCCTGAGATCACATTTGGATGCATAACTGGAAATACCATGCAGAAGAAGTAATGCACTTATGCATTCTTCCAAAACTGTAGGTAATTGGACCGTGCATTTTGCTGAGACGCCAACATTGGCTCATCATTTAAGTGATGATGACCAGTCTTGAGAGGATCATAAACAGCTCCCACACTCCGTATTTTCAGCTCACACAACAATCTCCTGGATGCGTTTTAACTTATTGTACAAAGTAGCCATATGGAATCCTTGACGCTTTTGGAGAAATCACAAGTGAAAACACTGGCATATGCTTTGCACAAGGTGCTCTAAGGTAATAAGGAGGCAAAGAGATCCATGAAACAGTCCTGCTGTAAAAAGCTTTCCTCTCTTTGGTCAGTCCTTTACATCAGATATGTTACATCTACTCAACACCAGTCACTGACAGGACAAGTTGCTTCACACTGCCTTTCTATATGCCACTGTTTGTCCTGTCAGAGAAGCTTCTCAAAAACCAGTATACCAAAAACAAAACCAAAAGAAGCCACATTACCTTCCATCAGAAAGCTTCTTAAGTGTGTTAAAGTGTATCAATAACCATCAAACATGCAGGTATTTTTGAAAATCAAAAGAAGAGTTTGATATGTTCAAATTCTTACGTTTAGAGACACATTCGTATGCATTCCTATATATATGTACAACATTTACACATATAATTGTGTGTGAGAGAGGGAGAGAGGGAGTATGTGCTATCTACCATTTATTCAGCAAATAAGTCAGTCAGTGTTAGGAATTGCATGACACTTACTGATAATGCTGTGTGGCCATGTATTACCCACTGTCAACCCACACACAGCTCTTATTCCCTGATCTCAGAAGGATTTTGATAAAACTACCAATGTTTTATCTAACTCCTTCCCTTACAATTGCCAACCAAAAGGTGTGCTTTTCTTTAGCATATTGAATAATTTCCCTATGCATATAGTGAACTTTCTCAGTAGAGTTTCACAGTATATTGGACTCAGTTGCCCAATTACAACACTTGCAGTAGCATATTATCATAGCAGTGGTGAAGCCAGTGGAGCAACAATAATGTACATAATTCAACAATTTTTTGCTGAACCTTAAAACTGGAGTATATCCTAGATCTGGTTTAGTGAAAGCTCTCTATTTCTAAAAATCGGCTGAAGTTTCGACTCTGACTCCTGATTAACGGATTCCAATAGAGAACAAACACTTTAATTCACCCAAAAGATTCTGTAAGTGCTGGGAATGTTTGTCTTTCATAGTCACATCTAACCTCCAGGGTCAGCAGAACAAGAACCTGCCTTTCATATGCATGAGGCAGCATGTGTGTGTGTCCCTCGAATTCCTGTGTAATAAGAACCAGTGACTGGCCCAAGGGGAAAAAGGAAAAAAGAAAAGGAAAAAAAAACAACCAAAATTGACTCCTTTCTCCATACTCCATGTTTTTTTCCTTCTTTTTTAGCATTGCTCAGAGCAAGTACCACAGCCAAGTGGAGATACCAGCTGATTGTCCAGTAAAGCTTCCCCTGGCCAGGAGAGAGCAGCACCAAGGAGAAGGAAAGAAATGAAAACAGGAGTAAGAAGGGATGTAAAAGGTGATAGCATGCAACAGGAATGACTCAAGCACAAAGGTTAATCACACATTTGTCAACATCCATCTGTGACACTCCAGTAACTATGGATCCAACACTAGTTTTACCACACATATTCCAAACAACTCACCTTTACTCATCCGTCCCATTACCGTAAATTCAAAATGCTTGCTGTTGTCAGCTGATGAATACAGGCCAAAAACGGTGGCTGTGCTCTTTGGCTGCAGTTTGAAGGTTGAGAGCAAGTACACTTCATTCAATGTAGGATCCCCAAATGCTTGTTGCAAGAAGTTTGGCACCACTCTTTTGTTGGAATATGGAAGAAGATCAAAAACTGGGGAAAAAAAAAAAAAAGAAGCAAATTTGAACAGCAATTTAAATATAATAATGAACAAAGAAGAATGTGGTCTGAAGCCACTCACTGGAGACCACACACTCTTTTCTATTTTCATATGAGCGCTTTGACCTACCTAAATTAGTATAAACCAAAAAATTATTAATAGGATGATCAAGTCTAAAGATTATGTAGTTCAACTCCTGGCTCTGGAAGGGATATCTTAAGCAACCTGGTTGCTCCCTGCCCATGGCAGTGAGTTTGGACTAGATGGCCTTTAAAGGTCCCTGCCAGCTAAAACTATCCTACGATTCTACCAAAATATCATCTAGAATTTGTTGCAACTGGTACTATTTTAGCAACTTTTATTTTCCAAAGGAATTATTTATAACTTACTAACACAGAAATATCTAGTCTTCAAATTGAGATGCTTAAATATTTTCAGGTAGATCTCTTAAAATTCTTCTCTTCTGAGGATGCACTTCAACAGAAAGCTTTTTAACCTCTTTCTGCTTTCATAAATCCAGATGTTTGTATTCATGTATCAATTAGACAAAGGATTCAGCATTAAAATTTTCAGACAGGTTTCCGGAATACTTATCCTTTAATGGTATTTACAGGGCACCATTTAAAATGCTAAAAAGCCAGGTAAGCATTATTATGTTCACAACCTCTTTCTCATTTCACTGACTCTTCAGAAGATATATTATATAAATAAGACTCATCTTTCTCCTCTAGCGTAGAAAACAAAGAAATACAGGTCTGACAAAAAAAAATTACTCCAAAGGCATAGTGAAAGCTGTTTCAAATTTTTATTTCAGTTTTTCCTCAATGCATCAGCAAAGAGTCTATGGTTATACTTGTACATACGACAGAAATGTCCCTTATGACGCTAAAACAACAAACCAGGGTTTTCCTCAATGTTCCTAAATCCATGATGTTTCCAAACTCATTAAACTATTCCATTACGTTTCTTGATTACCTCCTGTTTCAACCCACTGCAATTAAAGTAGTATATACGTTATATTCTTGCAAAGTCTGATAAATGAATATGCACAAGTGTCACTTAAATATAAGGGCATACTTAGCCATTGTATACCACTGCCACTCCATACGCCTGTCATGGCTGGGCCATATTTTTCTCCCACACCAGCACAATACCATCGAGCTGCTACCAGAGAAGAGCCACAACACCAGGCAGATGGCAAAGGCACATGACAGCACATTGTGCCTTACCTTGATTCAAGTTTGTGGTTGTACTACTAAGTTTAGTTTCCTAGGCTGAAAAAACAGTGGACCAGTGCAGGTGAGTCTTGTCTACACAGCATGACCTCAGAGCTGTCATCATCTACTGAAGTGATGAGGCCATCCTACTGATCCAGAGTTTCCACACAATACAAGCAGGAAAAGACTGAAGAGCACTTGGAGGACAATCCCATGGGCACATAGACCTACCCACAAACCTGTGGGAAACCCTGTTCACTTAGAGTATGGTTTTGTGATGCTTCCATTGCTCATTCTGGAGCACCCATTCATTTACACACTAATGTTATTCCCAAAAAGACAAAAATGGAGATTTTTCCCTTTATCTCATGAAGCCATTGAAATACAAACCACCACTGAAGTCTATACTTGTATTGAGTCCAAGGATCTCATGACTCTCATGAGTTTTCAGAACACAACACAAAAAATGTAAGGCACTTGATTTGCACGCACTACTAATACTGTTGTCAAACAAGTAAGAAACACATCTTAGAGGATGGACCTCGTCAAAAGACTTCTCTTTCATTCAGTTCACATTTACAGCATCCCAGGACAATTACTGCTCCAGTAACCCAGACAACAGATGCAAAAGGCTGGATACTTCATCACATTTACTGCAAGGAGAGCAAACCAAGCACCCACCCACTCAAGAGACTGAAATGCATCTTTTTTTGAAGAGAGATTTTTTTCAGATCACAGCCTCTACCTGTATAAGACTTAACTCATCCAAGCCCCTGCAGTAAAATGCAGTAAAAATGCTTTTTACAACAGCATTTTACAAGTCATAGCCATTCAAAAAATACAGCTGTGTTTTCTCTGCCAGAGCAATGAAATACAATACTTAAGCCTTTGAGGGCATGGAATATAGCTATACATTATGTCCAGTTCTTCTATGTCTATTGGCTGAATTTATATCAATTCTTGTGATACTAATTAATGTATACAAGGGTTAAGCACTTAAAAATGTTATAAAAGTAATGACTAAATATTGGGAAACATCTGTCTAATGTTATGGAAAACATTTATTGAAATTTTTGAAATTTGCATATTTAAATGAATACTCAAACTGGTTTGGTAGTTGCATTCTACAAAGTACATTTCCTCAGCCATGTTATCAAACCCTTTCTTGGGATACCTTCACAATCTACGGTATGTAGATGCAGTATGTAACCAGATCCATCTAAGCATAGCTTACACACATGATAGCAAATGTGGCTAGTGGAAGAGCAATGGCGTTATGAAAATTTATTTTACATCCTTAGAGAGTTGGCAGAGAGACAACTCTTAGGCGTTAGGGAGACAATTGCTTGTTTGGAAAGAATAGGTAAAAAAGATCCACATGGATTTCAGATTTCATATTTTGTAGAATCTCTTCCTTCCTCTCCCTGGAAAGGCAGACTTGAGAGCAAATAGATAGAAAAGGACTGCTGAAGCTGAAAGACATAAGCAGCTGGTTTCAATTCATGCCGTGAGAGTGATGCCGCACCACGCCTCTGAGTACAAGCTTGCATTCTCACCAGGCTAAACAGAGGCCACTTGTGAGACAGACCAGGAATTCTCTCCCCCACCTTCTTTCTGTGGTTTTTAGAAGGGGGCTCCTCACCTTCCTATGAAAATGCTAACAAGACATGACCTACACCATGAGACAGTAGCAAAACACTCTTTGGAGATCTGCCCCAAAACATCAAGGCTAGCTCTTTAGGTGAAAACTAAAAGACACGATGAGAAGCTCTAGGAGGGCGAAGCACGGAGGACTGAATTTAGTGGCACAGGAGAGGATGGAGCTCAAACTAAAACACCCCTTCTTTCCCTTAACTGTGTTGCCACGTCACACCAGCTTTTTGAGAACATCCAAGTTAGTTCTCCAGTCACAGCTAGCGTAATAACTGCAGACATAAACACTGCATCACTGCTGCTCAGCAGTTTTCAAGGTAATTAATGACGGCTTAGGCACCTGGAGTGAAACCCTACCCCCTCCCCCCCCCAGCAATAGTTTCTGACCAGCTTCAAGAAGTTGAAAACATCACACGCTGAGTGGGGTTTTTCATTGGCTACTGCCTCTAATAAGTTAAAAACCTGCCTTTTTTTTTAAATATGGCAATATCCAACTTCTCAATGCAACAATTTTCTGAAACGTTTTTACATCATAAAGGACTTTAACAGGCTTTTTGGAAACGCAGCTGAATTTAACTGGCTGTCTTTTAGATCTGCGTAAGTAAGGAATAAACGATTAAAGTCTCAAACATCGTTTGGTAAGGCAAACGAAGGTGTTAAAAACGCAGAGAGAACCAGGAGCAGCTTTAAGGCTCCGGGAGTGGCACTAAGTTATACTACCCGCTGTTCTCAGTAGCCGAGCTGGATCCAGTCACAGGCTGCACAATTGGAGAGTGATACTACCCATTTTACTCAAGCTCTAGAATACAGCGGCTCCTGACCTACTGTGTGCATAATATTGCCACAGCAATGCTGGGCTTAGAAGTATCACTTTTTCTATGCACTTTACTAAGTAGTAGAGTTTTCCCGGCGAGTTTTCCCGGCTTAGCAATTCACTTCTCATTCATGAGAACCTGCAACGGAAAAAGCGCTCTTCAGACGCTCCACACGCCTACCAGCACCCCTAGAAAAACACTTTTTTGCTGACTACAGGGGAGCGGCTGCAACGCGACCTCCTCCAGTCACCACCGCCACTCGCGCAGGACGCAGCATGGCGGGGCGACGCCGGGACGACTCCTAGAGCGCGCCCCGACGGCTCCGGCTTCTCTCGCACCTGTAGAGGTGTTCCCGTTCCCTACCAGCCAGGGCTCCCGTCAGAGGGCAGAGGACGGGACGCTGCAAGCACTCTCGAATGGAAGAGGGGAAAGAGATCTCGCCGCAGCCGGGGGAACGGACCCCTTACCTCGCGGGGCGGGCGCTGCGCGCGGCTTGGCAGAGCTGCAGGGCGAGCGGCAGCAGCAGCAGCAGCGCGGCGCCGCGCTCGCACCCCATGGCGGCCGCGGGCGGGCAGGCGGCGAGGAGGGCGCGCTGCTCCGCGCCGGGGCCGCCGTTTTAACGGCGGACCCGGGCCGGGCACGGACGGCGCCAGCGAAGGACTTGGCCGGGGCTACCCGGGAGGCGGGCGGGGGCCGCGGCGGGGATGACCAAGGGCTGGGATGGACCATGCGGTAGCGCGCCGTCGGGGGCCGAGCCGGGAACAACTGGCATCGGTGGGGGTGGCGGAGCTTGGACACAGCCAGAGATCCTGTCGATGGCCCCCAAAATCAACACCTGTTGGGGACCGTGGCTGGAGTCTGCCCTTGGAGGAGTCCTGGAAATTGAAATGTGTTTAATCGCTTTGAATTCATAGCATCACAGAATGATTTAGGTTGGAAAAGACCTTTAAGATCATCAACCCCAACTGTTAATAAGCATCTCTGCTTACTACCAGTCACATAAAGGTGGGCCCAGAAGTGATTTGGGTGTTCTTTGAGAGCCAGTAAGAGTTCTGTCCGTTCAGGAGGGACAGCGAGTCCAGCAGCAGCCCATTTGGGAACCACCAGCCTGGTGAGGGAAGTAGGAGAGCTCTAGAAGCATGAAGATAATGCAGCCTTATTCATCCGGTTCTGCTGAGTGCAGGACACTTAAATTTGAGGCTGGCACCTCCAACAATGTAACCATCATTATATTTTAAAACTTCTTTGACCTCTTTTTCTATGTTCCTCTATGTTTCTGTGTAACCACACCTTTATGTGTCTTCTGTCAATAATACAGCCATTGTCTTTGCAAAGCCTTCTCACAAGTTTCTCTGCCTGTTCAGCAGATCAGGTGTTGAGTCTCAACTGTTAGGGGGTTCTGAGTATATTAGAACAGATTCTCTCTCATGCATATGCTAAATCAAAACAAATGAGAATGCTCTGGTGTGTAGACTTGGTCTTGGTAGGAATTTAAACACACTACTTTTCCTAACTGAAGAATGGCATTAAAAGGGGTCATGCAGATTGCAGACTGGAGCAAACTGGGTTTCTAGAAGACTGTGACTAGCAAAGTGAGTTATCTGCTCCTCTATTTCACTTAAAGAGCTTAGGAGCATTGGCAGTGCTCAGACTGACTAGTTTGACATCACTGATGAAGCTTGTTTGTCTTATCAAACCCTCAAACCCCCAAACCAAATAATGTAACCAAAGTAAATTTTAAAAACCCCCAACCTTCTTCTTTCAACTACCACAATTTTCAGCATTGTGTGTGCCCTCAGGATGTCATCATCCCATTGTTTGTCCTCTACTTCAAAACGTCTAGCCTCTGCAATGCTGATGTTAAGAAAGCACAGATAAAAGGGAAGAGCTAGTGAGAAACACCAGCACAGGTAAAAGGGAGCTAGTGAGAAATACCAGCACATGGTGGGCTTCCCAACCTGCTGCACAGCCCTCTGTCCTGTACCTCCCTTTGTGCCTCAGCCCTGTGGATGAACCTGTCACATCAGAAACTCAGGAAGCCATGGTTGGTCTCCTCACAGCTTGCTATTCACATGCAATTGGAAAAGTTGGAGCTGTCTGGTATTATTTACATCATAAAAAGTAGGGCAACAATAGAAGGGAAATTTTATGTTAAGTGAGCAAAGTAGTGTTGATTAATGTTGTGTCACATCAGGATTGGTGCATACAGCTAATGAGCACCACAGAGAACAGCCCCTGGGGGGCTCATTGTATGTGAGGCAAGACACAGCATGCTGCAGGGCTGGGACTGCCGAGCATGCTGTGCAGCGTCTGCTGGAGCAGCTGTGCCACTGCACAGAGCAAGCTGTGGGCTGCTCTCCAGCACAGGCAGAGTGAGATTTTCAAATACCTTTGGCTGGCCTATATTCATATGCCCTCCAACTGTCCTCCCCACATGGTATATACCCTATAACACACCCAGCTTCTTAGCTTATCCATGTAGCAGTGTTGACCCAGTCCTTCAGTTGTTCATTTCTTCCTCTGCCCGTCACCAGGCAGAAGGGTGCTCACCACATCCACCGTGTCCCAGCATGGTGCTATTCCTCCTCCTCACCCCACTGCTCTTCTAAATATATCTCTACAAAACAAGAAACACCTCGGCTTCACTCCCACTATCCTTGCCCCTGCAGTGGAAGTAACAGGAGGACATGGTGGTGTCAAAGTGCTGGCCAGGAGCTGCACTGGGGAGTGAGAAAAACAGAGCATCAAGTGCAGAGTGCTGTGGAACGAGGAGAAAGAGGGAGGCTGGAAGCGGGAGAGCAGGAGGCAAGGACATGGGACAAAACAAGGAAGGACTTACAGTGCCACAAGCTCCCTAGAAAGAAGTTTTAGTTCAGAATTTGTCCCCAACTTAAAGGATGGAGGCAGTACAGTTCCTACAGAGGCTAATACATGGATCTAGAGCAGCACTGATGTTGCTGTACTGTTTATTAGGAAAAAGTCCTTCATCAACATAAAGCGTAAGGGGAACACTATCAGTAATTTGCAGCCATTTATTATGTACTTTAATTGAGTTTATCAAAACATTTGAAATATCTTCTTGAAAGATTTCCTTATCTGAAAAAAATATTTATTAGGTAATTATAACTTATCACTTCTGATTTAACTACAGAGGAGTCTCTTGCACTGGTGCTGATCAACTCTATGGGAGGAGGATTTTGTTCGTAGCATTATACATTTGTTAGTGCTAGATCTGTGAGAGCCATGTTCTGTTCTTGCTCTGCAGCTGCTTATTCCTTGAGCTTACCCACAAAGAATGCACAAGGAAGCATCATGTTCACAAACATACCATGAGGCACAATGCAATATGACAGAAGGGAACCAGTTCACAATGTACAAAACCAGAAGTTTAAGTCCGTGTTTAGGAGAATTTACTCAGTACATAAATGTCACTGTAATTTTCTCAGTTTTCATTTCTATGTTGAGTTTTATTCGTGGAGTATGTTACAGACTGAAGGGGATTTTGTGCTCAAGCATAGCCTTCTTTAAGGGATTTCACAAAACAATGTTTATCTACTGTCTGGAAGGGGCTATTTGACCTTCTAATCAACATTTTCAATAAAAACAATGGAATACTAGCAATTGCCTTTTCACTCTTGTGTATCCTCTGAAGTACAAACTCCAGCTTAATTTACTGGAGGTTAATATCCTGAATAAGAATCAGGAATCAAAATATGATTAATGGACATTTTGTTTACAAGAAACTTTCATAATTCCAGTCACATTTGGTAAGGAAGTTATAAATATATGACTAATTTTTCATATGGAATCTGACAGAAAACTTCAAACATTAAAATGTTTGACCTGCTTACTTTATGTAAGTCAATAAGATTTTAAGCATACAGAATACAGAGAAGCTGCAGACATTACAGATTGCACTTTACAGAAGAGTCTGTAACTTGTTCAAATTCCAAGTAATGGGGTAGGGGAAATAAAACAGAATCCCTGCTGCTTAATTCACCTTTCATGTTTTGTTCCTAATATGCATCATGAGACTCACTGTTTTGATGGAATTATATGGATGATTAAAAATCAGGATTTGTGGGCATTTAAGATATAGAAGTCTAATGCAAATGAAATATCAGCTCTAAACCACATACTTCCATATTTATGTCAACACTTATGGGTTTGATCTTGCCTCATTTTCAGAAGAAAAACTGTAGGTTTCAAGGGCTACAAGTTTCAAAGACAGGTTTCAAAAGACTTTTTGCTTTTTCCAAAACACAAATTGAAGCTCCACTTTTTCAAGTCAAGTCATATATCCATCCTCAATGCACCTATTTACTTTTCATTTACAGTAATAGGAATTCCACTTAGGCAACCAAGAGGAAAAGGTTCCTGACATGGGGGAGGGAAGATGCAGATTGCCTTTTTTTTCATCTTTGCTCTGGAACCCTCAAAGCCACAGAGATAAATTTGGCCTAAAGGCAATGCAAAGCTTACTTCCCTACTTACCTCCTAAGCCTTCTTTCAGCCTGCCTTAAGAAGAGCCATAAGGTGGCTCATAGAATCACAGAATGGTTAGGTTTTTCTTAGGAAAAGACCTCTAAGATCATCAAGTCCAATCATCAACCCAGCACCACCACTACCACCACCATGTTCAGTACTAAAATGTGTCCTCAAGTGCCACATCCACATAGGGTTTTTTTAACATTTTCAGGGATGGTGATTCCACCACTTCCCTGGGCAGCCTGTCCCAATGCTTGACAACTCTTTCAGCAAATAAATTTTTCGTAATATCTAATCCAAACTTCCCCTGGTGCAACTTGAGGCCATTTCCTCTGGTCCTATCACTTGTTTCTTTGAAGAAGAGACCGACCCACACCTTGCTACAACCTCCTTTCAGGTAGCTGTAGAGAGTGATAAGGTCCCCCATAAGCTTCCTTTTCTCCACAGTAAACAATACCAGCTCTCTCAACTGCCCATCATAGGACTTGTTCTCCAGACCCTTCACCAGCTTTATTGCTCTTCTCTGGGCATGCTCCAGCATGAAAATGATGCACCTGTAGTAGGGGCCCAAAACTGAACACCTGATTCAAGGCACATTCTCACGAATGTTGAACATAGAGGGATAATCACTGCCCTGGTCCTGCTGGCCACGCTATTTCTGATACAGGCCAGGATGTCATTGGCCTTCTTGGCTACCTGGGCACACTGCTGGCTCTTATTCAGCCACTGTTGACCAGCACCTCCAGGTCCTTTTCTGCTGGGCAGCTTTCCAGCCACTCTGCCGTCAGCCTATAGGTTGTTGTGAACCAAGGGCAGGACCCAGCACTGGACCTTCTTGAACCTCATACCATAGACCTTGGCCTACTGATCTAGCCTGTCCAGATCCATCTGCAGAGCCTTCCTACCCTCCAGCAAATCATCGTTCCCACCGAGCTTGCAAACTGACTGAGGGTGCACTTGATCCCCTTGTCCAGGTTGTTGATGAAGGTATTAAACAGAGCTGGCCTCACTAATGAGCCCTGGGGAAAATATTCCTTATAGAAATAGATGTTTGGGATCACAGCTGTTAGGAGCCACTGTTCTCTCCAGAGCATGTGCATCTCAGTGAGTCACTGTGAACAGGCCAAAGCAAAGTACCTGAACAGATAGAGAAGTCAGCCGGTGCCTTTAGGGAGGAAAATATATGACAAGTGTCCTTAAGAATATTTATCCTAAGTATGTCTTTATTGGGAAAAATGTAATCTATCCATTAAAAAAAAAATTAGCTACTGTTAATATTGCCAGTGGTATGCTTTACTGAGAAAAAAAGTGGATATGTATTTCTTCTCCCATGTTCCTCATAAAATGAAGCTAAATGATCTCAGATCATATGTTTTATGTGTCATAGGTCTTATGACACTTTCTTCCACAAATTTCAGGTGAATCTGAAATCACAGATCTGGAAGGGAAGAAGGACAAATGAAGCTTTGCCCTCACTCTCCTCTTTATGCATAGAATACCTGAATAAGGGTGGTCGGTGCAGGGTTTTTTTAAAGTCAGTGTGTGCGGTATTTTTTTCCATGTGTGGGAGGAATGGAAACTTGACTTAGTGTTTAGATGTGCTGTAGCACGTCTCCATGAGCTCTGGAACAAACAGCCTGACAGCTTGAGATCTTCAAAGGCCCACAGTAGAACCCACACTGAATAGGTTATCATTATAACCTGGTCAAAATCGGTAACATATGATCAGAGTTCACTGTTTCTAAAGCCAAATTGCTGACAACTGCTCCTCACATTTGATGGAGAGTCACAATTTTTTTTTGCTCCTGTGTAAAGTAGCACCACTATGTGTAGTAAAAGGGTTGGAGGGTAAGGGTTCAGCCAGGCAGTACCAAAAGTGTTTCATGAGGACAGCGATGGTGCCGCAGAGTGGGTGGCATTTCCTCAGAGGGTCATGGCTGTGGGGCTGTCTATGTCCCTTCCCAAGAGGTTGACCCCTACCTGGATACCACCTGAAAGGAGGTTATAGCCAGGTAGAGGTTGGCCTCTTCTCCCAGGCAACAAGTGACAGGACGAGAGGACATAGTTCTCAATTCGGGAAGGACATTGAGGTGCTGGAGTGTGTCCAGAGAAGGGCAATGAAGCTGGGCAAGGGTCTGGAGAACAAGTCCTATGAGGGGCAGCTGAGAGAGCTGGGGTTTTTTATTGTGAAGAAAAGGAAGCTCATAGGGGACCTTATCGCTCTCTACAGCTACCTGAAAGGAGGTTGTAGTGAGGTGAGGGTTGGCCTCTTCTCCCAGGCAAGGAGTAACAGGACAAGATAGTCTTAAGCAGCGCCAGGGGAGGTTTGGGCTGGACATTAGGAAGAATTTCTTCATAGAAAGGGTGATTAGACAGTGGAATGAACTGCCCAGGGAGGTGGTGGTCTCAGTCCATGGAAGTGTTTAAGCAAAGACTGGATGTGGCACTCATGGTCTAGTTGACATGGTGGTGTTCGATCATAGGCTGGACCCGACCGATCTCACACGTCTTCTGCAACCCAACTGATTTCCGTGATTCCCCTCTAGCCCCCTAGCCCCATCCCCTCTAGCCCCCTAGCCCCCGTGGCACACCGCCCGGCAGAGGTCGGGACACGCTCCGCCCCCAGCGCCGTGCCGCCGGTGCCCGCAGCTCGCCGCCCGCGGCGCCTCCTCCTCCGCTCCGCTCGAGTGTCTCGTGTGGCACGGCAGCAGCGCGCCCCGGACGTCGGCGGACCAAGATGGCGGCTCCTATGGAGCTGAGGTGCTGGGAAGTGCGACTGGGCGGCTGCGTCCCGTGCAATTCCGGAGTCTCTCACCGTCATGGATAACGGGCAGCGCCCGCCCCTGGAGTGAGGAGGGAGGGAGGAAAGCGGCGGCGCCCAGGGGGCTTGCCTGCCACCGGCACAGGCCGTCCGCGGGGCTCCTTGGCCGCGGGAGAGGCCGGGGCGGGAGGCGCGGCGTTCGGCGCGCGGCGCGGCCCGGCTCGTAGCCTCACAAAAGCCGCAGGCTGCGCTGCCGCCCTTCCCGGCGGTGCCGAGCCCTTCTCCAGGGCGCTGCCGCCCTTCCCCCGGGGGCCGAGCCCTTCCCGGGGGCTGCAGGGCCTATGCGCGGCATTCCCTGGAGTCGTGTTAGGGCAAGGAAGCCCTATCGAAACCCATCGCGCCTTTCCGCGCACTTGCTGCTAGTCGGTCCTCAGTGCCCGAAGAGGTTTAAAACAACTTCTGAAGTGCTGTCTTACAATTTTCTTACCCATAGTGACAGAACTTAACCCTTGTCTCTCCCAATCTTTATTGCAGGCTTACGCCAAATTTTCTGGTGCTCCCCTGACAGTGAATACTATAAGTAGGTCCTGGAAAGCTCCAAAAGGTACCATCTTTGCAGTCTGTATTCTTTTAGTTACAGCTGCACTATAGATAAACGTTCCAGTTTCTGTATTTGCATTGGGCTTGTGCTAATGAGTGCAGCCTGTCCCAGTTAAATGACTTCACAGGATCAAGTGTGATGAATTTGTGGGAATAAAATAATGGAAGACATAAGTAAAGTGCTTCAATTTATTAAAATGTATATGGGTGAAGCAGCAGGCCGTCAACAAAGCAGTAGTGCCAAGTACATAACTCTTTCAGGCAGTCTAAATTGATGGTATACTGAAAGCAAATTTTTAAGTTTTTAGCACTTTGCATATTTATAATGATAGTAACCAGACTTGTATGTGGAAATAGCTCTTTAATTATACATAATTTAAGGGGCTGGTATAGTTGTAAGTGCAATGTGAGCTTCAACAAGTATACCTTACACTAGCTGGGATGTTTAGCACTGTGCTGAATTAGAGTGGTTGACTCAGAAAAAATGGAATATGAGGTGTCAGAGATGACTTCTTTGTGTTGGATGCTCCTACTCATTGCTTGTTTGCTCAGCGTTTAAGTTATTGTCTTGGTGTATTTCAGAGGTAACATCGCTGCAGAGTTAAAGTATTCTGTCCTTTATACTTAACCACATCATCAGTTTAGCCATTACTGTATTCATACAGAAGTTGATCCTTTGGCTCTTGCTTTTCAGTGTGTTGTTTTCTGTTAGGAGCAAACACCAAGAACTAGCTGGGTGTACTTGCTAAGAGTTTGGTGGCTTTCCTCATAGCAAAAATACATAAAACCCATTAAAAAATCAATCCAAATAGTAAATGTTGGTGATTATTGATACTTTAATAGTAGTTAGCAGCACAATCCTTTTGGGCTTATTGAGGCAGTTATGTTGTGAATGTGCTGTAAGATAGCCCCTGTTACAGACACTTTGATCTGGCAATCTCATGAGTAAAGGCTTCCAGTAAAGTTCTGGCAGAAAGGAAATACTTAGTTCTTGAGTAGTTCATGGTTATGCTGTGGTAGCTTGGGCAGTGGTTGTAGCAAGGCTAGACAAAACAGGTGGTTAAAATGGATTTGGAGGGGAAGGGCAGGAAAAAAACTGGAGTGGAAGGAAGAGGCCCTGAGGTGAATGAGTTGAGGAGGCAGTTGGACTGAGTTGGAATTTTTGTCTTAAGATGAACTTGTGAATTCCAGACAAGTAGCCTGGTTCTCAAAGTACTGAGTACCTAGCAGAAAACATTGGCTTCAATCTGATTTTTTCTTGCCATTTTTTATGTTCTGTTATTAGTGATGGCCACGGTAGACTAAGCATACTTCTGACCTTGGTGGAGCTCCCCTGCTGTGTAAAACTTCATGTCTACATGTTAGGAAGATCAGAGCATGGTATTGAGAAAAGGAAAGTACATAAAGTGCCTGATTGCTTTCTAGTTATGTTAGAACTCATTCAGTTGGCGAATGTCACACCGATCCACAAAAAGGGCCGGAAGGAGGAGCCAGGAAACTACAGACCTGTCAGCCTGACCTCAGTGCCTGGCAAGGTTATGGAGCAGATCATCCTAAGTGCAGTCACACAGCACCTACAGGACAGACAGTGGATCAGACTCAGCCAGCACAGGTTTAGGAGGGGCAGGTCCTGCCTGACCAACCTGGTCTCCTTTTCTGATGAGGTGACCTGCCTGGTGGATGAGGGGAAGGCTGTGGATGTGGTCTGTCTGGACTTCAGCAAAGCCTTTGACACCATCTCCCACAGCATACTCCTGAAAAAGCTGGCAGCCCACGGCTTGGACAGGGGCACTCTGTGCTGGGTTAGGAACTGGCTGGAGGGGCCGGGCCCAGAGAGTGGTGGTGAACGGTGCTGCATCCAGTTGGCAGCCGGTCACTAGTGGTGTCCCCCAGGGATCGGTGTTGGGCCCAGTTCTGTTTAATAGTTTTACTGATGATTTAGATGAGGGGATTGAGTGTACCATTAGCAAATTTGCAGATGACACCGAGTTGGGGGGGAGTGTCAATCAGCTGGAAGGCTGATCAGGAGGGCTCTGTAGAGGGACCTGGAGAGTTGGGTTGATTCTAACGGGATGAGGTTCAACAAGGCCAAGTGGAGCGTCCTGCACTTTGGCCACAACAACCCCCTGCAGCGCTACAGGCTGGGGACAGAATAGCTGGAGAGCAGCCAGGCAGAAAAGGACCTGGGAGTCTGGATTGACAGGAAGCTGAACATGAGCCAGCAGTGTGCCCAGGTGGCCAAGAAGGCCAATGGATCCTGGCCTGTATCAGGAACGGTGTGGCCAGCAGGTCCAGGGAAGTGATTCTGCCCCTGTACTCAGCACTGGTGAGGCCACACCTTGAGTACTGTGTCCAGTTCTGAGCCCCTCAGTTCAGGAAGGATATTGAGGTGCTGGAGCAGGTCCAGAGAAGAGCAACTAGGCTGGTGAAGGGACTGGAGCACAAGTCCTCTGAGGAGAGGCTGAGGGAGCTGGGGTTGCTTAGCCTGGAAAAGAGGAGGCTCAGGGGAGACCTCATCACTCTCTACAACTCTCTGAAAGAAGGTTGTAGCCAGGTGGGGGTTGGTCTCTTTTCCCAGGCAACTGTCAGTAGGACAAGAGGGCATGGTCTTAAGCTGTGCCGGGGGAGGTTTGGGTTAGTTATGAGGAAGAAATTCTTTACAGAGAGGGTAATCAGACATTGGAATGGGCTGCCCAGGGAGGTGGTGGATTCTCCGTCCCTGGAGGTTTTTAAGATGAGACTGGATGTGGCACTTGGTGCCATGGTCTAGTAACCACGGCAGTTGGATCAAGGGTTGGACTTGATGATCTCAGAGGTCTTTTGCAAGCCAGCTGATTCTGTGATATAAATTGTTGACTGTATTATTTATACCCTCTAGGAGATATACCAGTCCTCATATCAGAAGACAAGGTGATTTCTCAGCCAGCAAAAATACTAAACTTCTTAAGAAAGCAGGTAGATTTGTTTTCTTTGCCTAGTAGTGACTCTGCAGGTCCCCGCGGTAAACATTGATACTGGCTTCCGAAGTCCGGAAACTCAGTTCAGACCCAGTGCTTTTCTGTTTTTCATATATGCATGAGAATTGCAAAATGGTGGGTAAGAAATTGCAGTTTGAAGTTTGATTGTCAGTTGTGTGAAAGATTAAAAATAGGCATGAAAAAATGTTTATTGAAAAGGACAAAAACCTGTCCTTAACTGAGCAGTTTGTTGCTGAGCACTCTGCTCGTAATTATCACATCTTTAATGCCATTATGACTTTTTAGACCTAGGATATCACAGCCTAGGTTTAACTGCTTAAATGGGTAGTGATTTCCCAGTGTTTTTTTTTCTGAAAGATAATACAGCATTACTTTTAATCTGTGTAGTTTATCTGTAGCTTGTAACGTAAAAATGTCTGCAGGCATTTCTTGATCCACACCTACTGCCTTTTGTAGATCTCTTAATGTTTTATTTCCAAAGAATAAAGCTGTGTGATTTTTTCTTTTCATGAAGTATAAAGATGTCTAGTAAACCGTGGCACCATCTTTTTATTTCCAGGGTGGTCCTCTAGACCACTATTCTGCTTTTACATTACAAATGCACCTCCTACAAAGTCAGATCTGATCAATGCCGTAGTGACACTTTAAATCTTTGGGGGGAAAAAAACCAGAATCTGAAAACTGCATTTGAGATGAGATTTCAAATAGCTGTTTTGAAATTCAAATACGTTAAGTTTCGTATTCATTTGAATTGAATTTGAATTTGGTATTCATTTGAATACCAAAGATTCCATAGTGTTGGGGAAAAAACCCTCTTTGAGTTAAAGTATAACAATTACATCTTGAAGTATCAGTACTGACCCTTTCTTTATAAATTAATGAAACAGATCTACTCAGTCCTCCCAAAATTTATCAGCCTTTTTAATGTATCTTAAAGGAATCCAGTGTTAGAATTAAAAACTCAGTCAGCTGTAACTGGATTAATTTAGCTGTGCATTTGGTCCCTTAACTTTTAGAATGTTAATTAAAAGCAAAATATGGGAATGCATGCCTTTTTCTTTATGCTTACACCATCTGAAGTGCCAGATACTTCTTCAGAAATAAAGATGAGGACTTAACAGAGGTTTGCTACATCCCTAAGCACTGAAAAATTGCCTCTGTATGGCTGGATATTTGCTTGGAAACAAATGGGAAGGAGGCACGAGTTATTTTGGGAATAGGAGGGCCCAAAGATCTAAGAATGGGAAAGTGGAAAAGGGAGATGCAACAAGGTTTGACATAGCTGGCCTGAATAAGGGAAGATATTCTAGTGAGTGCCCGCTTTCTGTCCCCCAAAGTGTTTTTATACTTACTGATTTGATAGCTGTTAAGTTTGAAGTAACTTTACATTGATCATTTTTTTGAAAGGTTCCGTGTAACACTATTTTTAGGGTTTTGGGTTTAGTGTTGTGTGGTTGTTTTTTTTTTTAATTCGTAGAAGTATAATGCGGATTATGAATTGTCTGCAAAACAAGGAGCTGATACACTGGCATATATTGCACTACTTGAAGAGAAACTGCTTCCAGCTCTGGTAAATATTGATAAATACTTTATAATGGTCAGAATATTTGGAATTGAATGCTACAAGAGGTGCCCAGCATGAGAGACACTGAAGTCTCTCTGCCACAGTCCTGGCTGGAATGTATTTGCTTTGTTAGTCCAATTTTTGGAAATACTGCCTAGCATCATTTGAAAAGGAAAGAAGTGTGTGTTTGTGGGATGTCAAGTAATAATAGTAAATTTATGAAAGACATTTTAAAAGGACACTTATGGGGGGAGGGGGGGGACACACACGAGGGACAACAGGATGGGCGCTTATTTGTTTTGTTTTGTGGTTGTTTGGGTTTTTGTTTGTTTGGTTGTTGTTTGGGTTTGGTGGGTTTTCTTTTTTGTTTGTTTTTGTTTGTTAGGGGGTTTTGGTGGGGTTTTGGTGGTTTTTCGGGGTTTTTTTGGGGGGAAACAGTATCCTGAAACAGCTTATTGTGGCCATGTTTTGTTTCACTTGATTTTCTTGAAAAAGCTTTGATAAGATGTGATATGTCTGAGGAGAGCCACACAGCTGGAAGGCTTTTGAACTGTTCAGTTAGAACTTTGGTAGATTTAAATGCCCATCAGTAGTTTAATTTTTCAGTTTTAAATAACACATGACCACATTCTCTCACCATTTCAGTGTAATTACATTAGAGCTATAATATCCACAGACATTGAATCCCCTTGAATGACTTTGGTTTCAGTTTGTACAGAAAAAATATTCTGACCAGATGATATGATAAGCTACCTCTTCAGCTGACCCTGGTTTCAAAGTCATCATTTCATACTATCTTTTATTTTAAGATTTATATGTAATTTCAAACCAAATTTTAAGAAATTCCAAACCTGTTCCCGTATGTCTGCAACTTTTATTGTAATATATTTTCAGTATACAGTGTATGTATCTGTACATAGTACATACATAATATTATGCAGATGCATAATATTTTTCATATCTTTGGTGTTTTTCTTTATTTGGAAGGTAGCTATCACCTTAATTATACACTCCACTCAAAGGATTAGTATATAAATTTATGGAGCCTGATTGCCTTAAATTAGAATAAATCCTGGTTCTTCTGCTTCTCTGACAGAAGTCTTATATGGCAAGTTTTATGAGATGTCTACTGTTCTCATTGAAATTTCAGTTATATTTTTCCTCGTGTTGATATAGCTGCACACTTTCTGGATTGAGGCCGAAAATTACTGCAGTGTGACAAAGCCATGGTTTGCCTCAAGAATTGCCTTCCCACTGAGTTTGTATCTTCCTGGAAAGATGTCCAGGGAAGCACTGAACAGGATCTTGCTGACCAAGGGAGGGCCTCCACTCTACAGTCTCACTGAAGTGGAAGCACAGGTATGTGTTGTGTAGTAAAGAATTTGTAAGTTGGTTCTGTCAAAGGCAAAAACTGAAACAGTCTAGCACACTGCCGATTGATGAATGGTGCTGTGCATACCAGCCTTGCTTCACCTAAGGCTCTTAGACAGTCTTGTGTTTCATCAGATATACAGGGATGCCAAGGAGTGCCTAAATCTCCTGTCGAAGAGATTGGGAACATCTCAGTTTTTCTTTGGAGATA
Source organism: Manacus vitellinus (assembly GCF_001715985.3). NCBI lineage: Eukaryota > Metazoa > Chordata > Aves > Passeriformes > Pipridae > Manacus > Manacus vitellinus. Next base: position 11,735,102 of record NW_021939324.1, on the reverse strand, counting down.
CGTGAGTGTGGTTTGGTTTTTTTTTGTTTGGTTGGGGGTTTTTTGTAATGACTAATAAAACACGTGCCATATGACTCTCTGAGCACTTGAACTCTTTTTTATTTAACCTACCAGAATTTTAAAAGTGGTGCACAGTAGTATCATGTCTGATACACTGCTTTTCAGATAAATCTGAATGAGCAAACAGGCCACAAACAAGATCTTCAGACTGAGGCAATGTGGTATCTCCCATATCCAGCATTTTTCCACAGAGAGGCAGATGCTGCCCACAGCTGCTAAGAAAATGTGAGGTGCACTAGAGAACCCTTTTCTAGCCACAGTCACCTCCTGTCTTTGTATGTACAAAAAATGCTTTAGGCTTGATGTATTACTAGTGCCCCTATGGGAGGGGAGCGTAGGTCTGGGAACATTCCACTTCCTGTGGTATATATGCAGAGCAGGAAACAGATAGGGCCAAGAACATAGTGCCAGCAGGTCCTAAAATGGATGATCTGTGCCTTTAGTTGCTGAAATTGGACAACTCCATGAGAGAGGATCTTGGTCCCCTGGCATATAACTTGACTTTTGTGGTGCCAGAAATGCATTTTAGAGTGGCTTGTTTATCAGTGTATGTCACAGCATGCCTGTGCTTTAATGCTGAAGTTAGTGTTTCAGCTTGCCAGCACATCTCTAGTTCAGAGGTGCTGAAATGAGTGGATAGCTGCTACAAAGCGTTTACCAGGTTGATAGGCAAAGATGGAATCACAGAAGAGCTATGTTCTGTCCTGAGCTGTGTTTGACATACACAGAAAACTGTTAAGTTGTAAAAGTCTTAACTGTCTTACCTCAGTCACTTCGATGTTTTCTTTTGTCACTTTTTAGGCCTACCACCTTGGATGCCTTTGTGTTTGGTTTCCTTGCACCAGTTTATAAAGTGTGCTTCCCCAGGGTACAATTACAAGAGCACTTGAAACAGCTTACCAATCTGTGTCGATTCTGTGATGATATTTTAACTTGCTACTTCAGATTAAGTGTCTCAGGTAAGATGTGTTTCTTTTCCCCTTTTTGTCATATATACTTCTGTTGGGATTAGTACTCCAGGATTCCGTCTGCGAGCCAAGGCAGATTAGGTTTTACTTAGTTTATGCTAGCGTTTTTGTGGGAAGTGGAGAAACCTCTGAAGTTCAGCAGAAAGGATTGAAAATTAAAAACAAGGGTAAATACTCAGTTTTAGATTCTGTCAAGCATTGGCAAAATCTTATGGCTCACGCTTAGTACTATTTTTCTCACACAGATTGGCTTTTTCACTTAAATTCTTCTTTGCATGAAAATACTGCATGAACTTTATCTCCAATATGTGTTTATTTTGAAAGGATTTAAAAGCTTTTGTAAATACCTTTTCACTCTTCGTCTTTTTGCCTTCACTCTCCAGGCCATTCTCCGACTGGACAGGATACAGCAGATGCTAATCTGCAGAAACTCACACAGCTTGTAGATAAGGAATCCAACTTGATTGAAAAGGTTACTTTTGCTTCAGTCTCTAATTATTCTGCTTTTTGTGGTTACTTGTTCACAGATATTCTTGCATGGCAACTGCAACTGTACAATGGACTTTGCTTCTTTTCTACTGAGTTACATTGTGTAGAGAGGCAGGAAGAATATTACATTACTTGGAAGGAGTAATTAATGAAGCCTTGTACTTAAAAAAGTGTTTTTAATACAGCCAAAAGAACACTGTCTTGCAGGTGTGCATACCAATAGAGGGATGGTATCTTTCCTCAGCAGAGGAGGAGGCAAATGTATTGATCAAAATTCAGAAATCATCCTGCAAATTAAGACTGATCACTGGGTTTCCTTGCTCCCAGCTGCATGCGGTAGTAACTAACCTGTAGTCACACTCCTGCTTTTTCTACATCTTGCTTTTATTTCTTAAGTTCTTTGTTTCTAAGGCTGTCACTCAGCACCTGCTGAAAACTGTACAACTTAGGCAAAAAATACTTGTGAAGACTTAGTCTTTTCATGCAGACAGAACACTCTGATTGGAAAGATAGAAGGCAAAAAATACTTGTGAAGACTTAGTCTTTTCATGCAGACAGAACACTCTGATTGGAAAGATAGAAGGCATTTCTTCCTGAAAAAGACTAGTACATGAAGTAGATCATTAACTATGATCAGCTTCTGTAGCATTAGGTATCGATCCTCTTTCTGGCATTGAAGTGTGGCTATTGAACTTCTAAACAATGTGTTACACAAGCATTTGTCAGGCATGATTGAAGTAAAGGCGATCTTGCCTTGAGGAAATGGGATGGACCACACAGCCTCCACAGATCTCCCCTATGCTGTGTTTTATTCTGCACTAACTAAACTTTTGAGACCACATTACATATAGGGCATTAGATTGATTGCCTATGAAAATGTTAATTATTTATATTCAGAGATTAATTTTAACCTGTCTTTGAAAAACTGTTATCACCAGTTCTTTATTAAGTGCTTTTTGTAATCTGTAACTAATAAAAATTTACTCAGTGCCTCCAGAATATATCTGGTTTGAAAAGGTTTATTCTTGCATGGTGTTGAACATACAAAAAGCATCCATTGATGTTAGCAGTTTGACTCTTGATCTCCATTCTAGCAGCATTTGGCTATTGTACAAAATTTTACCTCTTAGGAACAGGTAGCAGTGTTGCTTCCTTCAGTAATCTTGACAAAGTGACTTGAGCAGAAGCACACCCATTTGCCACAGGTTTGATGCACCATATGTAATGGAATGAATAGCAGCTCTAAAACAAGCATATATTTGGGAGAGGAAAGAAACCAAAGCACCAGTTTTGACTGGTCCTAAAGTAAGAGGGTAAAGGTATCCCAAACCAGCATTAATGATGGCAGCCCTGACAAATAAGACTAATGCTATAATCTGTATTCTACTGCTTGCCAGATCCGGCTCTCGTTATTTCTCTGCAGATGGATGACAACCTTCGTAAGAGCCCTCAGCACCCCCCTCGTAAGCTGACAATGCTCAAGCTTGCTGCGCATGGAGAAGAAAGCAGCTCGTTCAATCGTTTGTCACCTTGACACCTCTTGTTGCCCATACACGTGTGTTTGCCTTCAGCTGAGTGCCACAGTAAATTTTTTTCACGTGAATGTTGTTTTGCAAGGGAAGAATCTGCTAATGGGTAGAAGTAGAGAAGACATACAGCTTTACAATCTTCCGTCTACTTATTTTTTTATGAAATTGCATAGTTAAGGCTGACCGCACACTAAGCTTGAGGCTAAGCTAAACAAGGCTTATTACTGCAGATGTTAACATGATTTTGTACAGCATAGTTTTGCCTTTACCCTAGGAGAAATGTTTACCAAAAGTTAAAATTCTGCTTATGGAATGTTCACCATTATTTTATTTTGTGGTTTTTGATTTTACTGTAATCATGTTACTGTATGTGAGTAGGTATACTCTTGTGTCTGTCTGAAAATGGCAGAAGTCCAGTTGTGAAGTCTGAAAAGAAACATTGTTGCCCTTTGTTGCAGTTGAGAAATGAAAAGCAATGAGAGGAAGGTAATTTTTTTTATCGAGCTTTAATGAACACACTTGGGTTTTGTGTTTTCGGTTGTTAGCATTTTTGAAAATTTGTCTTTGAAGGGGATTGTTGAAAAGCATGTGCGCTATGGGGATTAAAATGATGCACAATGCTAACATTTCAGTACCTCGTAACAGTCCTTTGTGAAACAGGCTTGACCTGTGCACAGACTTAATACCATATGCTGCAAAACTGTTAAGTCAAAATCATAGAAGACTGGTAGTGGATGGAGAAGTTTGATTGGTTGCTGTCGGGACAAGAGACTTGACTAGCAAGCACTGCATCTCTGGATTGAAAGTAGCTGGTTAGAGCTTTGTAAGAAAGCCAATGTAGGCTTTTAAATTTGTCACAGATGTCTCTTGATCAGTTTTGTCTTTTCAGTAAGCACTACAGTTCATTCAAAAACTAAAACGAAAAAAATGTCTATATTTTTATTGTGTGACAGTCTGTCTAGTTCAGAGCTCTTTTCTCTCTGCAAACTGTAATGCGTTCCTGGGCACAATTCTTCTGCTTAATTAGTTTTCTCTGTAACAGCAGCCTTGCCAGTTCTAGAGACCCAAGCAATTCCATTTCAAGAGAGATGCTGTAAACAGCAACGTACTGGTGGGGACTTCATGAGTGGGTGTAAAGAGAATTAGTCAAGGAGATTGGCCAAAATGGCAGCTCTTGGGATACAGAATTCTGATAGCAGTATGTGTGGGATGGCTGTTCGGGGGATTTTTTTCTCCTTTTTCTGGCCAAATCAAAATAGTCTTTCAGCTTCCCTTCAGCTACTAGTCTTGTGTGAGATACACAGATAAATTATTTCCTATTTGTAAGGACAAGACTGTAGATTGTGTACATACTGAACTTTCAGACTTGATATGTAAGGAATGTAGTATCTTTAACATTTCTTAATTATAAGCAAAATGTTGGGTTTCTAATGAGCCCTTTAAAATAATGTTTAAGCTTCATGCTCTTACCAGAGTATTTGTTGCAGTGATTTGAAATTAATTTAGCTCATACTCATGATAACTGTATAAACTGACCATCCACTACATGCAGAAGTAATTCAAACGGTTAAAATTTTTAACTGCCTATATCTTGACAAGATTTACATGAGATAAGTCACATAGCTTTTCAAAGTTTTTAATTTATAAACATGGCTATGGAGAATATGCCTTAGTTTGTTGCTTTTGTGAATATGTACAGTCAATGTATAAAATCTCTTTGTAAAAAGGGTCATTGAGATTAAAATTTTGGATTTGTAGTGGAATTTTGGTGGAGTTTTTTTGTGGAAATTATGTTGAGTTTTTTGAATGTTATTCTTTTTTCCTTGTAAAAAGGTTTATTTTTGTCCATTAAAAAATAAAAAAAGAAAAACTGCTGACTGCTAGGACACAGAAGTTGAAGCAACTGAGCATATCCATGAGATGAGATTTTAGATTTTAATCACACCTCTTCAGTACCATTTCTTTCTTTCAACACAGTTGCTTTTGGGAAGGGGGCAATAGGGAGGCACACATTTTCTAATCTTACTAAATGTGAGCTCTGGGCTATGCGACAGCAAAATTTTAGCAAACCAATGTCCAGGGAACTTTATTCACTGGATGACAGAGAACAACAGGGCTAGAGATCACAGCAAACATTGCCTGCAGTTGTGCACACCATCCCAGGCAACCAAGGAGGCTGCACAGCCTTGCACTTCCCTATTTTACTTTTTACTCAAGGTTTAACCAAATTCCTTTATGTCTAAAGTGTCATCTCTGGCCTGGTAGCTCAGGCTTGCCCCTTAGTTTAGTGGCACATTTTGTGTGCCTGAGTTCTGAAGCAGGGAGGTTAACGATGTCCAGGGTGGGATCAGTTTGAGTAACTTGCTACCTGCATCTGAAGTAGTCAAAGCTCCTTCTCTGGCTAGGGGAGAAAGATGGGATCTAGGTGTGATTTGTCTTAAAGCAGATACCTAAAATAGTGAAGTGAATCCTGGACAAGTGCTGTGACTGCTCAGTGTAGAGGAAGTGGTAGCTGCCTAACTCAGCCATAAAATGAAAACCTGCTGTGGCAATTGGCTTTTCCACTTCTGCCTGAGCTGGTGGGTGGTCCAAAAACACAAGGAGTCAGCCAGCCTCCTGTACAGGCAGCAGTGGTGGGGCTGTGAAATTGTTGTGTGCAACCTGCTCCCTGTGCAGAGCTGCTGACTGCTGTACCTACTCCAGCTCTGCAGTCTCAAAATGTTGGGCTTTTGGTGCGTGCACCTACGAAGCGCAGGTGCAGAATATACCCTTGGGTTTCCATTACCTTTCTCCTACCAGGGGAGCTAATGAGCCTTGTCCTTCCTACTCTCCCCTGGAAGGCTGGGAACAGATCACTACCTAGAAAGCAACTCATCCAGCTGCCAGTTCTAAGTGGAGTGGACTGCTATAGCAGGTTTTAAGTTTAACGCCTCTGCTCCAGGCGGTTGTGTGTGGAAATCATATGTGTAGATATCCTTAGGGCTGTTCTCTGTTTTTCTGTGTCAGCTGGTGTCAGAGACTGAAATGGTTGATGATTTATGCATTCTAGGAGACTCTTGCAGGATTTTGACCTTTGCTTTGTATCTCTGATGGGCAGTTGGGCCCATCCCTCCCTCCAGTGCTGAAGGTGTCAAGCCCTGAAAAGGCAGGACCTCTGATGGCCCATCAAAGCCATTCCCCCCCTCTGCCAATCTTGAAAGACAAGAACCAGGCCAGATACAGAAACTCTGCGCAGGCCCAGGAGAGGTGGGAGGCTCGAGGCATGGCAGGTGACACTAACCATGGATATAATAACTCATAACTTCTTGGCGTGTGTGGGCTTCCCTCCTTCACCCCCAGCAGATCAAGGCCACCACTTCAACTGACAGATATGGAAGCTGCAACTACCAAGTGTCATCGTGGGACCCCGTGGGCGGTGACTATATATGTTTTTTCCACTCTCATCTTTTCTTTTTCCTTACTCTCCCTTACTCTTATCCTGTCTTTCTCTCCCCTATGCATTTTCTCCCCCTCCAAAGGTTATCTCTATGTCACATTGTTACATGACAACACCCAAAATGCTAGCATACCTGTTGATACAGAATTGTTAAAATAAACCTTATCAATATATGCTTTCAGATACCAATTATTCAGTGTCTTTTCACTCTAATCCACCCCAAGGGACTTATTGATAAAAACCTGGGTTATCCCCCCTCCCCTTTTCCTGGGGCGGGTCGTAACAGCTGGTTGTAGGAATAGATATATTTCAGAAGAAATAAGATGAAAAACATTACAAATTAATTGCTACGAGTATGTTCTATTTAACATTTCCAAGATAGCTTTAAAAATGTCTTTTCCCCCACTCTGAAAATATTGTTACATTAGGCTTTTATATACACTTACCCATTGGTGAAGTCACATTACTTTTGCTAAGGTAGTGAGGCATTCCATTAAGAAAAAACACCCTATTTGATTCAGTTAAAATGGTTTGCAGGCTCCCTTGAGTAGTTTCTTGCAGCAGGAGCCATTCATAGTGCTATTTTTTTTCCACATTGAAAGGTAGTGCATTAAAAAAGTACTGTTCCACAGTACAAATGTCCAGTTTCACAAATCATTTAAGCCTGTTGTTAAGTGTTTAGTCTGAAGCAGTAAAATGTTCCATACTCCCGTCTGGTGCTAACCACTACCAGCGAGGTGATGTATTTTGATGCACTTGCTAGAGCATTGGTGGAGGATTAGGCCATTCAGGAAAGCAGGTGCAGAGGGTTGAGCTGGTCAAATATGAAAGCACACAGTCCAGAGCTTTTGGAATCAGGCCACTGTCCTCATTCAGCCCTAATGGTGATAGCAGAAAAGCCACTCTCCTCCACCTGCCTGGGCATTTCAGCCCCCCCGGGTGCTCTGGCTCGTGTTGGTAGGAGCTGCCTGGTGTGTCCCTGCTGTGCAGCAGCTTTCAGCAGCTTCAGCTCATTAAGCATTTTACCTCCTGAAGGATGTGAGAGAGCACCCATGGGGCAGCTTTGCTGCAGAGTTTGGGAGTGCCAGTCCCTGCTGGGAAAGTGTGGAGAGTGGTTGATCATAAGCATGTTTCTTAGTGAGGAGCTATTCCCCACACTCAGCCACTATCCAGGCATATGGTCACATGATGTCTGGCCTGCAGGGCTCTTGGCAGCAGTGCTGTTCTGCCTCTGTGGGAGTCCTAATCATGCAAGGATAATGGTGATGTGGGCTTAATGCTCCAATAGTTCCTTGTGTCCGGGTCTGGGCAGCAGGGCAGATGGCAAGCCCTGCCATAGAGTCTCCTCCTTGCACTAGGAGACTGTCCAGCAGTGGTGATGGCTAGGGACAGCCTGTTCAGGAGCTGGGTTCTGTATCAGAGGTAGCTGCCAGGATGACAGGTGAGTTTTTTACACAGTCTCAGGGATGTGTAAAGGGAAGAAGGGAATAATAGTCCAGGATTCCCTGTACCACAATGGTTTGCTGTTTGTGCCTGGAGCAAAGCTCCCAGGAGCAGATCCCAGCTCTCGAAATCAGATAAGGTTAGAGTGAGAAACTGGGAAGGAGGAGGAAAGAAAAGGTGAGCAAGGAAGACACATCAGGGGCATCTGTTTTCACCCTCAATGATGTGTAGTTTGAGGGATGTATCAGTGTCATGGCACTTGGGACTGAAAGACTCTACTTCACGAGCTACAACATACTAGTCTTGTGGGCAAAAGCTGGGGGGAATCCAATTACTTGGTGCAAGTTTGATTAAAAAAAAAAGAGAAAGAAATTACTTGCAATGGGCTAGGTCAGTCTGCCTCAGTGCAGGAGCAAGCAAGAAAAGTTTACTGAATTTCAGTAAAAGTCTAACTGAAACCAGGAATCAATGATGGGACAACTGTAGTTTCAGAGCAAGTAACATCTTGCAGTATATCAGTCCGTAACACAGGGATATTCCTCAGTGCTGTTCACCTCCCTTTTGCTCATTCCTGTATTAAAACCACATGGGCTTTATTCATCATGAAGGTCAACGTTCCACATTTTTACAGTGTTGAAGTGTTCCATGTTGGTGATTTACTGTTATCAAAATACAGAATGTGGTCCTTCAGTTAAACCCTGAGTACGGAGAAATTGCATGCAATGGGTATCAAGCAGTTCATTAAGTAGAAGCAGTCCCTGTGTAAACATTTTGGTGCTCAACTCAAATTTGCCAAGCCATTTTCACAAGGGTGGCTAGGCAGCCTGCCAACTCTCACAAACACCTCTCAGGTTTTTTTTCCAAGAATGGAGAGGTGAGAGGGGGAGAGCACACACAAGGAAGTGCAAGTCTGTACAAAGCTCTGACTTACCCAAAGCAACTTTCAAGCAAGCGATGGAGTTAGAAATCCATTTTCACTTGTATTTGTCAATTGCTGCGGTGAATGATCATTTTACCAGTTGCTGCCAGCTGATTTTCTGTTGGCACAACAACAATTTTGCAAGTGGTAATAATGGTCATGTTGAGAGCTGTCCTTTGTGATTTGAGGAATAGGCTGTTGTCCTTACTGTGCTTGCAACCCTGTCCCCATGTCTGCCCTCTCACCTTTGATGCATCATTCTCTGTAGAATTCCACATAGATATCATCGCCCACTGACATTCTTACAGGGGTTTGTCACTGACAATTATTGCTTATTTAGGTAATTATTTCAAACAAATATGGCTGGTTTTGCTAGGCATTTTGGTTGGTTTTATTTTAAATCTTAACTGTCCCTCTCCTGCCTTTTTCCGTTACTGCAGTCAGTTATTTCAACTTTTATTTAACTTGCACTTGAATGTCATAGCATTAGAGTCAGATGCTGAAGGGCATCAGGTTTTCATGTGGGTTCCAGCTATGATGTGTCTTTGTGTTCTGAGCATTAATAAAGGCACAAAAAAACCCACCACAAGATAAAAGAGAAGGGAAGGGGAGGAAAGGTTTTGGGAGGGAAGGTTTGGGAAGGGAAGGCTGGGGAATATTTTGGAAGGGAAGGTTTGGGAAGGTTTGGGAAGGGAAGGTTTG